>NC_061512.1:101347188-101425090 GCF_022539505.1 Lolium rigidum | reverse complement strand
GCCGATTCACAGGATAACCCGAGAGCCGATCGAGGCTCGTATTTAATGTTTACATGTATGCCCCGCAGAAACTAAGCGAGGCATCCCCATCACCTTCCTGACCAGGTATAGGTCAGGTGGCACGCCCTTGCACTTCGCATCGCCGCGTGTGACCAGAAGAGCATTGCGGGCCGTCGCTCGGAGGGGTCTCAGCCAGCCGCAGCTCTAGGCTCTTCCCGGCTCTACGGTGTTGACAAGGCCGCTGCCCGCCGGTGGGTTTTGGCAGTCAACAGATACTTATCAAAATTCTTCTTAGGCAATTCATAATGAGAGGCAAAAGCTTTAAAAAGGTTTACAGCAACTTGAGAATCAAGACCATATGTAGCACTCATATTAAGAAATGTATCAGTATCCATAAAAGCTTCAATGCATTTATAATCATAAATTATACCTGATTCTCTATCCTTGTCGTTCTCCCAATCTTCAGTATTTTCTTGGATCCGATCAAGAAGGTCCCTTTTAAACTCTTCCTTATTGCGTGTAAAGGATCCAGAACAAGAAGTATCCAGCAAGGTCTTGTCTTGAAAAGAAAGTCTTGCATAGAAATTATCAATAATAACATTACCAGGAAGCTCATGAATGGGGCATTTGAGCATTAAAGACTTCAATCTCCCCCAAGCTTGGGCAATACTCTCTCCATCATGAGGCCAGAAATTATATATGCGGTTCCGATCTTTGTGAATTTCACTTGGAGGATAAAATTTGGAATAAAATAAAGGCACAATGTCCTCCCAATCAAGAGAATCACCATTCTTCAGCAATTTATACCAATGCGCCGCTTTACCAGACAGCGATATAGAGAATAGTTTCTTCCTAACTTCATTCATAGCAATACCTGCACATTTGAATAACCCGCATAATTCATGCAAAAACAGTAAATGATCACCAGGATGGACAGTTCCATCCCCTTCGTAGGTATTTTATATGGTATTACTTCCTCACCTAGCGCCTCATCCACTACCGTTGCAGTAGTAGTAGATTTCCCAAATAGAAATTGAAGAGAAGATCTCTCCATAATGACTTATAGCGACAGGCAGAAATAAAATCAGCACAAACAGTAAAGGTTTTCCTTACCAATTCCACTTACCAATAGCGCTTCACTCCCCGGCAACGGCGCCAGAAAATAGTCTTGATGACCCACAAGTATAGGGGTGTATCGTAGTATCTTCGATAAGTAAGAATGTCGATCCCAATGAGGAGCAGAAGGTGCTGACAGGCAGTTTTGATGAAGGATTCACTGTAAATGCTCACAGACAAGTATTCAGGGGGTTTTGATGTAACAGATGAATAAAGTACAAATAAGTAAAATGCGAGAGAAATAATTGCAGCGAGTGGCCCAATCCTTTTTAGCACAAAGGACAAGCCGGTTTGTTTACTTATAATGACCAAACGTTCTCGAGGACACACGGGATTTTAGTCTAGTGCTTTCGCTACATACAGTTGATTAATCTTCATTGTTTTGATAAGTGTTGTGTGGGTGAACCTACGCTAATGTACCGCCCTTCCTAGGACTAATACATACTTGTGATTATACCCCTCGCAAGCATCCGCAACTACAAGAAAGTAATTAAGATAAATCTAACCACAGCCTTAAACTCTGAGATCCTGCGATCCCTCCTGCATCGATGTACCAACGGGGGTTTAGGTTTCTGTCACTCCGGCAACCCCGCAATTGGCAAACGAGTACAAGATGCATTCCCCTAGGCCCATAAATGGTGAATTGTCATGTAGTCGACGTTCACACGACACCACTAGAAGAATAACACCACAACTTAAATATCATAACATTGAATATTACTCAACCATAATTCACTACTAACATTTAGACTTCACCCATGTCCTCAAGAACTAAACGAACTACTCACGAGACATCATATGGAACATGATCAGAGGTGATATGATGATGAATAACAATCTGAACATAAACCTTGGTTCAATGGTTTCACTCAATAGCATCAATAACAAGTAGAAATCAGTATCGGGAGAGTTTCCCCTATCAAACAATCAAGATCAAACCCAAATTGCTACGGCGGTGACGATGTCCAGCGGTGGAGATGGCGGTGATGATGGTGGAGATGATGATGATGGTGATGGAGATGATGTCCAGCTCGATGGCGGTGACGATGGCGTCGATTTCCCCCTCCGGGAGGGAATTTCCCCGGCGGATTCCTGCCCGCCGGAGAGCTCTTTCTCTCTCGGTGTTCTCCGCCCCGCAGAGGCGGCTGTAACCCTTCGTGAGGATTCCTCGGTGGCTTAGGTCTTCGGGACGAAGGGTTTCGCGAAGAAAAGGAGGCGAAAGAGGCTGAGGGGGCCCCACACCACATGACGGCGCGGCCAGACCATGGGCCGCGCCACCCTATGGTGTGGGCCCACCTTGGGTCCAGCTGGCTCCCCCTTCTGGCTTCCTTCGTCATCTGGAAAAATAGGATTTTTGGTAAAACTTCCTTCCACAGTTGATCTTCCGAAATATTGCATCCGACGGTGCTTTTTCCAGCGAGAATCCCGGCTCCGGTGCTCGATCTCCAAATAATCATGAAACATGCAAAATAGATGAAATAACATAAGTATTGTGTCCCAATATGAAATATATCAATGAATAACAACAAATTATGATATAAAATAGTGATGCAAATTGGACGTATCACCGATGCAGTGCCTTCAGAGGCAGCCTCCTTTTCAGAAGATCCCGCAGATTTGTGAGAATCTGCGGGTTCATTCACAAAAGAGGGGGCATCTTGGTTGTCGTCGGTGACAACGGCCCTTTCCTCGACTTCTCCACCTTCAGGAAGGGGAGGAAGCGAGACAAGATTGGGATGGTTCTGTACAAAAATAGGGGAAGATGTCAAAAAAGGAGTTACAAAAGATAGCGAGGCAATAACAAATCAATCGACAAAGTTTACCTTGGGAAGCGCATTGGTGGCGCTGTACGGCTTTACACGACAAGAAGAAGGGACAGGATCTTTTTTGCTGAGAGAGGAGATTTTTCGGACAAGTTTCTCTAAGTCCTTGACCTCCAAATCTGCTGACAACCGATTTGCGTCCTTGTCGCCAGCATACTTCCAGAGAGGGTATTTGCGAGCTCGAAGAGGCTGCACTCTAGTTCTAAGAAAATATGCTGTGATTTGGATACCGACAACTCTTTGCCGCGAGTATTTTGCAACTCACGGATGCGAGTCATCAAGGCCTCTATCGATGTTTTTTCTTCCTCGGTAGCCTCTGCATCCCAGGAGCGGCGGTGAAGGATTTTCTCGGCACCATCGAAAGGAGGGATGTTGTCTTCAGCACATCCATTATTTTCCTCCTGAATGTACAACCACTTCTTGCGCCACCCTTGAACTGAGTCAGGGAGTTTGACGTCGAAGTAATCAACTGTGGGGCGAACGGAAATAACAACGCCGCCTATATTATAGGCGACATTGGGAGAGCCATTGCGGCGACAAAAGAAAATGCGCTTCCATAACGCCCAGTTAGGCTGGACGCCAAGGAAGGCCTCACAGAGGGTGATGAAAATGGAGATATGGAGGATAGAATTGGGCGTGAGGTGGTGAAGTTGAAGGCCATAAACAAAAAGCAATCCGCGGAGGAAAGGATGAATGGGGGCGGAAAGACCGCGGATGAGATGGTCGATGAAACTTACCCGATACCCCATTGGAGGGGTTGGGTAGCTTTCTTCACTAGGGAAGCACAGCGCGCCTTGGGCTTCTTGTTAATCCCTAGCTTCTTCGAGGAGATTGATGTCCTGGGTGGAAATTTTGGACCTTTCCCACTCCGCGCTTCCCAGATCTGCGGCAGCCATTGACGATTCAGGCGTGCTGTGCTTGATCAACCGACGCGGTGGCATCAACAATGGCGCAAGAATGCAGCTTGGAGAAGATGAGCTTAGGAAGTTGGGGGGCGCAGAAGGAGAATTTGCAGAGGAGAGCAGGAGAACGGCGCGAGCGGAATTGCTCGAGGAAGAAGAAGGAGATCTTATATAGAGGTGCGGCGAAGCGGCGGACCGTAGGATGGAAAAAGTGTGCGGCAGATGATAACCACGTGGAAACAAGGGTAAAAAAGTATTTTAACACTGGAGAAGTTACGGTACGTGCGCTAGGAAAAGCGGAGAACGTGTGTCCCCCACTTACACGACGTGTCAAGATAATGGATAATTTGGGCCCGCAGGGCAGCGGGAGAAAACTTCTCGCGATTTCTGGATTTACAATCGTGGCTATCGTCAGCAATAACGTCACCTTGGCAGAAAGAAAAATTCGACTCAACAGTTGCATCAAAAGGTGACATGCAAAAATATTGGAGAGCCTTTGATCAAATACAAGTTTTTGGTCAAATGCTCGGGGGCTACTTTGAAAAAATGAAAAGATCAAGAAAGACAAAATAGAAATGGCGTGAGCCTATGATCAAATACAAATATTTGTTCATAGCCTCGGGGCTACTCTCATCGGGAGCGCTGTTCGCGCACCCGAGAAATTATAAAACTTCGGGAGAGAAAGAAAATATAGCGGCATAAGGCGTGGAGCCTACAACCAAGCACAAGTCCTTGGCTGTAGCCTCGGGGCTACTCCCATCGGGAACGCTGTTCGCGTGCCCGATGAAATTATAAAAAAGAAAGACAGAATGAAAAGAAGAAAGATAGAAGAGCAAAAGAGTATATTTCGAGTTATAAATAACTCTGTATATACTCCCATCGGGAGAGCAATATATGTCATCTTTGACTCAATAAAATGTGCCATTCCAACAGCCGAATAAGCACTCGACAATATATTCTCAGAACGCCGAAGTTGCGATCAATTTCTGAATGCCGCAAAACTTTGCGAAGGTAAGACCCCAGATCCATTCTGTGAGGCGTGGCGCCATCTCTGACGTCGGTTTGCTACTTTTATCCGTATCAACAGTTACGAAGAAAAATCCTAACGGACGCGTTAGGTACCCGATAAATATGACTGGGACTCGACATAATGGTAAGACCTTAAGCGGCACCTGTCGAAGTTTACACCAGTATCCCGAAATCATGTCCAGGGACGTGATTTTGAAGTAGGTTTTTGCGGATTGCCACTAGAGCAGTTAACTAGTACCTGATCCATCAGATGAACTAGCCCCAACTACCATTATCCCTGTACAATATAGAAATTTATGTGAAGAAATATAGAAAAGTTTTAAGTTGTCGAGTAAAAATAAACAGTGGAGATTTTCCCTGACTCTACGATTCAAGCAAAATCTCGGGGGCTACTGACATAGGCATCCCCAATGGGCCTGCCAAAGATAGTACCCGGGGTTTACTGAAGGCCCACTACTCGAAGAATAAGAAGATTCGGAAGCCCAAGATATTGTTAAGGAAAGCTAGAGTTGTAATAGGAAGCAGTATTTATAATCTTGCGGGAGGATTTAGAAACCTTCCCGGACTCTGTAACTTGTACAATACGAATCCCTCGGCTCCACCTCCTATATAAGGGGGGTCGAGGGACAAAGAAAGCATCCAATCATTGTTTCTCAAACCCTAATTTCATAATCGTCGAGTACTTTTCGGCTGAAACCTTCGAGATCTACTTGCCCTCTACTTCCAACTAAACCCTAGTCTACAACCCGTAGGCATTGATAAGTTAATCTCTTGTCAATTGGCGCCGTCTGTGGGAATTAGAGGCGTCAAGGATCCGATCTCGATGGCACGTTCAAGATCGTCGACTTCATCAACCGCAAACAACGCAATGGATCGAGGTAAACAGATCACAACTGGTCTTGTCGATTTTGTTCCTCACCCGCCCTCCCGTTTGGATGCATATGCATATCTGGAGGAGCCTATGGAGATGACGTTTGGAAGGTTTCACTTTCGCGTCGAGAAAGAAGGATCGTATCGTGTCGAAATTCCGATTTCATCGGGATCGTCGGCGGTCGATTCCGATTTTTCTAGCTATACATCGTCAACAGAATCAGGAGAGGAAGAAACTTCGTCGTCACGCTTCATCAGCACTAGGGCAAGAGAAAAACTCGCCAAGATCTTCAGCGACATGTCGTTTGAGTCATCTGCGGACTCCTATATAAGCGATGGCTCAAGCAGTGTCGACAGCTACAACTTCATCGACAAATCTACCACAGTGGGCAAGGTCTTCACCAATCTTAATGATGGTGTCACCAAACCCGACATAGATCTGGATACAAAATATCATCAGATTTATGTTATCGGAGAGCCAAGCCGTGACCAGGAGGAAACATCTGAGGCTTTCGACGATTTGGGAAACCCATACGTCGATCCCTCTAATCTCGCGACAAGGTCTAGGCAAGTAAATACGTCGGACCCGAGCCTCGCGATAGAGTCCAGCTCCCGCAGTGCAGCATGGGATAGAGCCGCAAGAGCTATGGATGGCTCGGAACCAATGGCTACAACAGCCACGCCGACAGAGTTGCAAACATATCAATATAGGCTCGCACGAGCCGCAAGGGAATTGCAAAAACAGACAGATGCTTTAAATAGAAGAAAGGAGGCAGCCTCTGCTTCAAGCAGGCGAAGAGCGGAGTTAAGTCGACAATATGGAACTTCGGGAGATAGCCACGAGAAGCTCGGAACAGAGCAAGGTCAAGATTGCAACATATACCCGAAGGAGAAAGAGAGTACCTGGTTCAAAACCTCGACATGTCTTTTATGTCGATAGACACAAGAGGAAATATTATCCCCAAAACACCAGAAGCTGGGTATATGGCGACACAAGCCTTTATCCTTGCGTCTAGGCCACCTACAGGAGACCCAAGAGAGGCACTATACAATATGGCAGTGGCAGGAGCCGAAGCCATGGGAACGACGTTTGCATCAACACCGCCAGAGGGAGCAGCAAGGCAAAATAGTCCACGACCTGCGGCAGCAGCAGCAGCAAAGGATTTTACTTATGTGATCTCCGGAGACTCCTTGTCCCACGTGTGTAAAGGTGACAGTGTGTGCACCGTGTGGGTCTCTTAGGCTATATTTCACAGAATACTTATTCACTGTTATGAATGGCATAGTGAAGTGCTTATTTATATCTCTTTATGATTGCAATGTGTTTTGTATCACAATATATCCGTGTGCTACTCTAGTGATGTTATTAAAGTAGTTTATTCCTCCCGCACGGTGTAATGGTGACAAGTGTGTGCATCGTGTAGTACTTGGCGTAGGCTATGATTGTGATCTCTTGTAGATTATGAAGTTAACTATTGCTATGATAGTGTTGATGTGATCTATTCCTCCTTTCGTAGTGTGAAGGTGACAGGTGTGCATGCTATGTTAGTACTTGGTTTGGTTATGTTGATCTGTTATGCACTCTAAGGTTATTTAAATATGAACATTGAATATTGTGGAGCTTGTTAACTTCGGCATTGAGGGTTCGTGTAATCCTAGCTACGCTAGTGGTGTTCATCATCCAACAAGAGGGTGTAGAGTCTAGCATCTATCTATTTATTCTCGTTATGTGATCAATGTTGAGAGTGTCCACTAGTGAAAGTATGATCCCTAGGCCTTGTTCCTAAATATCGCTATCGCTGTTTGTTTACTCGTTTCACCGCATATATACTTCCTGCAATATTACCACCATCAACCACACACCAGTCCCGGACAGCAAAGCACTTTTCTGGTGCCGTTGCTACTGCTCGCATTTATTCATACCACCTGTATTTCACTATCTCTTCGCCGAACTAGTGCACCTATTAGGTGTGTTGGGGACACAAGAGACTTCTTGCTTTGTGGTTGCAGGGTTGCATGAGAGGGATATCTTTGACCTCTTCCTCCCTGAGTTCGATAAACCTTGGGTGATCCACTTAAGGGAAACTTGCTGCTGTTCTACAAACCTCTGCTCTTGGAGGCCCAACACTGTCTACAAGAATAGAAGCTCCCGTAGACATCAAGGACGCTGGCGGCAAAGCTGTAGTGTACGAAGACGTAGAAGGCGGCTAACCCAGCGGTGACCAGGGGTGGTCATGCTGGATGCCTAGACGGGCGTTGCGGTGATCGGCGAGCCCATCGCGACCTGAAGTGGTTGGCGAGCCCAGCGGCGACCTGAGGTGGAGGCGCGGCGGCGGTACACGAAGTAGGCGAGGAAGACCCGGCGGCGTGACCAAGACCATGTGCGGATGGAGGCGACCCGCGCCGAAGGGGCGGCGCTGTGGTGGCCTCGGACATCGATGCGCGGGGGACGGCGAAGGTGACCGCGTGCGGCGACGCCACGGCTTGAGGGGCCGGCGTAGCTGCAGGGCGCGAGTCAGTGCAGCGGCGGGACGCCACCAGCGACGTACGCGCCTCAGAAGGCGCGTCGTTGGCTAGCAGCGTGGACCAAAGGAGGCGGCGCTGCGACCCGAAGGGGCGATGCAGCGGCAACCCGATGCTCAATCGGTGGTATGCGCGTGCTCGGGGACGAGCTTGGCGGAGACGTGTGCGGGGTCGGTTGATCATACCAACGGCGGCGCTACACATGCCATGGCGTGGACTACGCGCCGCAGATCGGAGTCGTTGGCGACGTTGTCGGTGATGTCCTGGGCGATGACGGCGAAGACGAACCGGCGATGGAGACCGTGCAGGCGAAGGCGGCCGGCTGCGACGCAAACGGCTTCCCATGTGCATCGCGTGCAACCGTGCGCCACGGTAGATGGAGGCGGTGCCAGGCCCGGTCAACCGGCTCTACGAAAGGCCCGGTCGGCCCAGGTCCCGGTCGGACCGGCTGCTGGACCAGACCAGCCGGCCACAGTTCCGGTCAAACCAGCGGACCAGCCGGCCATAGTCCCGGTCGTCCAAGGGGCTCCGCTCATCCGCCCGGTCAGACCGGCTGCTGGACCGGACCAGCCGGCCACAGTCCCGGTCAAACCGGCTGCTGGGCCGGACCGGCCGAGGCAGCCTACCAAGGCAGGCGCTACAGCCAGCCAACGAGTCGACCGCGGTGGCCGGCGTAGGGCGGATGATGGAGGAGAGGAGTCGACGCCGAGGTTGGAGTAGAGGCGCGTGATGACGGCGGCGGTGGGCGACTCAATCCGATCTATGGTCGGTAAAACCAAAAAGAAAAACGCCAGTCGAGCGACCGGCGGAGCAAAAAGAAAACCAATCTACATATTGAAAAAAAAGACTCGATGGCAGCGGATCAACAGATCGGTGAACGAACACTCATACGGGTTGCGCGGCCCCCGGAGTAGGCCATGGAGATTGACCTCCCCGGGGGCGGCGCGGGCGGAAGCGCGTGCGGCGGCTAGGTCAAGGTCGGCGCCGCTCTGACACCATGTAGAAAAATAGAGAGGGAGAGAGATATGCGAAATATGTTGGATGTATTATTGAGCCTCATGAGCGAGTATATATAGGCGTACAGGGATCATCTTGGAGTGCAAGACAAGACACAAGATCTATCTCTTCCTAGATTACCTAAACCGTACGTATACTCTAACAAAAATGTTATAACTAACCTAAACGATTTTGATTACGAAACGGGGCAGATCAGATGCCGTGTTGTATTGTGATCCAAATTCATATACTAAAGGGAGGCTAACTTCTGACGAGCGGAGCGAGGCCCGTTGCCAGAGGCTTGGGCCGGAGGTACGGTACGGATCGTTGGCACTGCCTATATATACATCTTGTAAGCCGCCAGCTAGGGTTGATCAGATTATAAGACAATCCACGGCGTTTGTAAACATTCTCCGATATAGTGAAGTTTTGCTGGCTAGCGCCCGTGGTTTTTTCCCCTTCTGTGTTGGAGGGGTTTTCCACGTTAAATCTTGTGTCTCTGCTGCGCTTCGATCTTTGCTTCTCGCTTTTATAACATGCCGCTTTGCATCCCTACTTCTACTAACTAAAGCTCCAAGCAAGCTTACTATGCTAGGCAGCCCTCTTTTTCGTAAACAATACTGCTACAGGTACGCACATACTAAAGGCAACAACACACACTACCCTTATGAGCACCTCTAAGCTGTGGCGGAGCCAGGACATTAATATTGTGTAGTCATTTTAAAGTTGTGTAGTCAAATATATCTATTTATATGATTTTTTTTGTAATTTTTTACATAATTTCTACCTATGTTCTAAAAAACTGTGTAGTCAAATGACTACACAGCTACAACATGGCTCCGCCACTCTGGATTCAAATTTTTTGATCCGGCAGTCTTTAGAATTGATGAAGTCACCACATAGGCATTGCTATCGACGGAATATCGCCTCCTACTGAAGAATAATCCGTCTTTATAAAACATCAAAGTATCAAATCTGAGGTTTGAACTTAGTTGGACTGAGGGTGGGTGCAACTGCACTCCTAAGTATCCAACCCTCTTTGATTCCAATATGTTCAATGGGTTGTGGTCTACACTCTACAGCCACCTTTTTCTTATCTGCCCTGATGAAATTCGGACGACGTGCATGCATGGCCGCTGCTGCATCTTCATATGTGAACATGTGTCCTTGACAACTTAACTTTCCACTAGAACTTAACAAAGATGAATATCTACTGTCAAGCATATATATATCCACTATAGCCATCCGTTCATATCCCAATCGATAAAGCAAACGTTTTTTTTTTTTTTGCGAATTAATCGATAAAGCAAACTTACATAAACGTACTACAAGCTGGTGGCATGCATATATTTCCTGGAGTAGATGCTTCAAGGTCCAAGAAGGCTGCAGGCTAAGAATATGTGCAGCCGATTAGGTGATGCGGACACGAGTTCACAGAAAGGAAATGGTTTGGGACTTCCCTGTGTCAAGAGCACCTACGCACATAGTGTATCACCGTGAGGTCGCTTGTCAGGGAAAAGCAGTGTACGTTGGTTGCCGCAGGATGAGATTGAATCGTCAAAAAGGTAACCGCAACTTGCCATGAAAGAAAGTTTCGGCCGGTTGGAGCCAGATATGAGCTGATCATTCGGTGAAGCCATCAACCTATTCAGCATGCGTCACTCTCAAAGCTATTTTTTTCGATCAAGGAGCATAGCCACAACCTCTGCATTCAAAGGATGCACACAGTTTTCTTCTTTATTAAATTATTCGCAATGCCTTACAAGGGGAATACAAAGATCAACTCGAAACCTCCTTCCTAGCGACAACTCGCTATACCTACGATGAAGGGGGGCCATGAACAAGGACGGTACACCAACACACATCATCCAAAAAGCAAAATCCTGAGGGTGTGCCATTGCACACGTCGCAGAGTTCGCAACCGCCATCTATCTCGAACCCATCTCCAAGCGAGATCAACGCATTGATCGTGCCAGGCCTACCGTCGATGTCACCATAACACCAAACAGCTCCACCATCCTGCCCGCGTCCAGCAGTTCTCGCCCGTCTTCGATACTCCGCAGCTCCACGCCGTTGAGAATCATCGACGACAACGTGGTAGATTAACACCACTCCACCAAAAACCACCTCCATCCAGCCGCTGCTCCAAAAAGATGCCCCAAGAGGTAGCACGACGCAGGGAGCGCCGTCATCGTCCGATCCTTGCTGGATCTAGGGTTTCCACCGGAGCAGCACGAGTGAGTTCCCACGGACTGCGACGACGATTCCTTCAAGAAGGAAGCGACGCTTAACGTCGCCATCGCTCGCCAATCTTGACACGGTTTTCACCGACAGCCGCGAGTCCCCAACTCGGCGAGAGCAAATGGAGAGGCTAGCAAAGATGATGCCTTCGCAGGGGAACGACGCCAATAGCCGCCGCCATCATCCGCCAAGAACGAAGTCAAGGCACGGTGTTCACCACTTGTAACATCCCAACCTTATTAACATAAATAAACGAGTGATCATGTGCATTTCATGCATTTAATTTGCATTTGAGCAAAATTTGCATCTCCATTTTCAATTATGCAAATCCCTCTCTAATTGTTTCTCATTTAAATCTCTCAAGATTTTCAAAAATAGACAACATGGCATTGTTGTTATTCAATAAGGCCATGTGTGTTTAATATTTTCTCTGGAAGTTTGAGTTTCAAACAAAATTCAAACAATTTTCAAATTTGAATTGATTTAGAGAAACAAAAATCAGAAAAAAAGAAGAAGAAGAAGAAAAATAGGGGATAAACCCCTCTCTCCCTACCCTGGGCGCAGCCCATCTTCTTTTCTCCTTCCCTCCTCCCTAACCTAGCCCAAAATGCCCCAACCAGTGCAGCCCAGCAAGCCCCACCAGCCCAACTTTTCCCCCATGGGGGTTTTCGCAAAGTTGGCATCGTCTCCCCCGCCGACCGAAGCAGGAGCTGGCAGCGCCACGGTCGCCCGATGGCCTGGCCGGCCAGGATCCTCTCCGCCGCCCCCCGGCGGCTATAAAGGCGCGCCGCCGCCGCTCCGGAACCCTAGCCCCACTCTCCCCTCTCCCGCGCTCTCCCGTGACCTCCCAAACCCTAACCCTACTGCCTGCAAGGACGACCGGCCACCGTCGATTCCAGCGTCGGCGAGCGTCCCCGGCCGTCGCCGACCACGCCAAGACGCTCGCGGTGAGCCGCTGCACCTCCCTATCCCCTCGCCTTGCCCCCTCTCGCTCCCTAGCATCGCCGCGCCGCACCACCTGTCCCGGCCGCCGCTCGAGCTCGTCTCCGGCGACGCTCCGGCGACCAAATGCGGGCGACGCCGCCACCAAACGGCCCAGTGCGTCGCCCTGCACAGTTCCCCCACCTGCGCGCCTCCAATCGCTGCCCAAATCGGCGGATTGGAGCTCCATCTGAGCTCAATTTCGAGCTCATGGCCAGCTGACGTCATGATGACGTCAGCATGACGCCATAATTAGCTTTTCTATTTTTCTGATATTTATTTCTGTAATTTCTGTTAATAGAAAAATAATGACATGTGGGTCCCCTGGTCAGAATTTTAATAATTTCATAAATGTTTAGAAGAGAATAAAATTATGACATGTGGGTCCAAATGTTAAACTTTTATTATTTTTATATAATTTTTAGAAATTGATTTAAAATGAATTAAACTTTGGAAATTCATAACTAATTCATTTTAAATCAGAAAAATATAAAATTATATATCAAAATGTTCAGAAAAACAAATCCTATTTAGTTATCCATGTTTCATACATGCTTGAACCAATTAAACATCAAGCCTTAGTAGAAACCCTAAATCGACCCCTCTCATATGTCGGGATCGATGCCGAACCCCCCTTAATTTCCATCGATGCACCTAGGGTTACCCAAACCCCTTAATATGACATGTCATCATATTGTATGTGCATTGCATTGTATCCTGTCTTGATTGTGCTCTTCCTTTCCGGTATTTGGTTCTTCTCGATAGGGACCGAATGCGAGCCTGAGATCAACGCCACCGAAGAGCAGTATCAGAACAACGAGGGACAAGGCCAGCCCTAACCTGGTGCATATATGGTTTCGAAATGCTTTACTTCTGGTTCTTACATATTTCATCCATTTCAAATATGTTTTATCGATAGTTGTAGATATCCTATGTGTGCATAATTCCATCCTTGTAGCCCAGAGTTACTGATCCACCGCTCCCAGCAAAACTAGGTCTGAGCTTGTTCGCATCGCTAGAGCCGTATATGTGTTATGCTTAGCCATGCTTAGCTGTTGAAGTCTGATCCATCCGGTTGATGAATCAGAGCTACGAATGAACTTAGTTTGACAGGATGACGTGGTAAGATCAGTGATGATGCTAATAAACATGTTTAAAGGCTTAGATGGGCCGCCACATGGGGATGTGGTGATTTGACTCGTTCTCGCCGATACTAGGACCTGAGTTCTCGCCTTCGGAACCAGGACTGAGCATACATCCACACGGGGCCCATGGGAACCCCTTGGCCCGAACTTACCTAGCTTACCCATGAGTCAATTTGTTTGCGAGTTCCATTTGCCATACGCATGGGGGAAAGGTGGAAAAGGTTTTCAAAGTGCATCATACAGGGTGTGGCTAGGGTGAAGGATGCTGGAGGCATTTAACTGGATCCCCTGCACACAATGACCGGGACATCCTTGGAGAATGGCTACCTACGATGACGGAGCTCCCTAGTTAATTTGACTCATGGAATAGGCGAAGTAAGGGAAAGGTTTTGGTCGACCACCCTCTTCCAACACACCAAGGAAGTGTGTTAATCTATAGTGGCATTAAGAGTCGGTCGGCGCGTGTGGGTAAAGTTGTACACCCCTGCAAGGTAAATCTTTTCGAAAAGTCGTGTCCACGGTTACGGATGACTTGGTGATGGATTCTATGATCATAGACAACTTGAACCTAATCGTAAAACTTGATGTCAATGTGTGAATAAGGATCCCTTCTCAGGGTGTCGAGGGGGTGATCCTAGGTGACTGGTTCATGTAATGATGAAGATTCGGTGGATTCAACATGATGATCTTAGAGCTAGAGTTGATATCGCTCTCTTATCTCTTTTGAAAATGGTCTGGATAGACGAGCTTCTGCTCCCTCCTGTTTACAAAGGAAAACTGGCTTTCCGCAAAATAAGCTCCACATAAAGCCTCGCATAACCGCTTTGCTAACAGGTTGTACTAAGTCTTGCTGAGTCCCTGTACTCAGCCTTGCATTCTTTGTTTCAGACGAAGTTCTTCCAACAGATGGTGGCTTCTACCTCGACGTCGACGAGTAGTTCGGAGTTCCTCAGGCGGCAGCCTAAGATTGATGGGCTGGGACGTCGCCTTATGTTATGGCCTCTTAGGCCCTTTGCAGTCTTGTTATATACATAACATAATTTTCTTTCCGTTGCTTGTTGAATTGTGGTCAGTGACCTCTGCGTGTAATAAATTTGGATCTTAACTCTGCTAAGAGTTGTAACATATTTGCTTTCAGTCGTAGAGTCACTATTGTATTACCGATTCTCACCCTGTAGGCCCTAGAGATCTAGGTTAGGCTTATGCCAGATGTGATATCTGGGTTTGTCTAGCCCTGACCTCCGGGGTCGCGACAGGTTTTGGTATCAGAGCAGGACTGCCTATAGGAAACCCTTTCGACTGGTCGATGTTGAGTCTAGTAGTTGTGAAAACTATTTGAAACCTAAAAGTATTTTCAAAAACATCTGAATAGGACTCTTTTTACTCCTTATCTTGTGTCACTCTAATGCTGAGTCATCTTACCTTGTTTTGATTGAAAAAGGTTTTACCTCTACCCTGTTATTTCCAAACTTATAGAATCTATGAGTTTGGGTTGTTTTCTCTAAGAAGTACTCCGTACTTGGTTGCTTAACTCAGTGTTCCTAAAGTTACATCAGTTGATCTGAATCTTGTTCCTTCCATTCAGTGAATGATATCATTCCGTTGAGTTCTTTCCAAGGAATCTGTTTCTCATGATCTCTATCTTTCTCTTCAGGATGGCTGGTCGTGGTCGTGGTCGTAACCGACGTGGACAAAACAATGCTGGACCGGAACTGCCGCCACTGATGGCGTGTATTTCACACGTTCGTTGGGCAACCCCAAGAGGAAGGTATGATGCGCACAGCAGCAAGTTTTCTCTCAGAAAGAAACCAAGGTTTATCGAACCAGGAGGAGCCAAGAAGCACGTTGAAGGTTGATGGCGGCGGGATGTAGTGCGGCGCAACACCAGGGATTCCGGCGCCAACGTGGAACCCGCACAACACAACCAAAGTACTTTGCCCCAACGAAACGAGTGAGGTTGTCAATCTCACCGGCTTGCTGTAACAAAGGATTAATCGTATTGTGTGGAAGATGATTGTTTGCAGAGAAAACAGTGAAACAAGTATTGCAGCAGATTTGTATTTCAGTATTAAAAGAATGGACCGGGGTCCACAGTTCACTAGAGGTGTCTCTCCCATAAGATAAAAGCATGTTGGGTGAACAAATTACAGTCGGGCAATTGACAAATAGAGAGGGCATAACAATGCACATACATGTCATGATAAGTATAGTGAGATTTAATTGGGCATTACGACAAAGTACATAGACCGCCATCCAACCGCATCTATGCCTAAAAAGTCCACCTTCGAGGTTATCGTCCGAACCCCTCCAGTATTAAGTTGCAAAGCAACAAACAATTGCATTAAGTATGGTGCGTAATGTAATCAACAACTACATCATCGGACATAGCGCCAATGTTTTATCCCTAGTGGCAACAAGACAACACAACCTTAGAACTTTCGTCACTCGTCCCGTGTGTCAATGCGGCATGAACCCACTATCGAGCATAAATACTCCCTCTTGGAGTTAAGAGCAAAAACTTGGCCGAGCCTCTACTAATAACGGAGAGCATGCAAGATCATAAACAACACATATGCAATAACTTGATAATTAACATAACATGGTATTCTCTATCCATCGGATCCCGACAAACACAACATAGAGTATTACGGATAGATGATCTTGATCATGTTAGGCAGCTCACAAGATCCAACAATGAAGCACAATGAGGAGAAGACAACCATCTAGCTACTGCTATGGACCCATAGTCCAGGGGTGAACTACTCACTCATCACTCCGGAGGCGACCATGGCGGTGTAGAGTCCTCCGGGAGATGAATCCCCTCTCCGGCAGGGCGCCGGAGGAGATCTCCAGAATCCCCCGAGATGGGATCGGCGGCGGCGGCGTCTCGGCAAGGTTTTCCGTATCGTGGGTTTTCGCATCGTGGGTTTCGCGACGGAGGCTTTAAGTAGGCGGAAGGGCAGAGTCGGGGGCTGACGAGGGCCCACACCACAGGGCGGCGCGGGCCCCCCCTTGGCCGCGCCGCCTTGTGGTTTGGCCACCTCGTGGCCCCACTTCGTATGCTCTTCGGTCTTCTGGAAGGTTCGTGGCGAAATAGGCCCCCGGGTCTTCGTTTCGTCCAATTCCGAGAATATTTCGTTACTAGGATTTCTGAAACCAAAAACAGACAGAAAACGAAGAATCGGCACTTCGGCATCTTGTTAATAGGTTAGTTCCGGAAAATGCACGAATATGACATAAAGTGTGGATAAAACATGTAGGTATCATCAATAATATGGCATAGAACATAAGAAATTATCGATACGTCGGAGACGTATCAAGCATCCCTAAGCTTAGTTCTGCTCGTCCCGAGCAGGTAAAACGATAACAAAGATAATTTCTGAAGTGACATGCCATCATAACCTTGATCATACTATTTGTAAACATATGTAATGAATGCAGCGATCAAAACAATGGTAATGACATGAGCAAACAAGTGAATCATAAAGCAAAGACTTTTCATGAATAGTACTTCAAGACAAGCATCAATAAGTCTTGCATAAGAGTTAACTCATAAAGCAATAAATCAAAGTAAAGGTATTGAAGCAACACAAAGGAAGATTAAGCTTCAGCGGTTGCTTTCAACTTGTAACATGTATATCTCATGGATAATTGTCAACATAGAGTAATATAACAAGTACAATATGCAAGTATGTAGGAATCAATGCACAGTTCACACAAGTGTTTGCTTCTTGAGGTGGAGAGAGATAGGTGAACTCGACTCAACATAAAAGTAAAGAGAATGGTCCTTCAAAGAGGAAAGCATCGATTGCTATATTTGTGCTAGAGCTTTTATTTTGAAAACATGAAACAATTTTGTCAACGGTAGTAATAAAGCATATGAGTTATGTAAATTATATCTTACAAGTTGCAAGTCTCATGCATAGTATACTAATAGTGCCCGCACCTTGTCCTAATTAGCTTGGACTACCGGATCTTTGCAATGCACATGTTTTAACCAAGTGTCACAATGGGGTACCTCCATGCCGCTCTGTACAAAGGTCTAAGGAGAAAGCTCGCATTTTGGATTTCTCGCTTTTGATTATTCTCAACTTAGACATCCATACCGGGACAACATGGACAACGAGATAATGGACTCCTCTTTAATGCATAAGCATGTGGCAACAATTATTATTCTCATATGAGATTGAGGATGTATGTCCAAAACTGAAACTTCCACCATGATTCATGGCTTTAGTTAGCGGCCCAATGTTCTTCTCTAACAATATGCATGCTCCAACCATTAAGGTGGTAGATCTCTCTTACTTCGGACAAGACGGACATGCATAGCAACTCACATGATATTCAACAAAGAGTAGTTGATGGCGTCCCCTGAAACATGGTTATCGCACAACAAGCAACTTAATAAGAGATAAAGTGCATAAGTACATATTCAATACCACAATAGTTTTTAAGCTATTTGTCCCATGAGCTATATATTGCAAAGGTGAATGATGGAATTTTAAAGGTAGCACTCAAGCAATTTACTTTGGAATGGCGGAAAAATACCATGTAGTAGGTAGGTATGGTGGACACAAATGGCATAGTGGTTGGCTCAAGTATTTTGGATGCATGAGAAGTATTCCCTCTCGATACAAGGTTTAGGCTAGCAAGGTTATTTGAAACAAACACAAGGATGAACGGTACAGCAAAACTCACATAAAAGACATTTGTAAACATTATAAGACTCCATACCGTCTTCCTTGTTGTTCAAAACTCAATACTAGATGTTATCTAGACTCTAGAGAAACCAAATATGCAAACCAAATTAGCAAGCTCTAAGTGTTTCTTCATTAATGGGTGCAAAGTATATGATGCAAGAGCTTAAACATAAGCACAACAATTGCCAAGTATCAAATTATCCAAGACATTTTAGAGTTACTACATGTAGCATTTTCCAATTCCAACCATATAACAATTTAACGAAGATGAAACTTCGCCATGAATACTATGAGTAGAGCCTAAGGACATATTTGTCCATATGCTACAGCGGAGCGTGTCTCTCTCCCATAAAGTGAATGCTAGGATCCATTTTATTCAAACAAAACAAAAAAACAAAAACAAACCGACGCTCCAAGCAAAGTGCATAAGATGTGACGGAATAAAAATATAGTTTCAGGGGAGGAACCTCGATAATGTTGTCGATGAAGAAGGGGATGCCTTGGGCATCCCCAAGCTTAGACGCTTGAGTCTTATTAGAATATGCAGGGGTGAACCACCGGGGCATCCCCAAGCTTAGAGCTTTCACTCTCCTTGATCATATTGCATCATACTCCTCTCTTGATCCTTGAAAACTTCCTCCACACCAAACTCGAAACAACTCATTAGAGGGTTAGTGCATAATAAAAATTCACATGTTCAGAGGTGACACAATCATTCTTAACACTTCTGGACATTGCATAAAGCTACTGGACATTAATGGATCAAAGAAATTCATCCAACATGGCAAAAGAGGCAATGCAAAATAAAAGGCAGAATCTGTCAAAACAGAACAGTCCGTAAAGATGGATTTTATTAGGCCACCAGACTTGCTCAAATGAAAATGCTCAAATTTAATTAAAGTTGCGTACATATCTGAGGATCATGCACGTAAATTGGCTTAATTTTCTGAGCTACCTACAGGGAGGTAGACCCAGATTCGTGACAGCAAAGAAATCTGGAACTGCGCAGTAATCCAAATCTAGTACTTACTTTACTATCAAAGACTTTACTTGGCACAACAAAACATAAAAATAAGATAAGGAGAGGTTGCTACAGTAGTAAACAACTTCCAAGACACAAATATAAAACAAAAATACTGGAGTAAAAACATGGGTTGTCTCCCATAAGCGCTTTTCTTTAACGCCTTTCAGCTAGGCGCGTAAAGTGTATATCAAGTAACATCAAGAGACGAAACATCAACATCATAATTTGTTCTAATAATAGAATCATAAGGTAACTTCATTCTCTTTCTAGGGAAGTGTTCCATACCTTTCTTGAGAGGAAATTGATATTTAATATTACCTTCCTTCATATCAATAGTAGCACCAACGGTTCGAAGAAAAGGTCTTCCCAATATAATGGGGCAAGATGCATTGCATTCAATATCCAAGATAACAAAATCAACTGGGACAAGGTTATTGTTAACCATAATATGAACATTATCAACTCTCCCCAAAGGTTTCTTTTTAGAATTATCAGCGAGATTAACATCCAGATAACAGTTTTTCAATGGTGGCAAGTCAAGCATATCATAGACTTTCTTAGGCATAACGGAAATACTTGCACCAAGATCACATAAAGCATTACAATCAAAATCTTTGACTCTCATTTTAATGATGGGCTCCCAACCATCCTCTAGCTTTCTAGGAATAGAAGTTTCAAGTTTTAGTTTCTCTTCTCTAGCTTTTATGAGAGCATTTGTAATATGTTTTGTGAAAGCCAAGTTTATAGCACTAGCATTAGGACTTTTAGCAAGTTTTTGTAAGAACTTTATAACTTCAGAGATGTGGCAATCATCAAAATCTAAATCATTACAATCTAAAGCAATGGGATTATCATCCCCAAGGTTGGAAAAAATTTCAGCGAGTTTTATCACGAGCGAGTTTCAGCAGTTTTAGCAGTTTGTGTAATTTTGCGCGCTTTGCACTAGAAGTAGAAGCATTGCCAACACCAATTATTTTACCATTAATAGTAGGAGGTGCAGTAACATATGAATCATTAGCATTGCTAGTGGTGGTAATAGTCCAAACTTTAGCTACATTTTCCTTTTTAGCTAGTTTTTCATTTTCTTCTCTATCCCACCTAGCACGCAGTTAAGCCATTAATCTTATATTCTCATTAATTCTAACTTGGATGGAATTTTCTGTAGTAACAATTTTATTTTCAATATCCCTATTAGGCATAACTTTCGATTTCAAAAGATCAACATCAGAGGCAAGACTATCAACTCTAGAAACAAGAATATCAATTTTATTTAGCTTTTCCTCAACAGATTTGTTAAAAGCAGTTTGTGTACTAATAAATTCTTTAAGCATAGCTTCAAGTCCAGGGGGTGTATTCCTATTATTGTTGTAAGAATTCCCATAAGAATTAGCATAACCGTTACCATTATTATAAGGATATGGCCTATAGTTATTACTAGAATTGTTCCGATAAGCATTGTTGTTGAAATTATTATTTTTAATGAAGTTTACATCAACATGTTCTTCTTGGGCAACCAATGAAGCTAATGAAACATTATTAGGATCAACATTAGTCCTATCATTCGCAAGCATAGACATAATAGCATCAACCTTATCATTCAAGGAAGAGGATTCTTCAACGAATTTACCTTCTTACCTTGTGGAGCTCTTTCCGTGTGCCATTCAGAGTAATTAACCATCATATTATCAAGGAGCTTTGTTGCTTCACCAAGAGTAATGGACATAAAGGTACCTCCAGCAGCTGAATCCAATAAATTCCGCGAAGAAAAATTTAGTCCTGCATAAAAGGTTTGGATGATCATCCAAGTAGTCAGTCCATGGGTTGGGCAATTTTTAACCAGAGATTTCATTCTTTCCCAAGCTTGAGCAACATGTTCATTATCCAATTGTTTAAAATTCATTATGCTACTCCTCAAAGATATAATTTTAGCAGGGGGATAATATCTACCAATAAAAGCATCCTTGCATTTAGTCCATGAATCAATACTATTCTTAGGCGAGAGATAGCAACCAATCTTTAGCTCTTCCTCTTAATGAGAAAGGGAACAATTTTAATTTTATAATGTCACCATCTACATCTTTATACTTTTGCATTTCACATAGTTCAACAAAATTATTGAGATGGGCAGCAGCATCATCAGAACTTACACCAGAAAATTGCTCTCTCATGACAAGATTCGGTAAAGCAGGTTTAATTTCAAAGAATTCTGCTGTAGTAGCAGGTGGAGCAATAGGTGTGCATAAGAAATCATTATTATTTGTGCTAGTGAAGTCACACAACTTAGTATTTTCAGGGGTAGCCATTTTAGCAGTAGTAAATAAAACAAACTAGATAAAGTAAATGCAAGTAACTAATTTTTTGTGTTTTTGATATAGAGTGCAAGACAGTAAATAAAGTAAAACTAGCAACTAATTTTTTTGTGTTTTGATACAATGCAGCAAACAAAGTAGTAAATAAAATAAAGCAAGAAAAAAACAAAGTAAAGAGATTGAGAAGTGGAGACTCCCCTTGCAGCGTGTCTTGATCTCCCCGGCAACGGCGCCAGAAAAAGAGCTTGATTGCGTGTATTTCACACGTTCGTTGGGCAACCCCAAGAGGAAGGTATGATGCGCACAGCAGCAAGTTTTCCCTCAGAAAGAAACCAAGGTTTATCGAACCAGGAGGAGCCAAGAAGCACGTTGAAGGTTGATGGCGGCGGGATGTAGTGCGGCGCAACACCAGGGATTCCGGCGCCAACGTGGAACCTGCACAACACAACCAAAGTACTTTGCCCCAACGAAACAGTGAGGTTGGCAATTGACAAATAGAGAGGGCATAACAATGCACATACATGTCATGATAAGTATAGTGAGATTTAATTGGGCATTACGACAAAGTACATAGACCGCCATCCAACTGCATCTATGCCTAAAAAGTCCACCTTCAGGTTATCGTCCGAACCCCTCCCAGTATTAAGTTGCAAAGCAACAGACAATTGCATTAAGTATGGTGCGTAATGTAATCAACAACTACATCCTCGGACATAGCGCCAATGTTTTATCCCTAGTGGAAACATCACAACACAACCTTAGAACTTTCTCATCACTCGTCCTGGTGTCAATGCGAGCATGAACCCACTATCGAGCATAAATACTCCCTCTTGGAGTTAAGAGAAAAAACTTGTCCAGAGCCTCTACTAATAACGGAGAGCATGCAAGATCATAAACAACACATATGCAATAACTTGATAATTAACATAACATGGTATTCTCTATCCATCGGATCCCGACAAACACAACATAGAGTATTACGGATAGATGATCTTGATCATGTTAGGCAGCTCACAAGATCCAACAATGAAGCACAATGAGGAGAAGACAACCATCTAGCTACTGCTATGGACCCATAGTCCAGGGGTGAACTACTCACTCATCACTCCGGAGGCGACCATGGCGGTGTAGAGTCCTCCGGGAGATGAATCCCCTCTCCGGCAGGGCGCCGGAGGAGATCTCCAGAATCCCCCGAGATGGGATCGGCGGCGGCGGCGTCTCAGTAAGGTTTTCCGTATCGTGGTTTTTCGCATCAGGGGTTTCGCGACGGAGGCTTTAAGTAGGCGGAAGGGCAGAGTCGGGGGGCTGACGAGGGGCCACACCACAGGGCGGCGCGGGCCCCCCTTGGCCGCGCCGCCATGTGGTTTGGCCACCTCGTGGCCCCACTTCGTATGCTCTTCGGTCTTCTGGAAGGTTTGTGGCGAAATAGGCCCCGGGTCTTCGTTTCGTCCAATTCCGAGAATATTTCGTTACTAGGATTTCTGAAACCAAAAACAGCAGTAAAACAAGCAATCGGCACTTCGGCATCTTGTTAATAGGTTAGTTCCAGAAAATGCACGAATATGACATAAAGTGTGGATAAAACATGTAGGTATCATCAATAATATGGCATAGAACATAAGAAATTATCGATACGTCGGAGACGTATCAGCCACCTCCCACAATGGCGCAGGTTCTTAACAACATTGAGACCAACCGCCTGAGGAATGAACAACTCCTGGAGCGTGTAGCTCAAAACACAGAGCGTCGTCCCGACAACTGTGTCACACTTGGGGACTTCATCCGTGCACTACCTCCTGTCTTCACCCACCCCAAGGAGCCTCTTGATGCTGATGATTGGCTTCGCACCATCGAGCGCAAGTTCAACGCTCTTCATGTTCCACCAGGTGAACGCGTGAACTTCGCCACCTACCAGTTAGAAGGTGCCGCTGGTTCTTGGTGGGAAGGTTTTCTGGCTCTTCAAGCGCCAGGACATGATGTCACCTGGGAGGAGTTCGTCACAGCTTTCCGTGCATCCTATATCTCCAAGACTGTCATGGACATCAAAAGGAGGAAATTCCTGGATTTTTCTCAAGGGAAGCTGGATGTGGAGACATATGGACGTGAGTTCACTTAGCTGTTTCGCTATGCACCACGTGATGTGGTTGATGATGCTGACAAGCAAGATCTGTTCCGCAAGGGACTTAACCCTGAGCTTCGCTATGAGATGCTGCCTTTCACCTTCCAGTCATTCCAACACCTGCATAACCGTGCTCTTTTGATGGAGAACGGAAGGAAGGATATGGAAAAATCCAAGAAGCGTGAAGAAGGTGATTCTCGTGCGTCTTCCTCTCACAACAAGAAGCGCCGAGTCCGGATCCCTTACAATGTTGTACCTCGTGCTCCCTATGCACCAAGGTCTTCTGGCAATAACTCTAAGCCACCCTCTGGTGGTTCAAGCTATCGTCCTGCTATGGGTAATGTGCCTAGTGGTGCTTGCTACTCTTGTGGTCAGCCTGGCCACTACTCAAAGGAGTGCCCCCAGAAGTCTGCTGGTCGTGGATATTCTCAGCCCAAGAAGGATGAAAAATATTCCTCTGGTCGTGCTCGTCTGACCCATGTCTCTGCTGATGAGGCTGAAGAGGATCCAAGCGTCCTAATGGGTACGCTCTATATAAACTCAATCCTAGCTACAGTTCTGTTTGATTCCGGAGCATCGCATACATTCATATCTAAAGAGTTTGCACAAAAGCATGATATACCCTTCGAGACAATGCCCTCCCCTCTAGAGATCACAACTCCCGGGTCTCGTTGGCAAACCATTTGGATTACCCGTGAGGTCATAATCAGTATAGGGCATCTGTTGTTCCCCACCTCTCTCATTGCCCTCAAGTCAACTGACATTGATGTCATCTTGGGCATGGATTGGCTAGTAAAGCATAAGGTTGTCATTGATTGTTCAGCCAGGTCTATTGTGTTGACCGGTCTTTCCGGCAAAAGCATTCTATACTGGGCTCCATCCGCAATACCTCTGTCGGCAAGGTTTACCCCTGAAGCCGAGTTGTATGCCATTGAAGCCCTGCCTAAACCAGAAATCTCCGATGTCTGGGTGGTCCGTGACTTTCCAGATGTCTTTCCTGAAGAGTTACCTGGCATGCCACCTGATCGAAGTGTGGACTTAGTCATTGAGTTGGTTCCCGGAACTGCCCCTGTTTCCCGGAGACCATATCGTATGCCTCCAGAAGAGCTGGTTGAACTGAAGAAGCAGTTAGAGGAGTTAGAAGAGAAGAACTTCATCCAACCTAGTACTTCTTCCTGGGGTTGCCCTGCCCTCTTTGTCAAGAAGAGAGATACCAACATTCTGCGGCTGGTTGTTGATTACCGTCCGCTCAATGCAGTGACAATCCAGAACAAATACCCTCTTCATATAATCAATGAAGCAGAAGATCAAGTTCGCATCATTCGCGAGCGTCTGAAAACTGCTCAGTCACGTCAAAAGAGCTACTATGATCGCCATCATCAAGAAGTGAAGTATGAAATTGGTGATCAAGCTGATCTTCGGGTCACTCCTCTCAAGGGTGTCCGTCGTTTCGGTATCAAAGGAAAACTAGCACCTCGCTATGTTGGTCCTTTCCGCGTCCTTGCCAAACGTGGTAATGTTTCCTACAAGTTGGAGTTACCTTCCAACTTTCTTGAAGTTCATGATGTCTTCCTGATACGTCTCCGACGTATCGATAATTTCTTATGTTCCATGCCATATTATTGATGATACCTACATGTTTTATGCACACTTTATGTCATATTCGTGCATTTTCTGGAACTAACCTATTAACAAGATGCCGAAGTGCCAGTCTGTTTTCTGCTGTTTTTGGTTTCAGAAATCCTAGTAACGAAATATTCTCGGAATCGGACGAAATCAAGACCCGGGTTCCTATTTTCACCGGAAGCATCCGAACACCCGGGAAGGACCAGAGGGGGGCACTGGGCCCCCAGACCATAGGCCGGCGCGGCCCAGGCCCTGGCCGCGCCGCCATATGGTGTGGCCACCCCTTCGACCCTCCTGCGCCGCCTCTTCGCCTATATAAAGCCTCCGTCGAGAAAACCCTGATACGAAGAACCACGATACGGAAAACCTTCCAGAGCCGCCGCCATCGCGAAGCCAAGATCTGGGGGACAGGAGTCTCCGTTCCGGCACCCTGCCGGAGCGGGGAAGTGCCCCCGGAAGGCTTCTCCATCGACACCGCTGCCATCTCCACCGCCATCTTCATCACCGCTGCTGCTCCCATGAAGAGGGAGTAGTTCTCCATCAAGGCTCGGGGCTGTACCGGTAGCTATGTGGTTCATCTCTCTCCTATGTGCTTCAATACAATAATCTCATGAGCTGCCTTACATGATTGGGATTCATATGATGATGCTTGTAATCTAGATGTCACTATGCTAGTCAAGTGAGTTTTACTTACGTGATCTCCGGAGACTCCTTGTCCCACGTGTGTAAAGGTGACAGTGTGTGCACCGTGTGGGTCTCTTAGGCTATATTTCACAGAATACTTATTCACTGTTGAATGGCATAGTGAGGTGCTTATTTATATCTCTTTATGATTGCAATGTGTTTGTATCACAATTTATCTATGTGCTACTCTAGCAATGTTATTAAAGTAGTTTTATTCCTCCTGCACGTGTGCAAAGGTGACGAGTGTGTGCACCGTGTTAGTACTTGGTTTATGCTATGATCATGATCTCTTGTAGATTGCGAAGTTAACTATTGCTATGATAATATTGATGTGATCTATTCCTCCTACATATGCATGAAGGTGACGAGTGTGCATGCTATGTTAGTACTTGGTTTAGTCTTTTGATCTATCTTACACTAAAGGTTACTAAAATATGAGCATTATTGTGGAGCTTGTTAACTCCGGCATTGAGGGTTCGTGTAATCCTACGCAATGTGTTCATCATCCAACAAGAGTGTAGAGTATGCATTTATCTCGTTCAGTTATGTGATCAATGTTGAGAGTGTCCACTAGTGAAAGTCTAATCCCTAGGCCTTGTTCCTAAATATCGCTATCGCTGCTTGTTTACTGTTTTACTGCGTTACTACTGCTGCGTTACTACTGCTGCGTTACTACTGCTGCGTTACTACTGCTTGTTTACTGTCCTGGGCAAAGCACTTTTCTGGTGCTGTTGCTACTACTTATTCATACCAATCTCTTCGCCGAACTAGTGCACCTATTAGGTGTGTTGGGGACACAAGAGACTTCTTGCTTTGTGGTTGCAAGGTTGCATGAGAGGGATATCTTTGACCTCTTCCTCCCTGAGATCGATAAACCTTGGGTGATCCACTTAAGGGAAACTTGCTGCTGTTCTACAAACCTCTGCTCTTGGAGGCCCAACACTGTCTACAAGAATAGAAGCTCCCGTAGACATCAAGCACTTTTCTGGCGCCGTTGCCGGGGAGGAAAGGTAAAAAGGCACTCATACTCCGGTTCCAGGTAACAGTACTTTTCTGGCGCCATTGTGTTTGTGCTCGAAGCTATTTCCTTTAGATCCTGCAATTGCATCTTTTTGTTTCTTGTTTTTATTTTCACTAGTTAGGCATAATGGAAAACAACAAAAAAATTAGTGAGCTTTTTAATCTTTTTCCTGATTTAGAATTGTTTGGTGTGAACATTAAAAAACCAATGGAACCTTATTTGCATGCTAGTAGCGATGTTATTAGTATGAATGCAATTATCGCTAATGCTATGGAGAAGTCTAAGCTTGGGGAAGCTGGTTTTCATGATCTTTTTAGCTTCCCATCTTTAGGGGAGAAAATTTTCTCTGATAATACTTTATCTCCCATATGCGATAACTCTAATGATGCTTGTGATATTTTAAATGCACCTACTGAAAGTACTCCATATAAAATACCTATGAAAATTATTGAACGTGTTATGGGTAACCGCTATGAAGGGGATGGAACTGTGCATCCTGGAGATCATTTACTGTTTTTGCATGAATTATGCGGGTTATTCAAGTGCGCAGGTATCTCTATGGATGAAGTGAAGAAGAAATTATTCTCTATGTCGTTGTCTGGTAAAGCGGCGCATTGGCATAAACTGCTGAAGGATGAGCATTCTCTTGATTGGAAGGATATTGTGCATCTATTTTATTCTAAATTCTATCCTCCAAGTGAAATTCACAAAGACCGAAACCGAATATATAATTTCTGGCCTCATGATGGAGAGAGTATTGCCCAAGCATGGGAGAGATTGAAGTCTTTAATGCTCAAATGCCCCAATCATGAGCTTCCAGGTAATATCATTATTGATAATTTCTATGCGAGATTTTCTCTTCAAGATAAGACTTTGCTTGGATGCTACTTGTTCCGGATCATTCACGCGCAACAAAGAAGAGTTTAAAAGGGACCTTCTTGATCGGATTAAGGAGAACGCCGAAGATTGGGAGAACGACAAAGGTAAAGAGTCGGTATAAATTATGATTATGAATGCATTGAAACTTTTATGGATACCGATAAATTTCGAAATATGAGTGCTACTTATGGTCTTGACTCTCAAGTTGCTGCAAATCTTTATAAAGCCTTTGCTTCTCATTTTGAATTGCCTAAAAAGAATTTTGATAAGTATCATGAACCTTTTAAAGAGGCTTGTATGAAGAATGAAATTGTTGTTAATTATTGTAATGAGTATGCTCAAACTCCTAAGAATGTTATTTCCTATAAGCATGTTAATTTTTGTGGAATACATAGACCTTGTGGAGTTAATCAAATCAAAGATGAATATTGTATCCATCATGCTAATGAAAAAACTAGAAAGTGGTTTAGGGCTCTAGATGATCTTGGTAAAAAAGTTTGTGCCCTCTATCCTTTTATTTGTGAAGTTTGCCATGAAGTGGGTCATTTTAATTTTCAATGCTCCTCCAATGATAATTTGAACCCAATGAGTGCTGCAAATTTGTATTGTGATGATGAAATTACTCCTAATCAGCATGATGAACTTACTTTATTTTTGGGGTGTGAAGAACTGTCGAGAAAAATCTCTTTGTTACATATGAGTGATCTTGATGTTGATGATGTCCTGCATGGGTGTTTTTCTTATTGAATTGTGTTTTCAACTAATTAATGAAAAGGAGGGATCCTCCCAAGTTTCTTCTATTGTTTCTGAAAGTAAATCAGGTTATGCGGACAAGCCACCCTTCAAACCTCTTCCTCCTAAAGAAGGGAACGAGGAGAAGGAAGAGAAGAAGAAGAAGAAGGGAACGAAGAAGAAGAAGAAGAAGAAGAAGAAGAAGAAGGAGAATAAAAAGAAAGAGGTAACGGCGTATCCCCGCGTGAATGAGATAACGCTAGGTAACCGTAAGTATGTTGCTCCTAATGATTATTGTGACAATGAATCTGAATACGATGATATTCCTATGCCCTTTACATACATTAGCGATCATGATTTGAATGAGCACACTACTTTTGATATTACAAATCTCTGGGGAAACTAATTCTGAAAATGATGATAATAATTGCCATAGTGTCAGTACTATCCATGCTTCCTCCCAAAATGATATAGAAAGCTCTAAGCTTGGGGAAGAGGTGTTTGAAAATCCTTTAGCTACTGGTCATTATGTTCTTGATACATCTCCTTCTAATAACAATGAGGGTGTGGACACAGATAAACCGACTGTGAAAGATAACTATTCTATTTCCTATGATGACACTGTGCCCCCGATCTCTGATGATTATTATAAAGAATGCTATGATATAGGTTCTAACTATCCTTATGAAACTTGTCATAGTCATGATTGGATTACTAAAAACAATTCCCTTAATATGCAATTTGTTTACCATGTTCAAATTCTTGATAATAATCTTACTCCAATTACTATTAATGAGAATAACTCTTCTTATGCCAAATTTAATGATACTTCTATGCATATGAACCATGATAAGAATGTTTTAAGTGATGGGTATATTGTGGATTTCATCAATGATGCTACTGAAAGTTATTATGAGAGAGGGAAATACGGTTATATGCATTTCAATAATATTAAGTTTCCCTCTTTATGTTGAGAATCTTGAAGCTACTTTTGTTTTATCCTCTTATGATTGTCACTTTGTTCTTCATGAATTCATTTGTGTACAAGATGCCTCTGCATAGGAAGCATGTTAGACTTAAATGTGTTTTGAATTTGCCTCTTGATGCTCTCTTTTGCTTCAAATACTATTTCCTGCGAGTGCATCATTAAAACTGCTGAGCCCATCTTAATGGCTATAAAGAAAGAACTTCTTGGGAGATAACTCATGTGTTATTTTGCTACAGTACTTTGTTTTATATTTGTGTCTTGGAAGTTGTTTACTACTGTAGAAACCTCTCCTTATCTTAGTTTTGAGTTTTGTTGTGCCAAGTAAAGTCTTTGATAGTAAAGTAAGTACTAGATTTGGATTACTGCGCAGTTACAGATTTCTTTGCTGTCACGAATCTGGGTCTACCTCCCTGTAGGTAGCTCAGAAAATTAAGCCAATTTACGTGCATGATCCTCAGATATGTACGCAACTTTCATTCAATTTGAGCATTTTCATTTGAGCAAGTCTGGTAGCCTAATAAAATCCATCTTTACGGACTGTTCTGTTTTGACAGATTCTGCCTTTTACTTCGCATTGCCTCTTTTGCTATGTTGGATGAATTTATTTGATCCATTAATGTCCAGTAGCTTTATGCAATGTCCATAAGTGTTAAGAATGATTGTGTCACCTCTGAACATGTGAATTTTTATTGTGCACTAACCCTCTAATGAGTTGTTTCGAGTTTGGTGTGGAGGAAGTTTTCAAGGATCAAGAGAGGAGTATGATGCAATATGATCAAGGAGAGTGAAAGCTCTAAGCTTGGGGATGCCCCGGTGGTTCACCCCTGCATATTCTAAGAAGACTCAAGTTTCTAAGCTTGGGGATGCCCAAGGCATCCCCTTCTTCATCGACAAATTATCAGGTTCCTTCTCTTGAAACTATATTTTTATTCGGCCACATCTTATGTACTTTACTTGGAGCGTCTGTGTGCTTTTGTTTTTGTTTTTGTTTGAATAAATGCTTGTGTGGGAGAGAGACACGCTCCGCTGGTTCATATGAACACATGTGTTCTTCGCTTTATCTTTTAGTGTTCAAGGCGAAGGTTAAAACTGCTTCGTTCATTTTTATATGGTTGAAAACGGAAAATGCTACATGTAGAAATTGCTATAATGTCTTGGATAATGTGATACTTGGCAATTGTTGTGCTCATGTTTAAGCTCTTGCATCATATACTTTGCACCCATTAATGAAGAAACACTTAGAGCTTGCTAATTTGGTTTGCATAATTGGTCTCTCTAAAGTCTAGATAATTTCTAGTATTGAGTTTGAACAACAAGGAAGACGGTGTAGAGTCTTATAATGTTTACAATATGTCTTTTATGTGAGTTTTGCTGCACCGGTTCATCCTTGTGTTTTTTTCAAATAACCTTGCTAGCCTAAGCCTTGTATCGAGAGGGAATACTTCTCATGCATCCAAAATCCTTGAGCCAACTACTATGCCATTTGTGTCCACCATACCTACCTACTACATGGTATTTCTCCGCCATTCCAAAGTAAATTGCTTGAGTGCTACCTTTAAATAATTCAAAATTTATCACCTCTGATTTGTGTCAATGTTTTATAGCTCATGAGGAAGTATGTGGTGTTTTATCTTTCGATCTTGTCATTTACTTCGACAGACTTTCACAATGGACTAGTGGCACATCCGCTTATCCAATAATTTTGCAAAAAGAGCCGGCAATGGGGTTCCCAGCCCCGATTAATTAACTTGCATTAATAATTCTCTTCACATGTTTTGCTCCGATTCATCGGTAAGCAACTTAATTTTGCAAATAGACACTCCTTCATGGTATGTGATTGTTGGAAGGCACCCGAGGATTCGGTTAGCCATGGCTTGTGTAAGCAAAAGGTTGGGAGGAGTGTCATCCATAAATAAAGAAAAACTAAACTAAAGTACATGTGTAAACAAAAGAGAAGAGGGATGATCTACCTTGCTGGTAGAGATAACGTCCTTCATGGGAGCCGCTCTTGAAAGTCTGGTTGATGAGGTAGTTAGAGTGCCCACTACCATTCGTTGACAACAACAAACACCTCTCAAAACTTTACTTTTATGCTCTCTTTATGTTTTCAAAAACCAAAGCTCTAGCACAAATATAGCAATCGATGCTTTTCCTCTTTGAAGGACCTTTCTTTTACTTTTTATGTTGAGTCAGTTCACCTATCTCTCTCCACCTCAAGAAGCAAACACTTGTGTGAACTGTGCATTGATTCCTACATACTTGCATATTGCACTTGTTATATTACTCTATGTTGACAAACTATCATTGAGATATACATGTTACAAGTTGAAAGCAATTGCTGAAACTTTATCTTCCATTGTGTTGCTTCAATATCTTTACTTTAAATTATTGCTTTATGAGTTAACTCTTATGCAAGACTTATTGATGCCTGTCTTGAAAGTGCTATTCATGAAAAGTCATTGCTTTATGATTCAGTTGTTTACTCATGTCATTACCATTGTTTTGATCGCCGCATTCATTACATATGTTTACAATATGATCAAGTTTATGATGGCATGTCACTTCAGAAATTATCTTTGTTATCGTTTTACCTGCTCGGGACGAGCAGAACTAAGCTTGGGGATGCTTGATACGTCTCCGACGTATCGATAATTTCTTATGTTCCATGCCATATTATTGATGATACCTACATGTTTTATGCACACTTTATGTCATATTCGTGCATTTTCTGGAACTAACCTATTAACAAGATGCCGAAGTGCCAGTTGCTGTTTTCTTCTGTTTTTGGTTTCAGAAATCCTAGTAACGAAATATTCTCGGAATCGAACGAAATCAAGACCCAGGTTCCTATTTTCACCGGAAGCATCCAGAACACCCGGGAAGGACCAGAGGGGGGCACTGGGCCCCCAGACCATAGGCCGGCGCGGCCCAGGCCCTGGCCGCGCCGCCATATGGTGTGGCCACCCCTTCGACCCTCCTGCGCTGCCTCTTCGCCTATATAAAGCCTCCGTCGAGAAAACCCTGATACGAAGAACCACGATACGGAAAACCTTCCAGAGCCGCCGCCATCGCGAAGCCAAGATCCGGGGGACAGGAGTCTCCGTTCCGGCACCCTGCCGGAGCGGGGAAGTGCCCCCGGAAGGCTTCTCCATCGACACCGCTGCCATCTCCACCGCCATCTTCATCACCGCTGCTGCTCCCATGAAGAGGGAGTAGTTCTCCATCAAGGCTCGGGGCTGTACCGGTAGCTATGTGGTTCATCTCTCTCCTATGTGCTTCAATACAATAATCTCATGAGCTGCCTTACATGATTGGGATTCATATGATGATGCTTGTAATCTAGATGTCACTATGCTAGTCAAGTGAGTTTTACTTATGTGATCTCCGGAGACTCCTTGTCCCACGTGTGTAAAGGTGACAGTGTGTGCACCGTGTGGGTCTCTTAGGCTATATTTCACAGAATACTTATTCACTCGTTGAATGGCATAGTGAGGTGCTTATTTATATCTCTTTATGATTGCAATGTGTTTGTATCACAATTTATCTATGTGCTACTCTAGCAATGTTATTAAAGTAGTTTTATTCCTCCCGCACGTGTGCAAAGGTGACAGATGTGTGCACCGTGTTAGTACTTGGTTTATGCTATGATCATGATCTCTTGTAGATTGCGAAGTTAACTATTGCTATGATAATATTGATGTGATCTATTCCTCCTACATATGCATGAAGGTGACAAGTGTGCATGCTATGTTAGTACTTGGTTTAGTCTTTTGATCTATCTTACACTAAAGGTTACTAAAATATGAGCATTATTGTGGAGCTTGTTAACTCCGGCATTGAGGGTTCGTGTAATCCTACGCAATGTGTTCATCATCCAACAAGAGTGTAGAGTATGCATTTATCCGTTCATTATGTGATCAATGTTGAGAGTGTCCACTAGTGAAAGTCTAATCCCTAGGCCTTGTTCCTAAATACTGCTATCGCTGCTTGTTTACTTGCTTTTATCTGCGTTACTACTGCTGCGTTACTACTCGCTGCGTTACTACTGCTTGTTTACTCGTCCTGGGCAAAGCACTTTTCCGGTGCTCGTTGCTACTACTTATTCATACCACCTGTATTTCACTATCTCTTCGCCGAACTAGTGCACCTATTAGGTGTGTTGGGGACACAAGAGACTTCTTGCTTTGTGGTTGCAGGGGTTGCATGAGAGGGATATCTTTGACCTCTTCCTCCCTGAGATCGATAAACCTTGGGTGATCCACTTAAGGGAAACTTGCTGCTGTTCTACAAACCTCTGCTCTTGGAGGCCCAACACTGTCTACAAGAATAGAAGCTCCCGTAGCATCACTTCCATGTGTCCCAACTCAAGCGTTGCTTCAAAGATCCTATCTGTGGTGTTGATCACGAGACTCTTGACCTTCAAGAGGATCTAACTTATCGAGAACATCATGTTCGTATCCTTGATGAAGCCGAGCGTAAAACTCGACGTCAGAGCATCAAGTTCCTGAAAGTTCAATGGTCTAATCATTTTGAGCAAGAAGCAACCTGGGAACGAGAAGATCGTTTACGATCTGAGTACCCTTCCTTCTTTTCTAAAATCTAGGAATCTCGAGGACGAGATTCTTGTAAGGGGGGTAGAGTTGTAACATCCCAATCTTATTAACATAAATAAACGAGTGATCATGTGCATTTCATTCATTTAGTTTGCATTTGAGCAAAATTTGCATCTCCATTTTCAATTATGCAAATCCCTCTCTAATTGTTTCTCATTTAAATCTCTCAAGATTTTCAAAAATAGACAACATGGCATTGTTGTTATTAAATAAGGCCATGTGTGTTTAATATTTTCTCTGGAAGTTTGAGTTTCAAAAAAAATTCAAACAGTTTTCAAATTTGAATTGATTTAGAGAAACAAAAAATCTGAAAAAAGAAGAAGAAGAAGAAGAAGAAGAAGAAAAATAGGGGATATACCCCTCTCTCCCTACCCTGGGCGCAACCCATCTTCTTTTCTCCTTCCCTCCTCCCTAACCTGGCCCAAAATGGCCCAACCAGTGCAGCCCAGCAAGCCCCACCAGCCCAACTTTTCCCCTAGGGGGGTTTTCGCAAAGTTGGCGTCGTCTCCCCCGCCGACCGAAGCAGGAGCTGGCAGCGCCACCAAACGGCCCAGTGCGTCGCCCCGCACAGTTCCCCCACCTGCGCGCCTCCAATCGCTGCCCAAATCGGCGGGTTGGAGCTCCATCTGAGCTCAATTTCAAGCTCATGGCCGGCTGATGTCATGATGATGTCAGCATGACGCCATAATTAGCTTTTCTATTTTTCTGATATTTATTTCTGTAATTTCTGTAAATAGAAAATAATGACATGTGGGTCCCCTGGTCAGAATTTTAATAATTTCATAAATGTTTAGAAAAGAATAAAATTATGACATGTGGGTCCAAATTGTTAAACTTTTATTATTTTATATAATTTTTAGAAATTGATTTAAAATGAATTAAACTTTGGAAATTCATAAATAATTCATTTTAAATTAGAAAAATATAAAGTTATATATCAAAATGTTCAGAAAAACAAATCTTATTTAGTTATCCATGTTTCATACATGCTTGAACCAATTAAACATCAAGCCTTAGTAGAAACCCTAAATCGACCCCTCTCATATGTCGGGATCGATGCCGAACCCCCCTTAATTTCCGTCGATGCACCTAGGGTTACCCAAACCCCTTAATATGACATGTCCTCATATTGTATGTGCATTGCATTGTATCCTGTCTTTATTGTGATCTTCCTTTCCGGTATTTGGTTCTTCTCGATAGGGACCGAACGCAAGCCTGAGATCAACGCCACTGATGGCGTGTAACTCACACGTTCGTTGGGAACCCCAAGAGGAAGGTATGATGCGCACAGCAGCAAGTTTTCCCTCAGAAAGAAACCAAGGTTTATCGAACCAGGAGGAGCCAAGAAGCACGTTGAAGGTTGATGGCGGCGGGATGTAGTGCGGCGCAACACCGGAGATTCCGGCGCCAACGTGGAACCTGCACAACACAACCAAAGTACTTTGCCCCAACGAAACGAGTGAGGTTGTCAATCTCACCGGCTTGCTGTAACAAAGGATTAACCGTATTGTGTGGAAGATGATTGTTTGCGAGAGAAAACAGTAAAAACAAGTATTGCAAGCAGATTTGTATTTCAAGTATTAAAAGAATGGACCGGGGTCCACAGTTCACTAGAGGTGTCTCTCCCATAAGATAAAAGCATGTTGGGTGAACAAATTACAGTCGGGCAATTGACAAATAGAGAGGGCATAACAATGCACATACATGTCATGATAAGTATAGTGAGATTTAATTGGGCATTACGACAAAGTACATAGACCGCCATCCAACTCGCATCTATGCCTAAAAAGTCCACCTTCGAGTTATCGTCCGAACCCCTTCCAAGTATTAAGTTGCAAAGCAACAGACAATTGCATTAAGTATGGTGCGTAATGTAATCAACAACTACATCCTCGGACATAGCGCCAATGTTTTATCCCTAGTGGCAACAAGACAACACAACCTTAGAACTTTCGTCACTCGTCCCAGGTGTCAATGCAGGCATGAACCCACTATCGAGCATAAATACTCCCTCTTGGAGTTAAGAGCAAAAACTTGGCCAGAGCCTCTACTAATAACGGAGAGCATGCAAGACCATAAACAACACATATGCAATAACTTGATAATTAACATAACATGGTATTCTCTATCCATCGGATCCCGACAAACACAACATAGAGTATTACGGATAGATGATCTTGATCATGTTAGGCAGCTCACAAGATCCAACAATGAAGCACAATGAGGAGAAGACAACCATCTAGCTACCGCTATGGACCCATAGTCCAGGGGTGAACTACTCACTCATCACTCCGGAGGCGACCATGGCGGTGTAGAGTCCTCCGGGAGATGAATCCCCTCTCCGGCGAGGTGCCGGAGGAGATCTCCGAATCCCCCGAGATGGGATTGGCGGCGGCGGCGTCTCCGGAAGGTTTTCCGTATCGTGGTTTTTCGCATCGTGGGTTTCGCGCGGAGGCTTTAAGTAGGCGGAAGGGCGGAGTCGGAGGGCTGACGAGGGGCCCACACCATAGGGCGGCGCGGGCCCCCCTCTGGCCGCGCGGCCCTATGGTGGCGGCGCCTCGTCGCCCCACTTCGTATCCCTTTCGGTCTTCTGGAAGATCGTGGCAAAATAGGACCCTGGGTCTTGATTTCGTCCAATTCCGAGAATATTTCGTTACTAGGATTTCTGAAACCAAAAACAGCAGAAAACAAGAATCGGCACTTCGGCATCTTGTTAATAGGTTAGTTCGAGAAAATGCACGAATATGACATAAAGTGTGCATAAAACATGTAGGTATCATCAATAATATGGCATGGAACATAAGAAATTATCGATACGTCGGAGACGTATCAGCATCCCCAAGCTTAGTTCTGCTCGTCCCGAGCAGGTAAAACGATAACAAAGATAATTTCTGAAGTGACATGCCATCATAACCTTGATCATACTATTTGTAAACATATGTAATGAATGCAGCGATCAAAACAATGGTAATGACATGAGTAAACAACTCGAATCATAAAGCAAAGACTTTTCATGAATAGTACTTCAAGACAAGCATCAATAAGTCTTGCATAAGAGTTAACTCATAAAGCAATAAATCAAAGTAAAGGTATTGAAGCAACACAAAGGAAGATTAAGCTTCAGCGGTTGCTTTCAACTTGTAACATGTATATCTCATGGATAATTGTCAACATAGAGTAATATAACAAGTACAATATGCAAGTATGTAGGAATCAATGCACAGTTCACACAAGTGCTTGCTTCTTGAGGTGGAGAGAGATAGGTGAACTGACTCAACATAAAAGTAAAAGAATGGTCCTTCAAAGAGGAAAGCATCGATTGCTATATTTGTGCTAGAGCTTTTATTTTGAAAACATGAATTTTTTTGTCAACGTTAGTAATAAAGCATATGAGTTATGTAAATTATATCTTACAAGTTGCAAGCCTCATGCATAGTATACTAATAGTGCCCGCACCTTGTCCTAATTAGCTTGGACTACCGGATCTTTGCAATGCACATGTTTTAAGCAAGTGTCACAATGGGGTACCTCCATGCCGCCTGTACAAAGGTCTAAGGAGAAAGCTCGCATTTTGGATTTCTCGCTTTTGATTATTCTCAACTTAGACATCCATACCGGGACAACATGGACAACAGATAATGGACTCCTCTTTAATGCATAAGCATGTGGCAACAATTATTATTCTCATATGAGATTGAGGATATGTGTCCAAAACTGAAACTTCCACCATGAATCATGGCTTTAGTTAGCGGCCCAATGTTCTTCTCTAACAATATGCATGCTCCAACCATAAAGGTGGTAGATATCTCTTACTTCAGACAAGACGGACATGCATAGCAAATCACATGATATTCAACAAAGAATAGTTGATGGCGTCCCCAGAAAACATGGTTATCGCACAACAAGCAACTTAATAAGAGATAAAGTGCATAAGTACATATTCAATACCACAATAGTTTTTAAGCTATTTGTCCCATGAGCTATATATTGCAAAGGTGAATGATGAATTTTAAAGGTAGCACTCAAGCAATTTACTTTGGAATGTCGGATAAATACCATGTAGTAGGTAGGTATGGTGGACACAAATGGCATAGTGGTTGGCTCAAGTATTTTGGATGCATGAGAAGTATTCCCTCTCGATACAAGGTTTAGGCTAGCAAGGTTATTTGAAACAAACACAAGCATGAACGGTACAGCAAAACTCACATAAAAGACATATTGTAAACATTATCAGACTCTACACCGTCTTCCTTGTTGTTCAAAACTCAATACTAGATGTTATCTAGACTCTAGAGAAACCAAATATGCAAACCAAATTAGCAAGCTCTAAGTGTTTCTTCATTAATGGGTGCAAAGTATATGATGCAAGAGCTTAAACATGAGCACAACAATTGCCAAGTATCAAATTATCCAAGACATTTTAGAATTACTACATGTAGCATTTTCCAATTCCAACCATATAACAATTTAACAAAGAAGAAACTTCGCCATGAATACTATGAGTAGAGCCTAAGGACATACTTGTCCATATGCTACAGCGGAGCGTGTCTCTCTCCCATAAAGTGAATGCTAGGATCCATTTGATTCAAATAAAACAAAAACAAAAACAAACCGACGCTCCAAGCAAAGTACATAAGATGTGACGGAATAAAAATATAGTTTCAGGGGAGGAACCTGATAATGTTGTCGATGAAGAAGGGGATGCCTTGGGCATCCCCAAGCTTAGACGCTTGAGTCTTCTTAGAATATGCAGGGGTGAACCACCGGGGCATCCCCAAGCTTAGAGCTTTCACTCTCCTTGATCATATTGCATCATACTCCTCTCTTGATCCTTGAAAACTTCCTCCACACCAAACTCGAAACAACTCATTAGAGGGTTAGTGCACAATAAAAATTAACATGTTCAGAGGTGACACAATCATTCTTAACACTTCTGGACATTTCATAAAGCTACTGGACATTAATGTATCAAAGAAATTCATCCAACATAGCAAAAGAGGCAATGCGAAATAAAAGGCAGAATCTGTCAAAACAGAACAGTCCGTAAAGATGGATTTTATTAGGCCACCAGACTTGCTCAAATGAAAATTCCCAAATTGAATGAAAGTTGCGTACATATCTGAGGATCATGCACGTAAATTGGCTTAATTTTCTGAGCTACCTACAGGGAGGTAGACCCAGATTCGTGACAGCAAAGAAATCTGGAACTGCGCAGTAATCCAAATCTAGTACTTACTTTACTATCAAAGACTTTACTTGGCACAACAAAACTCAAAACTAAGATAAGGAGAGGTTGCTACAGTAGTAAAAAACTTCCAAGACTCAAATATAAAACAAAAATACTGTAGTAAAAACATGGGTTGTCTCCCATAAGCGCTTTTCTTTAACGCCTTTCAGCTAGGCGCGAAAGTGTAACTCAAGTAATATCAAGAGATGAAGCATCAACATCATAATTTGTTCTAATAATAGAATCATAAGGTAACTTCATTCTCTTTCTAGGGAAGTGTTCCATACCTTTCTTGAGAGGAAATTGATATTTAATATTACCTTCCTTCATATCAATAGTAGCACCAACGGTTCGAAGAAAAGGTCTTCCCAATATAATGGGGCAAGATGCATTGCATTCAATATCCAAGACAACAAAATCAACGGGGACAAGGTTATTGTTAACCATAATATGAACATTATCAACTCTCCCCAAAGGTTTCTTTTTAGCATTATCAGCGAGATTAACATCCAAATAACAATTCTTCAATGGTGGCAAGTCAAGCATATCATAGACTTTTTTAGGCATAACAGAAATACTTGCACCAAGATCACATAAAGCATTACAATCAAAATCTTTGACTCTCATTTTAATGATGGGCTCCCAACCATCCTCTAGCTTTCTAGGAATAGAAGTTTCAAGTTTTAGTTTCTCTTCTCTAGCTTTTATGAGAGCATTTGTAATATGTTTTGTGAAAGCCAAGTTTACAGCGCTAGCATTGGGACTTTTAGCAAGTTTTTGTAATAACTTTATAACTTCAGAGATGTGGCAATCATCAAAATCTAAATCATTACAATCTAAAGCAATGGGATTATCATCCCCAAGGTTGGAAAAAATTTCAGCAGTTTTATCACAGGCAGTTTCAGCAGTTTTAGCAGTTTCAGGTAATTTTGCGCGCTTTGCACTAGGAGTAGAGGCATTGCCAACACAAATTATTTTACCATTAATAGTAGGAGGTGCAGCAACATGTGAATCATTAGCATTGCTAGTGGTGGTAATGGTCCAAACTTTAGCTACATTTTTCTCTTTAGCTAGTTTTTCATTTTCTTCTCTATCCCACCTAGCACGCAGTTTAGCCATTAATCTTATATTCTCATTAATTCTAACTTGGATGGCATTTGCTGTAGTAAAAATTTTATTTTCAATATACCTATTAGGCATAACTTTCGATTTCAAAAGATCAACATCAGAGGCAAGACTATCAACCTTAGAAGCAAGAATATCAATTTTATTGAGCTTTTCCTCAACAGATTTGTTAAAGGCAGTTTGTGTACTAATAAATTCTTTAAGCATAGCTTCAAGTCCAGGGGGTGTATTCCTATTATTGTTGTAAGAATTCCCATAAGAATTAGCATAACCGTTACCATTATTATAAGGATATGGCCTATAGTTATTACTAGAATTGTTCCGATAAGCATTGTTGTTGAAATTATTATTTTTAATGAAGTTTACATCAACATGTTCTTCTTGGGCAACCAATGAAGCTAATGGAACATTATTAGGATCAACATTAGTCCTATCATTCGCAAGCATAGACATAATAGCATCAACCTTATCATTCAAGGAAGAGGATTCTTCAACAGAATTTACCTTCTTACCTTGTGGAGCTCTTTCCGTGTGCCATTCAGAGTAATTAATCATCATATTATCAAGAAGCTTTGTTGCTTCACCAAGAGTGATGGACATAAAGGTACCTCCAAGCAGCTGAATCCAATAAATTCTGCGAAGAAAAATTTAGTCCCGCATAGAAGGTTTGGATGATCATCCAAGTAGTCAGTCCATGGGTTGGGCAATTTTTAACCAAAGATTTCATTCTTTCCCAAGCTTGAGCAACATGTTCATTATCCAATTGTTTAAAATTCATTATGCTACTCCTCAAAGATATAATTTTAGCAGGGGGATAATATCTACCAATAAAAGCATCCTTGCATTTAGTCCAGAAATCAATACTATTCTTAGGCAGAGATAGCAACCAATCTTTAGCTCTTCCTCTTAATGAGAAAGGAAACAATTTTAATTTTATAATGTCACCATCTACATCTTTATACTTTTTCATTTCACATAGTTGTGCTTGGGAAATCATTATTATTTGTGCTTGTGAAGTCACACAACTTAGTATTTTCAGGGGTAGCCATTTTAGTAGTAGTAAATACAGCAAACTAGATAAAGTAAATGCAAGTAAACTAATTTTTTTGTGTTTTCGATATAGCAAACAAGACAGTAAATAAAGTAAAGCTAGCAACTAATTTTTTTGTGTTTTGATATAAGTGCAGCAAACAAAGTAGTAAATAAAATAAAGCAAGACAAAAACAAAGTAAAGAGATTGAGAAGTGGAGACTCCCCTTGCAGCGTGTCTTGATCTCCCCGCAACGGCGCCGGAAAAAGAGCTTGATGGCGTGTAACTCACACGTTCGTTGGGAACCCCAAGAGGAAGGTATGATGCGCACAGCAGCAAGTTTTCCCTCGAGAAAGAAACCAAGGTTTATCGAACCAGGAGGAGCCAAGAAGCACGTTGAAGGTTGATGGCGGCGGGATGTAGTGCGGCGCAACACCGGAGATTCCGGCGCCAACGTGGAACCCGCACAACACAACCAAAGTACTTTGCCCCAACGAAACAGGTGAGGTTGTCAATCTCACCGGCTTGCTGTAACAAAGGATTAACCGTATTGTGTGGAAGATGATTGTTTGCAGAGAAAACAGTAAAAACAAGTATTGCAGCAGATTTGTATTTCAAGTATTAAAATAATGGACCGGGGTCCACAGTTCACTAGAGGTGTCTCTCCCATAAGATAAAAGCATGTTGGGTGAACAAATTACAGTCGGGCAATTGACAAATAGAGAGGGCATAACAATGCACATACATGTCATGATAAGTATAGTGAGATTTAATTGGGCATTACGACAAAGTACATAGACCGCCATCCAACCGCATCTATGCCTAAAAAGTCCACCTTCGAGGTTATCGTCCGAACCCCTTCCAATATTAAGTTGCAAAGCAACGGACAATTGCATTAAGTATGGTGCGTAATGTAATCAACAACTACATCCTCGGACATAGCGCCAATGTTTTATCCCTAGTGGCAACAAGACAACACAACCTTAGAACTTTCTGTCACTCGTCCCGGTGTCAATGCGGGCATGAACCCACTATCGAGCATAAATACTCCCTCTTGGAGTTAAGAGCAAAAACTTGGCCGAGCCTCTACTAATAACGGAGAGCATGCAAGATCATAAACAACACATATGCAATAACTTGATAATTAACATAACATGATATTCTCTATCCATCGGATCCCGACAAACACAACATAGAGTATTACGAGATAGATGATCTTGATCATGTTAGGCAGCTCACAAGATCCAACAATGAAGCACAATGAGGAGAAGACAACCATCTAGCTACTGCTATGGACCCATAGTCCAGGGGTGAACTACTCACTCATCACTTCGGAGGCGACCATGGCGGTGTAGAGTCCTCCGGGAGATGAATCCCCTCTCCGGCAGGGTGCCGGAGGAGATCTCCAGAATCCGCCGAGATGGGATTGGCGGCGGTGGCGTCTCTGGAAGGTTTTCCGTATCGTGGTTTTTCGCATCAGGGGTTTCGCGACGGAGGCTTTAAGTAGGCGGAAGGGCAGAGTCGGAGGGCTGACGAGGGGCCCACACCATAGGGCGGCGCGAGCCCCCTCTGGCCGCGCGGCCCTATGGTGGCGGCGCCTCGTCGCCCCACTTCGTATCCCTTTCGGTCTTCTGGAAGGTTCGTGGCAAAATAGGACCCTGGGTCTTGATTTCGTCCAATTCCGAGAATATTTCGTTACTAGGATTTCTAAAACCAAAAACAGCAGAAAACAGCAACTGGCACTTCGGCATCTTGTTAATAGGTTAGTTCCAGAAAATGCACGAATATGACATAAAGTGTGCATAAAACATGTAGGTATCATCAATAATATGGCATGGAACATAAGAAATTATCGATACGTCGGAGACGTATCAGCCACCGAAGAGCAGCATCAGAACAACGAGGGACAAGGCAAGCCCTAACCTGGTTCATATATGGTTTCGAAATGCTTTACTTCGGGTTCTTACATATTGCATCCGTTTCAAATATGTTTTATCGACAGTTGTAGATATCCTATGTGTGCGTAATTCCATCCTTGTAGCCCAGAGTACCTGATCCACCGCTCCCAGCAAAACTAGGTCTGAGCTTGTTCGCATCGCTAGAGCCGTATATGTGTTATGCTTAGCCATGCTTAGCTGTGAAGTCTGATCCATCCGGTTGATGAATCAGAGCTACGAATGAACCTAGTTTGACAGGATGACGTGGTAAGATCAGTGATGATGTTAATAAACATGTTTAAAGGCTTGGATGGGCCGCCACATGGGGATGTGGTGATTTGAGTCGTTCTCGCCGATACTAGGACCTGAGTTCTCGCCTTCAGAACCAAGACTGAGCGTACAGCCACACGGGGCCCATGGGAACCCCTTGGCCCGAACTTACCTAGCTTACCCATGAGTCAATTAGTTTGCGAGTTCCATTTGCCATACGCATGGGGGAAAGATGGAAAAGGTTTTCAAAGTGCATCATACAGGGTGTGGCTAGGGTGAAGGATGCTGGAGGCATTGAACTGGATCCCCTGCACACAATGACCGGGACCGCCTCGGAGAATGGCTACCTACGATGACGGAGCTCCCCAGTTAGTTTGACTCATGGAATAGGCGAAGTAAGGGAAAGGTTTTGGTCGACCACCCTCTGCCAGCACACCAAGGAAGTGTGTTAATCTATAGTGGCATTAAGAGTCGGTCGGCGCGTGTGGGTAAAGTTGTACACCCCTGCAGGGTAAATCTTTTCGAAAAGCCGTGTCCACGGTTATGGACGACTTGGTGATGGATTCCGTGATCATAGACAACTTGAACCTAATCGTAAAACTTGATGTCAATGTGTGAATAAGGATCCCTTCTCAGGGTGTCGAGGGGGTGATCCTAGGTGACTGGTTCAGGTAATGATGAAGATTCGGTGGATTCAACATGATGATCTTAGAGCAAGAGTTGATATCGCTCTCTTATCTCTTTTGAAAATGGTCTGGATAGACGAGCTTCTGCTCCCTCCTGTTTACAAAGGAAAACTGGCTTTCCGCAAAATAAGCTCCACATAAAGCCTCGCATAACCGCTTTGCTAACAGGTTGTACTAAGTCTTGCTAAGTTCCTGTACTCAGCCTTGCATTCTTTGTTTCAGACGAAGTCCTTCCAACAAATGGTGGCTTCTACCTCGACGTCGACGAGTAGTTCGGAGTTCCTCAGGCGGCAGCCTGGACTTATGGGCTGGGACGTCGCCTTATGTTATGGCCTCTTAGGCCCTTTGCAGTCTTGTTATATAGATAACATAATTTGCTTTCCGTTGCTTGTTGAATTGTGGTCAGTGACCTCTGCGTGTAATAAATTTGGATCTTAACTCTGCTAAGAGTTGTAATATATTTTCTTTCAGTCGTAGAGTCACTGCTGTGTTACCGATTCTCACCCTGTAGGCCCTAGAGATCTAGGTTAGGCTTTTGCCAGATGTGATATCTGGGTTTGTCTAGCCCTGACCTCCGGGTCGCGACACCAGTGGCCCCTTCGCCGCTAGCCCGTCGTCAACTAGATCTTTATCGCCGGGGTAGAGGGATCTCGTGCTCCGCCACCCCAGCAACCAGCCGACCTCCTCCAGCGAAGAAGAAGGCCGCCTCCACGTTCGAACCCAAGGCTGCTGCCCCGGGCGACCTCGTGTCGCGGGAGAAGCCCGAGACCATCTCCACGCACTGGTGAGAGGCTGGGAGAAATGGCGCAGACCATGGGCCTGGCCGCCGCCCACTACCAGCCCCTGCCGGCGTGCTGCGGGGGGAGCCGACGGGAGGATGAAATCTGCAGCGCCAGGCCGCCGCCGCCCATCCATCCACGCCGACCGGTCGCACCGTCGAGGAGGAGGGAACTCGTCCGCCGTCCACTGTGCTACAGCGAGGAAGGGCCCCCGCCGCCGCCACGCCCCGAGGTCTTTGCCCCGGCGGCGCTGCCGGCGCCGGCGGCGGTTGGCGGCTAGGGTTGGGAGGGTTGGGGGTGCAGGAGGGTTGGGAGGGTAATTTGTCCTTGGCTCCGGTAACTACACTGTCAAAGCTATGGGACACAAGTAAGGCCATGGGGTGCAACTAATTTACATGTTAATCAGTACATATTTTGTTTGCCAAGAAACTTTGCCGAATTTGCAACACCTCACAAAAACACATGATTTTTAGAAGAAAGAGAGTAAGGGAGAGAGGCGTCGTCTCTCCGGAGCCGACTCGGGGGCCAAGAAACCCCATCCCCTCCCACTTTTCCCTCTTCCCCTAGTCTCGCCGCCACCAGAGGTGCCCCAGTGCGAGACTGGGCGATACCGGTGAAGGTGGCGCGGGGATCTCCCCGCTCCGCTTCGTGTGGAGGGTTTCAGAACGCTAATGTGGTAGCCCCGGGTGGTGTGTAGAGCGTCGACCTTGCAGCGGATAGCATCCGTGGTGATGTTCTCTCACAGCAGCCTAGCTCTCTTACTTCTGCGTTGTTTTATGGGAAACTACTTTTCCTCTCGACGATACGGTACCCTTCGATTCAGGCTGAGGGATACGGGGTACTTTCGGGAGGCGAAGACTGTGGAGTGTGAGTCTAGCTGTCTGGCTGGAGCAGATGTGGACATGTTCCTGGAGGCCTCCTCCATGACCTCACTGCCTTCCTAGCGTATATCTTAGCCTTGAGTTGTGGTTTAGGTGTCTCATGCTTTTTTTTTGTCTATCTTTATTTTGCTTGAGTTGCCTTGCCTGTAAGTTGTTTGTATTTTTTTGTGAATCATGTAAGTTGTTTGTAAGCATGTTATATCTGTTGTTATTGGCATTTTTTTAGTTTACGCGGGGCTAAGTCCTCCAGTTTAGAGAGAAAGAGCACTAGCATTTGTGCAAAGAAAACATATAAATAAGTTTTGATCTCATGTTAAGATGAGTACACATGTTTTGTTACTTGGGGCGTGTTTGCTAGCCTGGGTGAGTTTTGCGTCTCACTGCGCCAGTGAGATGGAATGCTCTGCGCATTTCATATGAGGAAGGCTTTTTTTTGCACCGGAGAGGGAAGGCAAGCCCGTTGTTTGGCTGGTCGCATCCTATTCTTAGTCTGACATGTATGACAACATGGTGACCTTACCTCACCCATTATAAGAAGCGCCACTCCGGCGATCATGAAGCCAGACACCATAATGGCACCACCGTTCACGCTGGTCACATGCATCACCGCGTCGCCGAACACCACCATGACATCGCCGGTCACAACCATCACCAGTGTCGCCGAACACCAACATGACACCGCCGGTCACAAGCATCACCATGTCACCGAACACCACCATGACACCACCAGTCACAAGCATCACCATGTCGCCGACGACCTCGCCTAACACCACCATGACACCGCCAGTCATGCCAGTCACAAGCATCACCATGTAGCCGATGATGTCGTCGAACACCACCATGAAACCGCCGATCACGCCGGTCACAAGCATCACAACGTCGCCGACCACAAAGACGAACATCACCTTGACACCACCGTTCACGTTGATCAAAGCACCACGTCACCAACCATGAATCCTGACGCCATGTCGCCCTCCACGAAGCCTGACGCCATGCCGCCACCGACGGTGAGGATCGCCACCACCATGGATTATCACCTCTTAGTTGTCACCTATCATCACCACGTCGTCGTCCATGAAGATGGCAAGTGAGAATTTGAGCAAGAGTATTCTAAACTATACTCACACATATGTACGAATTATAGTATACTAGCGAGTCATTTATCTATCCGTCTATGTCCACCAAAATAGAAACTTTTCATCACGAGAATCATGCGGAATGGTGAGGTGAACCTACTCCTCAAAGGTAATTTCAAACGGTTGAGCGTGTGCAAGGAATTTGTCAAAAATCACTTAAAACTTCATACACAAAATTTATGATTTACGACTGACGAAACTTGAAACCGATTGTCGGAATTGATTCATATCATCGACATGCATCTTTTTCATATACATATCTATACTTCTTATAAAGCAAAACTCCACTAACTGCAATTAATGTTAGTCTATCTCTACATGCAAGCCATCCACATCATCTATTTCATTAGCCAATCAAATGTCCATGTCATCCCCACTAACATTCATTATTGATGAATCCTTGCATGGATGCTATTTATGTCACCATCTTTTTGATTAAAATGTACACATAGCTATTTTATAGCCATCAAATATATAAAAAAAATGTGAATTAAATTTAGCATCTCAACTATTTTGACCAATTGAATAGTGCATACTTCTATAGACAATTCATATTACATAAGTATTATACCATTTCATTTAGACAATATAATTTCTTAAAAGATTCCCGCTGCAACACGCGGGGTATCCTTTTAGTTATTTTGATTCGGAGCATGGTTGTGTTGATTTGAAGAGAGGGTGTGTGGAGTAGAGTGGAAGCCGCTCCACCTGCAAACATTGCATCGATCGAGTGCACGAATGAAAAGAACGCGTCTGGCCGGTAGTAATGGTCGATTTGAGTGTTCCTTCTAGGCATGTCCTAGAGGTGCTTTGAGGACCGGTTCGTGCAATAGCACGAAGGAGCCCAGGAAACCTAACAGGCCAAAAATCTGCAGGCAACATACAAAACACCCCTATTTTGCGCTTAAGATTGATATGATGAAGGCCTATGACCGTGTTGAATGGGGATATTTACATGAGTATCTTTGCAAGTTGGGTTTCTCTCAAGATTGGATTACGACAGTGATGAACTGTCTGACAAATGTTCGTTATGCAATCCGTGTTAATGGAGAACTAACATCGCCAGTGGTTCATTCTAGAGGAATCAGACAAGGGGAACCGATCAGTCCCTACCACTTTCTGCTTTGTACGGAGGGATTATCTAGTCTGTTTTTTTCAAAAGGGGGTGCTACAAGGAGTTCGTAATGGTTGTTCTCGCCCACCTATTTCACATCTCCCATTCGTAGACGGCTGTATTTTCTTTACATGGAGGGATACAAGGAATGTTCAGGTGTTCAAGGATACCCTGTTTATGTATTTTCAGAGGTCTGGACACAAAATAAATATGGAGAAATCCTCAGTTTTCTTCGGACTTCACTGCGAAGATCATGTCAAGCTATATGTGATGACTAGGCTGGAAGTGATCAATGAAGCTTTGCAAGAAACTTTCTTATAAATCTATTGTTGATAGAGCATCGAGGCGTATGAACGGTTGGTCCGACAAACCTTTGTCTAGATCGGGCGAGGAAACATTGCTCAAAGCGGTTATTCAAGCTATACCAACGTACATTATGAGTTGTTTCCAAATCCTTGTCTCAGTTTGTGACATCCTTCGGAAGACTATAGTCGATCATTGGCGGGGTGTCGAGGAGGGAAAGGAGAGGATGCATTGGCGGAGCTGGGAGTGGTTGTCGACTCCTAAATTTCTTGGAGGCATGGGTTTTCGTCATCTCATGCATTTCAACCAATCGATGCTAGGATGTCAGTGCTAGAGATTACTCACGGATCCTAATTCTCTATATGCCTGGGTACTCAAAGGTTGTTACTTCCCGAATTGTGATGTATGGGACACTCCGAAGCCACGGTCCTCGTCATTTTTTACGTGACGGAGTATATGTCATGGCATGCAGCTCGTGAAGAATGGGATTCCCTGGAGTGTGGATGCTAGATGATAATTGGATTCCTGATGCATGACCTGGGTCCTTTCGTACTCTGACGCCGATCCCGGATGTCGCTACTGTTGATTTTCTCCTTAATGATGATCACAGGGCATGGGCCGTCGACATTGTTTGTTCCATGTTTGAAGAGATCACAAACCGTGTCTTACAAAATCCTATCAGTCAGCGAGGCGGAGAGGATTACATGTCCTTGCCTTTTACAAGATTCGGTGAGTATTTCGTGGCTTCTGGTTACAATCTTGCAAGAATTGAGAAGTTTTATATAGACAGAAGCAGGCATGGAGGTGGTGTCAGCTCTGTCACCAAGTGTGACGGTGCCTACTGGAAAAAAATTATGGGCTACAAAAACTCCCATCAAGGTGAAGATAAACCTATGGCGGTTCACGCATGGCTGCCTTCCAACCCGGGTTCAGCTTTGTAGACGCCATATTCTAGCCTCGAGCTCGTGTGTACTGCCGGCGAGAGGAATCTGCAGAACATGTTTCCCTATCCTATCAGTGTGCTAATGAGGTGTGGCTAGAAATTAAGTTGAGCTATCCAATGCATCTCCGAAGGAAGTCCTTCATGAGTCCTAGGACTTGGTCCTTTGACTTAATGGCAAGATCAAATGACAATGAAAGGATGGTTTTGGCTGTTGTTACTTGGCATCTTTGGGTGACTCGGAATGGGGTAAGAAATGGTGATCTTATGAGGCACCTACATTGCGTTCCTGAGGAAATAAAGTCTTATGTTGAGATGATTGAGTTGCACATGTTTCAACCGGCTCCTTCTATTAGGCATGATACCAGTTCTTCTATGATTTGTTGGTCTCCGCCGCCGGAAGGTATGATCTCTATTAATGATGATGCAGATCTTCTTTCAGCTTCTCGCCGGATGGGAGCTGACATCGTAATTAGGAACCACATAGGTGACTATTTGGCTTCTTGCAGTGAGCTGATTGATGAGGTTATGAGCGCCTGAATTGGCAGTAGCGTTGGTGATACGCCACGCAATCTCCCTTGCCAGCGAGGAGGGCTTCGACAAGCTGTGATCTGAGACTTCCTCTCTTTGATCCAGCGGCTTCATGCATCAGTGTTGGATCGTAGTCCTGTTGGTGTGATGGTGCAGGATATTAAATCGCTATCTACAAACTTCACCTCAACTTCGTTTGATCATGTTCAACGTTAGTGTAATGAATCGGCACACATTTTATCTCGTTCTGCCGAGATTTTTGTCTCTTCTATTTTTAGAAACTCTGCTCCGGATTGTATCGAGAAGACTCTTTATAATAATTTATTATAATCAATAAAGTGCCATATTCTATAAAGAAAAACACGAAGCTAGCTCCTACGTACGACATGGAATCGCTTGACGCGCTGCACTGCTGCCACCGACGAGTCATTACAGAAATGGCGCGATACGCCGAGGGCCTTTTATACGTCGACGACCAAAAGTCGGGACTGTCGGCGTATGGCCCGGCCAGGCCAGCCTGTCAATCCGACCCGCCATCGGCGTAGCGAGGTCCACGCCGAGGGCAGCCCTCGGCATACCTTTGGCCCTAGGCGTAGACAGGGCTACGCCGACGGCCACCCTCGGCGTAGGCCATCCTTCAAATTTGTCTAATTTTGTAAAAAATCATAACTAATTCATATGACGTCAGAAAAATGCGTATAAGGTATCAAAATGTTGTCTATCTGTTTATGTCAAAATCATGCATATTTGAATCATGTACAGTACCATGTTAACATAGTAACAATTCAAACACTTTCTTATATGTCCTCGGATTCCCGTTTTGGTCAGATGACAATTTAAACGAAGTCAGAAAATCCCGCGGAGCCGCATGGCGTCATTTTATGTGTCCTTGTAACCACTCCAACAGACAAAATTGGTATTATTTTGGAAAATCCTTCACGAACAGGGCTATCAAATCCGAAGTTCTATGGCGTTTAGGGAAAATGAGTAGGAAACGACATGTGACACCGCGTGTATTTCAGGGCCGAGGGCCGGGCTACGCCGATGGAAATAGTATCTACGCCGAGGGAGGTAGTCGCCAAGGAGCTATGCTGAGAGCTGCCCTCGGCGTAGCCTACGCCGACGGCTAAAACAGGCTACGCCGAGGGTTTCTGGCCCGCGGCATATCAGCCCATTCCTGTAGTGAGCTAGCTAGTGGATCCCTCGCCTTTGTCGTTCTGAATGATTGGAGTAGGCTAGGCCAAAAGCAAGTATCGTGGTAGTAGTAGTGCCGGCCGTTCCATGCTTTGCCACGCATGGATCGACACAAATGCGCTCTCATCTCATGGTCAGCGTCTCAACGCTCTCAGCCGCTCACCAGTAGCAGCAAGCAAGTGGGTCCTGGGTCAACGCCTATTGCGTCATTGAGGTTCATGGCGGGCAATGATGGTGGATTCCGTGAAGAGGAATTCGTTCGGCCGCTCAAGCCTGGTATTCCATTATATTTTTCTCCTTGAAAATAGTTGCTTAGAGACACGTTTGAGAAATGCAGTTGGGAACATAAGGCCCAAACGTGGCACCTGCAGGACGCGGCGTCTCCCAGTCAAACGATCCAACGCTTTCTACGGAAACAGTTTTAACATACACGACAGGAGATGGATCGTCATACTCGCCTGCCCATGACGACGACCCGTTGCTGAGAACGAAAGGCGACGGTACAGCGTCGCGTGGACCTCGCGTCTTCTCCCGTCGTTGGTCCCGACGGCACCTTATCGGCCGATCTGCAAGCACAGTGACAGAAACGGAAGAACCTGCGAACCTGCAACTGTACGCCATGTCGTATTTGTGGCGTCTCGGTCTAGCTTAATTAATTACGCGTAGGTCGGTCCCGGTCGAATTCTATTCCCCAACAAACGAAAACTGTACTTCACTGCTCATCGTTTCTGTATAGCACATGTTGTTGTCGACGGGAGGAAATCATACTTCGCTTCCTATACCATGCAAGAGACGCGTGAGGAGCGTGGGGGATCGCAAGCTTTCCCAAAGTGGAGTTGGATGTTTACTGAATGCTTCTCTCAGTATACATGTAGATAACTGGTGTTATATCAGAAACTCAATTCGGCTCCCGGGTGCGTATGATCCCTCTACCATAAAAACATATTTCCAAGTGTTAAAAAATTTTGATAAAAAAATTTACAGCTACATCTCCATAATATATGTGTATTCGTCAAGTTTCACGAAAAAATGATATTTTTTGTAGTCTAAACGAAAAAGAGAAAATTTATCTTCTGACAAGTCTTTGTTTCAGCACCGAATTTTGTCTTTTTTACACACGCCACATGACATGTCGATTTTTCATGAAACGACTTTGTGAGCGCGTAGCACACGAAGATGTATGTGCGAAATTTTTGTTTCAATTTTTTTGACATTTTAAAATGTGTCTAACATGTATTTCAACATAAAGGGAGCATACGCTCCCATGTGCCAAAACATCACTCCCGTGTTATATCTTCTGCGAAGCTCTTAATATATCGACTGCACCGAAATGCTTTCATTAGGATTGAAATCATTTGTATATAAATTCGTGTTAAATAAAGAAATATATACAGAATATGTATAGACTCGGAGACATGCATAGAATCACAAGCATAAACTATCTCCCGGAACAATCATTGACGACCTGTTTTCACCGCTAGCTTGTCGCAAGGAGATTTTTAGAAGTTAACATGTTTTGACAACTTTTCTCCATCAGTGTGGTTGCAGGATTATTGTCACTTACTTGCCAAACTATATATTTGTTATAACCATAAATTTCGGGCTATAACAACTTGGTTATCATGTTTCAAAGGGTCACTCAAAATTCTTGTTAAACGGTTTTTTAGATAAAGGGGGTACATTAATATCAAGAAGATACTAAGTAAACTCGGCCTCTCTAACAACATAATGTAAAGAACTAGACGGAACATCAAGGATGCACAAAGGCAGAAAAAAAAACAAATTCCATACCAAACTGATCAGTGACTCGTAGCAATCTAAAGGTATAATAGATGCCCCCAAAGGGGGTCTCACAACGATTTGAGCACGTGAACCGTCGGATCTTTTCATCGGTGCATCTCGTCCGTTCGTTTTGGGAACTCCTCTCACTAGCTAACCCCATGCAATGGTAAATTGTTATCCGCCTCCGGCTGCATGTGGGCCCCACCTTTGCTGGCCCCGCACATCAACCACTGCGAGTAGGATCTCTGTCGGTGCACATTGTCATCGGGCAGTGGATCTCCACCCCGCAGGGGTATTTTCGGTATTTCAGCCTGGCATGGTATAAAAGCGAGCCCCCAGGGCAAAAAAAACCCTAGCCTCCTGGCGCCCCAGCCCCGCGCCCGCCCTCGTCGCCCGCCGCCTCCGGCCGCCGCCTCGCGGCCCCGCCCCGCCTCGCCCTGCCCCATTCTCGTCGCCGGCCGCCGCCTCGAGCCGCCTCCAGCCCTGCTCCCTCGCTCCCCAGGTCGCCGCCTCAAGCCGCCGGACAGCATCAGCGCCGGCCGCCGCCTCGACCCGCCGCCAACCCTCCTTCCAATCCGCTCGCGAGCGCCCTTCCCCATCCCCTTTCTTGCACACCACCACCATCTCAAGCTCCTCTGTTCCGTCCGCTGCTCTCGCGATGACGGAGATGGCGCCGGTCGCATATGATTCACGGCGGAGCGGCAGGCTTGTACGTCGGCGCACGCGTGCGCGCACATCACGCGCGTCTCTGTCAATCTTGCATACCTGCGTCGCGCTCTTGGCCGAGGTCAGTTGTCGCTGCACTCCACCAAGCCGGCCCCCAGGATGCGTCGGCGGTGATGCAGGCCATGGAGGGCTATGGCTGCTATCGTCATCCATCCATGGGAACCCTCCTTCCCGGCGTCCTCCACGAGGCTGGTCTGCCACGACAGTACTTCGACACACTCCGTCCTGGCGGGCTCCTCCGATGACCTTGATACGTCTCCAACGTATCGATAATTTCTTGTGTTCCATGCCACATTATTGATGTTATCTACATGTTTTATGCACACTTTATGTCATATTCGTGCATTTTCTGGAACTAACCTATTAACAAGATGCCGAAGTGCCGGTTCTCGTTTTCTGCTGTTTTTGGTTTCAGAAATCCTAGTAACGAAATATTCTCGGAATCGGACGAAATCAACGCCAAAGTTCCTATTTTCATCGGAAGCATCCAGAACACCCGGAAGGACCGAGAGGGGGCCACAGGGCCACCAAACCCTAGGGCTGGCGCGGCCGAGAGGGGCCGCGCCGCCCTATGGTGTGGCCCCCCTGTCAGCCCTCCTGCGCCGCCTCTTCGCCTATATAAAGCCCCTGGATCAGAAAACCCGATACCAATTGACGAAACCCACGAAACCTGCCGAGCCGCCGCCATCGCGAAGCCAAGATCCGGGGACAGGATCTCTGTTCCGGCACCCTGCCGGAGCGGGGAAGTGCCCCGGAAGGCTTCTCCATCGACACCGCTGCCATCTCCACCGCCATCTTCATCACCGCTGCTGCTCCCATGAGGAGGAGTAGTTCTCCATCGAGGCTCGGGGCTGTACCGGTAGCTATGTGGTTCATCTCTCTCCTATGTAGTTCAATACAATAATCTCATGAGCTGTCTTACATGATTGAGATTCATATGATGATGCTTGTAATCTAGATGTCATTATGCTAGTCAAGTGAGTTTTACTTATGTGATCTCCGGAGACTCCTCGTCCCACGTGTGTAAAGGTGACGAGTGTGTGCACCGTGTGGGTCTCTTAGGCTAGATTTCACGGAATACTTACTCATTGAATGGTATAGTGAGGTGCTTATTTATATCTCTTTAAGATTGCAGCATGTTGTATCACAATTTATCTATGTGCTACTCTAGTGATGTGTTATTAAAGTAGTTTATTCCTCCTGCATGTGTGCAAAGGTGACAGTGCGTGCACCGTGTTAGTACTTGGTTTATGCTATGATCATGATCTCTTGTAGATTATGGAGTTAACTATTGCTATGATAATATTGATGTGATCTATTCCTCCTACATATGCATGAAGGTGACAAGTGTGCATGCTATGCTAGTACTTGGTTTAGTAGCGTTGATCTATCTTACACTAAAGGTTACTTAAACATGAGCATTATTGTGGAGCTTGTTAACTCCGGCATTGAGGGTTCGTGTAATCCTACGCAATGTGGTCATCATCCAACAAAAGTGTAGAGTATGCATTTATCTATTCTGTTATGTGATCAATGTTGAGAGCGTCCACTAGTGAAAGTGTAATCCCTAGGCCTTGTTCCTAAATACTGCTGAGTTACTACTGCTTGTTTCATCGTTTTATCTGCGTTACTATCGTCGCAATACCACCACCATCAACTACACGCCAAGCACTTTTCTGGCATCGTTGCTACTGCTCATACTTATTTATACCACCTGTATTTCACTATCTCTTCGCCGAACTAGTGCACCTATTTGGTGTGTTGGGGACACAAGAGACTTCTTGCTTTGTGGTTGCGGGGTTGCATGAGAGGGATATCTTTGACCTCTTCCTCCTCGAGTTCGATAAACCTTGGGTATCCACTTAAGGGAAACTTGCTGCTCGTTCTACAAACCTCCGCTCTTGGGGGCCCAACACCGTCTACGGGAAAGGAGGGGGAACGTAGACATCAAGCACTTTTCCGGCGCCGTTGCCGGGAGGAAAGGTAAAAGGCACTCATACTACGGTCCCGGGTAAAGTATTTTTCCGGCGCCGTCGTGTGTGTGCTCGAAGCTATTTCCTTTAGATCCCGCAATTGCATCTTTTTGTTTCTTGTTTACACTAGTTTGGCATAATGTACAAGAGTGAGCTTCTTATTCTATTTCCTGATTTAAAACATGGATTGTTTGATGCGAAAAATAAAAAACCTATGAAATCTTGTTTGCATGCTGGTAGTAATATTAGTATGAACGCTTTGAACACCATTGTTGATAATGATATAGAAAGTTCTAAGCTTGGGGAAGCCGGTTTGCATGATATTTTTAGTCCCCCAAGCATTGAGGAGAAAATTTTCTTTGATGATACTTTGCCTCCTATTTATGATGATATTGGTCTTTTAGTGCTGCCTACTATGGAGGATAAGTTTAATTATGATTACAATATGCCTCCTATATTTGATGATGAGAATAATAATGATAGCTACTTTGTTGAATTTGCTCCCACTATTACTAATAAAATTGATTATGCTTATGTGGAGAGTAATAATTTTATGCATGAGACTCATGATAAGAATGCTTTATGTGATAGTTATATTGTTGAGTTTGCTCATGTTGCTACTGAAAGTTATTATGAGAGAGGAAAATATGGTTGTAGAAATTTTCATGTTACTAAAATGCCTCTCTATGTGCTGAAATTTTTGATGCTACACTTGTTTTATCTTCCTATGCTTGTTACTTTGCTCTTCATGAACTTGTTTATTTACAAGATTCCTATGCATAGGAAGCATGTTAGACTTAAATGTGTTTTGAATTTGCCTCTTGATGCTCTCTTTTGCTCCGAATACAATTTCTTGCGAGTGCATCATTAAAACTGCTGAGCCCATCTTAATGGCTAAAAAGAAAGAACTTCTTGGGAGATAACCCATGTGTTATTTTGCTACAGTACTTTGTTTTATATTTGTGTCTTGGAAGTTGTTTACTACTGTAGCAACCTCTCCTTATCTTAGTTTTGAGTTTTGTTGTGCCAAGTTAAGCCGTTGATAGAAAAGTAAGTACTAGATTTGGATTACTGCGCAGTTCCAGATTTCTTTGCTGTCACGAATCTGAGCCCACTGCCCTGCAGGAAGCTCAGAAAATTATGCCAATTTACGAGCATGATCCTCAGATATGTACGCAACTTTCATTCAATTTGAGCATTTTCGTTTGAGCAAGTCTGGTGGCCTAATAAAATCCATCTTTACGGACTGTTCTGTTTTGACAGATTCTGCCTTTTATTTCGCATTGCCTCTTTTGCTATGTTGGATGAATTTCTTTGATCCATTAATGTCCAGTAGCTTTATGCAATGTCCAGAAGTGTTAAGAATGATTGTGTCACCTCTGAACATGTTAATTTTTATTGTCCACTAACCCTCTAATGAGTTGTTTCGAGTTTGGTGTGGAGGAAGTTTTCAAGGGTCAAGAGAGGAGGATGATATACTATGATCAAGGAGAGTGAAAGCTCTAAGCTTGGGGATGCACCCGGTGGTTCACCCCTGCATATATCAAGAAGACTCAAGCGTCTAAGCTTGGGGATGCCCAAGGCATCCCCTTCTTCATCAACAAATTATCAGGTTCCTCCCCTGAAACTACATTTTTATTCGGCCACATCTTATGTGCTTTTTCTTGGAGCGTCTGTTTGTTTGCTTTTGTTTTTGTTTTTGTTTGAATAAATTGGATTACATCATGCTTGTGTGGGAGAGAGACACGCTCCGCTGGTTCGAATGAACACATGTGTTCTTAGCTCATAATATTCATGGCGAAGTTTCCTCTTCGTTAAATTGTTATATGGTTGGAATTGGAAAATGATACATGTAGTAATTGCTATAAATGTCTTGGGTAATGTGATACTTGGCAATTGTTGTGCTCATGTTTAAGCTCTTGCATCATATGCTTTGCACCCATTAATGAAGAAATACATAGAGCATGCTAAAATTTGGTTTGCATATTTGGTTTCTCTAAGGTCTAGATAATTTCTAGTATTGAGTTTGAACAACAAGGAAGACGGTGTAGAGTTTTATAATGTTTACAATATGTCTTTTATGTGAGTTTTGCTGCACCGGTTCATCCTTGTGTTTGTTTCAAATAGCCTTGCTAGCCTAAACCTTGTATCGAGAGGGAATACTTCTCATGCATCCAAAATACTTGAGCCAACCACTATGCCATTTGTGTCCACCATACCTACCTACTACATGGTATTTTCCAGCCATTCCAAAGTAAATTGCTTGAGTGCTACCTTTAAAATTCCATCATTCACCTTTGCAATATATAGCTCATGGGACAAATAGCTTAAAAACTATTGTGGTATTGAATATGTAATTATGCACTTTATCTCTTATTAAGTTGCTTGTTGTGCGATAACCATGTTCACCGGGAACGCCATCAACTCATTGTTGAATTTCATGTGAGTTGCTATGCATGTTCGTCTTGTCCGAAGTAAGGGCGATCTACACTGAGTTGAATGGTTTGAGCATGCATATTGTGAGAGAAGAACATTGGGCCGCTAACTAAAGCCATGATTCATGGTGGAAGTTTCAGTTTTGGACAAACATCCTCAAATCTCTAATGAGAAAAGAATTAATTGTTGTCAAATGCTTAAAGCATTAAAAGAGGAGTCCATTATCCGTTGTCTATGTTGTCCCGGTATGGATGTCTAAGTTGAGAATAATCAAAAGCGAGAAATCCAAATGCGAGCTTTCTCCTTAGACCTTTGTACAGGCGGCATAGAGGTACCCCTTTGTGATACTTGGTTAAAGCATATGTATTGCGGTGATAATCCAGGTAGTCCAAGCTAATTAGGACAAGGTGCGGGCACTATTAGTACACTATGCATGAGGCTTGCAACTTATAAGATATAATTTACATGATGCATATGCTTTATTACTACCGTTGACAAAATTGTTTCATGTTTTCAAAATCAAAGCTCTAGCACAAATATAGCAATCGATGCTTTTCCTCTATGAGGACCATTCTTTTACTTTCAATGTTGAGTCGGTTCACCTATTTCTCTCCACCTCAAGAAGCAAACACTTGTGTGAACTGTGCATTGATTCCTACATATTCGCTTATTGCACTTATTATATTACTCTATGTTGACAATATCCATGAGATATACATGTTACAAGTTGAAAGCAACCGCTGAAACTTAATCTTCTTTTGTGTTGCTTCAATACCTTTACTTTGAATTATTGCTTTATGAGTTAACTCTTATGCAAGACTTATTGATGCTTGTCTTGAAGTGCTATTCATGAAAAGTCTTTGCTTTATGATTCACTTGTTTACTCATGTCATCACCATTGTTTTGATCGCTGCATTCTCTACATATGCTTTACAAATAGTATGATCAAGTTTATGATGGCATGTCACTCCAGAAATTATCTTTGTTATCGTTTTACCTGCTCGGGACGAGCGGAACTAAGCTTGGGGATGCTGATACGTCTCCAACGTATCGATAATTTCTTGTGTTCCATGCCACATTATTGATGTTATCTACATGTTTTATGCACACTTTATGTCATATTCGTGCATTTTCCGGAACTAACCTATTAACAAGATGCCGAAGTGCCGCTCTCGTTTTCTGCTGTTTTTGGTTTCGAAATCCTAGTAACGAAATATTCTCGGAATCGGACGAAATCAACGCCAAAGTTCCTATTTTCATCGGAAGCATCCGAACACCCGGGAAGGACCGGAGGGGGCCACGGGGCCACCAAACCCTAGGCTCGGCGCGGCCGAGAGGGGCCGCGCCGCCCTATGGTGTGGCCCCCTGTCAGCCCTCCTCGCGCCGCCTCTTCGCCTATATAAAGCCCCTGGATCGGAAAACCCGATACCAATTGACGAAACCCACGTAAACCTGCCGAGCCGCCGCCATCGCGAAGCCAAGATCTGGGGGACAGGATCTCTGTTCCGGCACCCTGCCGGAGCGGGGAAGTGCCCCCGGAAGGCTTCTCCATCGACACCGCTGCCATCTCCACCGCCATCTTCATCACCGCTGCTGCTCCCATGAGGAGGGAGTAGTTCTCCATCGAGGCTCGGGGCTGTACCGGTAGCTATGTGGTTCATCTCTCTCCTATGTAGTTCAATACAATAATCTCATGAGCTGTCTTACATGATTGAGATTCATATGATGATGCTTGTAATCTAGATGTCATTATGCTAGTCAAGTGAGTTTTACTTATGTGATCTCCGGAGACTCCTCGTCCCACGTGTGTAAAGGTGACGAGTGTGTGCACCGTGTGGGTCTCTTAGGCTAGATTTCACAGAATACTTACTCATTGAATGGTATAGTGAGGTGCTTATTTATATCTCTTTAAGATTGCAGCATGTTGTATCACAATTTATCTATGTGCTACTCTAGTGATGTGTTATTAAAGTAGTTTATTCCTCCTGCATGTGTGCAAAGGTGACAGTGCGTGCACCGTGTTAGTACTTGGTTTATGCTATGATCATGATCTCTTGTAGATTATGGAGTTAACTATTGCTATGATAATATTGATGTGATCTATTCCTCCTACATATGCATGAAGGTGACAGTGTGCATGCTATGCTAGTACTTGGTTTAGTAGCGTTGATCTATCTTACACTAAAGGTTACTTAAACATGAGCATTATTGTGGAGCTTGTTAACTCCGGCATTGAGGGTTCGTGTAATCCTACGCAATGTGGTCATCATCCAACAAAAGTGTAGAGTATGCATTTATCTATTCTGTTATGTGATCAATGTTGAGAGCGTCCACTAGTGAAAGTGTAATCCCTAGGCCTTGTTCCTAAATACTCGCTGAGTTACTACTGCTTGTTTACTTGTTTTCATTGCGTTACTACTGCTGCAATACCACCACCATCAACTACACGCCAAGCACTTTTCTGGCATCGTTGCTACTGCTCATACTTATTTATACCACCTGTATTTCACTATCTCTTCGCCGAACTAGTGCACCTATTTGGTGTGTTGGGGACACAAGAGACTTCTTGCTTTGTGGTTGCGGGGTTGCATGAGAGGGATATCTTTGACCTCTTCCTCCCTGAGTTCGATAAACCTTGGGTATCCACTTAAGGGAAACTTGCTGCTGTTCTACAAACCTCTGCTCTTGGGGGCCCAACACTGTCTACAGGAAAGGAGGGGGAACGTAGACATCAGACCTCGCCGAAAACACGTCTGGCCCTGCCCGTCCGGTGAGGTGCCTCTCCTCTCCCCTCTATCTCATCCATAAAATGAATCAATCTGATCGTGTTTACTTGTTTTGATTTAATTGTAGCTAGGTGTCTGATTGAGATTGGTTAGTTTGTAGGTCAAAAGAAAAGATCTGCCATTTAAGATAAATCCAGCCAACAGCCGATTAAAGAGGTATTCACTTGTGCCATTCTTTTCTTTCAAGTTTAGGGACTTTGATTATGTTAGATTTATCCATGTTTTTTTATTTTAGATAACACATTACCATTCATGGTTGTATTCTCTTTCCAGAACCATTCATTTGCATACCTTTTTCTTAGTCAGGAAGCAAGTAAGCTTGACGGCTTGACCCCAAAGAGAGGAAATGGCTTACTCGTGTTTCCAAATGCCCCTGCATCCCAAATATTCTCTCAAATCTAACTGCCTTGAATATTGTTTAAACAATACATAAAATTGAGTAGGAAATATTCATGTAGAATTGAGCATTTCAATGTCATGTATTATTCTGAAAATGTTGACACTAGAATTCTCGAACTAGATAGCTAATCCCCTCATGTTCGTCTTTCGAGACATTGCTGTTACAGTGGATGCTGTTTTGGTGGATATTTATCTTCCTATTTCTTTTTTTCCTTCTTATAATATATTGTGTTCCCATTTGCCTCTCTTTCGGATCTCTTCTTCTGTCTTGCTGTGTATGTGCTTATTTTCTTGTCATGTATATTTTTTGCAGGTCATCATCGTGCTGGCGACTGCAGCCTTTGGTGGCAGCTACTCAGATCCGACTGTTTTAGTGGTAGGATTCAACCCTTTTCCCTTTCTCGATGTTTAATTCTGTATTATGTTTAGTATCGAGGTAATTAGGTACATGTATTTTCCCAGAAATTGATTAGTTAGTCTCCAAGCAGATTTCTGTTTACGAATCTTGTGGTATGCACATGCTGCCCTTTGTATAGAAGTTTATAAATATTTTTCGTTGTTTAAGTGAGTCTCCCATTGACTATTGGGTTTCTGCATTAGCTATGAAAGTTAGCTTGGATACATTAAACATGTGAGGTATCGGTATTACTTATTTACAGATAAAGAGAGCATTTCTTATTTGATACTGTGAGGTATTTACCCGCTTCATATAATTATTTACAGTATTTGATTAGGAAATGAAGGTAATTAATATAAAGCTACCGTACAAGTTTAGTCTTGGTTCTATTCCTTTTTAGGTTCTGGCTCGGCTTACCGCTTACATAGTTGCTTTGGTCTTCCATTTTTTTGGCAGGTGTTTTTCTTGCTGGAGTTTTTACACACGGCCTCGGGAAAAACGTCTTCCACTATCCAGAGATATGATGCTACAAACCGACTCAGTAATTTGTGTCGTGTTTTGCAACTTTGAAGTTTCATTTGTAGCCTAAATGTGTTAATACGAAAGTGTGACTTGAGTACCAAACTATGCATTCTTCCTTCTTCGTTTTGGTGCCCAGGAGATCCAGCGTCGAGAAGCGATGGTCTTTACTGCAGGTATTCATCCTTCCACCCTCTTTTTTCATACACTCCCTCATGATCTCTAGGCCTCTTTCTTAGAAGAGTTTCACACGTTATTTTTCTCAGATTTGGTATGCCTTTCATCAAGCTGCAATTACCGCTTACGAAGACATGGAGAGAAGCAGCAGATCAGACCTCTGGGATACTTGAAAGGTAGTTTAAGGAGAAAATTAAGAATATGCTTGAGAATAATCTGCAATCCCTCTCCTATTTTTCTCAGGATTTGCTATGTCTGGTCTGACTTTCTGTTAGTTGTTGCAGGCTGTTTGTTCTTGTAGTTCTTAGGGTTACATGAGGTTTTCATGATAGAGGCTTAAATTATCTGCTAGCACTGCAAGCCTAACAGTTTTTTGGTACTGGTCTTTGGTAAAGTATACAAGAAAATGGTACTGGTTATCTTATATTTTGACAGGTGTTTGTACATTATCAATCTTTAAATTTCTTGACTTTGTAATGCTCTGTCTTATAGAAAGAACAACTGGTAAACACTTTTTTCCCTCCAAAGAAATAGAATCTAAAGGACTGCATGCAGCAAATGGTTTATGTTGTATCAGATTGAGTATTTACCGATGAACATGTGTTAAACTTGTATACTTTGTTTCAGCAAAAATGAATTATGATGTTCTTTCAGTAATACATGTATGTTCATTGATAAGGAAGGGAGGGAGAAGCTAGGCATGTTCTGTCAAAAGTTCAAAACTAAAGTCTATATTTGTTGCGTGTTTTACGACTAGGATTAATGCTACCCCTTGGAGGAATATAGATCAACATGCATAAGGTTTTCCACATCATTTAGATGTAAGTTCAGGTATACTCTCCTATGTGATAAAGTTTTCCAGTTTATCTGCGTTATTTAGATGCATGTTGTCTCATGTTTAATTCTGCTTTAAGCTAAAATTACAATGTTTAGTTTTATATCTGGGTGTACATTAATGTCATGTCAACATATGATCATGTGGAGCAATTGCCCTATTTTTATTGTCGGTAGATGAACATATTTCTTTTCCCTAAAGATATCTCTTCCCTTTGTTTTCTCTGTTTGTGTGATGGTTGGTTTATTCTTGGTTGTACCTTGATGTTTCTTTAGACGCAACATAAGAAAGATGTTGGTGCATGTACAGAACCGAGAATTTGACAATTAACCACTTCCCCATGTTTGTTTATTTATTATCATCTTCCCGAAAATAACCTAATTAATATTTTCTAGCTTAGTGGTATTGAACATGATAGCTGGTGGCGCCAGATTTTAAAATCTCATACGAGTATATCTCAGTGATATGCGTCTTGAATATTTAGGCCTCTATGATTGTTATCAAAATAATACTTACAAAGTTTTCTTAATTATTCCTATTAGGATACCAAATGGGGTGATAGACAATGCTAATGGTTGTTCAATAAAAATGCATTGTCTTTTATGTAAAGATTTTTCTAATTCCAGTTTATATATTTACAGAATGCATACAGTGTAACCCAGTTCTCCATCACTATGTCTTCCTTGACGCCCAACCTAACGACCGCAAGCCACTACAAAAGAAAACGTCCTAGAGGGCGAGCACGGAGCCGAATTGAGTTTCCGCCAACCCCTTCCCATTCCACTATATGTTGCACCTTGCTCCCGCTACTTCTCTGCTCCGCTTCACCCTCCTCATTTTTTTTGCACATATTTTTATCTAGGCATACAATGTGTTCCATGAAAATGCAGACATATTTCCATGTGAGGATTAATCTAAATAACTGACGTAAGATTCCTGGCCCTCACATAACGAGGTCCATCGGTGAAATAGGTTGGGTTAAGATTCATGCCACAACATGACTTGAATGCTCTAAAATTCATGAAAGAAACCTATAGTGCTATGCTACCCACAGTTTGGGGAAAAGGAAGCATTGCTAAGATACACATACTTGAATTTGGGATAAAAAGTAATTTGTTATGTTTAGCATCAGTTTTAAAGCAAGGCTATAATTATGCACAAACCATGTCAATGGAGCGTGTTCAAATTCGCTATTAGTTTTATTTTGTTTATGATATATTGAGTTTCAGGAGCAAATAGAGTTCCTTAATGTGTTTTTTACTACTGACGTTCTCAGTGGATTCTGCTTTCGGGTGGTGTTTTCTCTGATGACAGGAATATTGTGTCCACGGTCAACATGGACTATCAATTGGACTTGAAACAAATAGCTCCAGAGGCGTGCACTGCAGGATATAACCTCAAGGTGAAATCATTATCCTAATACCTTCATGACCTTTGTTTTTCTCCTATTGGCCTTTTGATGCTATATTTTCAATTTTCGTGAATATTGTGTGTTTGTCTTTCTCGTCTCCTCGCTTTGTGAATGACCTGGTATAAGAGTTGGTAAATTTGTGCATGTGTTATTTCGTGGAACCAACAAACTGAAGACTCTTCTGAATTCATGCTTATAGACCGATAAATTGTAGAACTCGTTGCTCACTAAATAGATTAAACATCGTCTCATGCTTTTCTTCAACAAGCATATACTTTATGCTTGCTTTTGCTAGCTGTTTATTTTAAACAGCGTTTTGCTGCAGATCATCATGCGTATAAGAGAAGCAAAAACTACCGCATTGGTATTTACATCAGGAAAATGGTAAATCTTAACCTCTCCGATGCAATATATGTTCTTTCGTTGTTTGAATAATAAATGTATCCGGAGCTGGTGATTGTATGTACATGAGTAGCTATTTATATGGTAATTATCTCGTCTATTGAAATTTATTGCCAATTCCCCATGGACACGAAACGCTTATATGTTCTCGCCACAGATTTTCAGTAGTACATTTTAGAATTAAATCTTCTTAATCAGTAAAGATCCTCTAAATATCATCTTCAGCTTGTTGCAAATAAAGCAAAATTTTGTTGAGAATGGTTGAGATTAGATTAATACTTGAATTCAACTAAAACCTGGGTATCCCATTTACTTTGATGGAACCTACAAAAGTGCTCTGATTCAGGGGTCTTTGTTAACACTTGTGTAAAAGGAGTTCCATAGTTGTATCAGTTAGGTATTGTCTTAGTTCCTCCTAATTACACACTGACGCAAAGTATTTGTGTTGATGCATTATCAGGTTTGCACGGGAGAAAAAAGGTGAATAACAATCTAATGATGATAAGGACGGTATAAGTTGGTTCCTAAGTTCAGAAGAAGCAGGGTTTAGTACCTTTATTGCAAAAAATAGTTAAATATGTTATCTTTCGTAATCATGGCTAAGTTAAAAGTTAGTCAAAATGCTATAAAGAACTAAGTCCCGCTCCTTCGAAAGTTAGTCTCTTATGTGTGCATGTTTCTGAAGGAGAAATATAAGAAACCCTGATCTTGTGAAGTTAGTTAAACATTCTGGTCCAGCATTTTTATATAAGCGTTTGCTACACTGTTTGTGATTTTATGTGCTTTATCCTAATTTCATTCCACTGATTTTGTTGTGTAAAACTCGAGAAACATATTATCTTTTTACACCTTATTTATATCGTTGTTTTTTAAAATGTAAATTTGTGCGATTTTTACGGGGCCGTGCGCCAAGGCGCACATCTAAATCTAGTAGAAACAACCACCACCATTGGAACCACCCAGACTACGAAAGAGGTTCTCCAATAACGATGCCTCTAAAAACAGGATAGTGCACAAACGTCACCGTCGCCGATCTAACCAACAAAGCCAGATCATGGTTTTCACCCTGAAAAAAGCCTGAGTAATATCTAGAGAATGCCTTCAACAAGGAAATGACTAGAAGTTTTTCACTACGAGGTACAACCAGTGAAGGCCAGATCTAGGATCTTCATCTAGTGCTAGTTTTACACATCTCTAAACTTTGTTACCGAGCAACAAATGACTATCGTAAAAACTTGAAGCATCCGTATCGAGTTTTAATTTTAAAATTTTGTTTGGCAATCTTGTTTGTGAATAAAAGATCACCACACTTATTGTTTATCAATTAGCTACTGGAATATATAAAATCAAGATTCAATTTGGATGCTATATATAAAAGAAAGGCGAAGGGATGCATGTTTTATTCTTAAGTTTATGATACTTGCAAGCGTCATGTAGTACTGGTTCTTATTTACCTCTTGTCTGTTTAAGTTTAAATTTATCTTTCATGTTAGAAAATGAGTAGTACTATAGACATTTTGGCGTGCTTATTCCTAGTGGTCAAAATTCTCCCTATTTCTATCCTTTCATGCACCAAGCATGATATAGTGCGTGTACATCCAAACACACCTTTATCCAAGTTATTTCCAGTAGTGTCCACCATATATATCTAAATATGGCTTTCAGTCCCAATGCAAGTAAATTTCTCATGTGTTATTTATTTTGATTCCAAATTTTAGTGCTTTTTCTATGCTTGCAAGGAGAATTGTTGAAGTGGAGTCTTTATCTTTCATTCTAAATGAGTTCCCTTTTCGTGCTAAAAATTATAAGCATGCATAATATGCTTTATCTTAAATTTTCAAGAGAATTGGCAGAAGGGTTCCTAATCTCAAAATAATTAACAAATAAAGGAAAACTCCTCCTCGAGATGTCCAAGGACCTAAATGGGAAGGAGGCCTAAACATGGCTGCCACCCTCAAACATCTAAACAGTGTTAGCCCGAAAGAATTTAATTGTTCTTTGCTTCAATAAACTATTTTTTAAGCATGTCTTCAAGTAAGAGATTTGGAATCCTAATGTTACATATGTGAAAGTGCATGGAGCCACCATGTGTGGTTTTGGTAATTAATGACAATTCCTATGGACTAATGTTTGCATTGAGTTATATTTGTAGGAGTTGTTCATAGGCAATGCTTGAACCATATGTTGGCTTCAAGATTACAATAATAAGCAAATGAAGAAGATCAAGTGTCAACTATGTCTTGAAGGTGAAGATGAAGTGAGCTCTCAAGGTTAACTTCAAGACATCAACAAAATGAAGTGCAAGTTCAAGATGAGCCAACTTGTAGAGATCATATGCTTGAAGGCAATGCTTGAACCATATGTTGGCTTCAAGATTGCAATAAGAAACAAATGTAGAAGATCAAGTGTCAAGTATGTCTTGAAGATGAAGATGAAGTGAGCTCTCAAGGTTAACTTCAAGACATCAACGAAATGAAGTGCAAAGTGTCAAGTATGTCTTGAAGATGAAGATGAAGTGAGCTCTCAAGGTTAACTTCAAGACATCAACAAAATGAAGTGCAAAGTGTAAAGTATGTCTTGAAGATGAAGATGAAGTGAGCTCTCAAGGTTAACTTCAAGACATCAACGAAATGAAGTGCAAAGTGTCAAGTATGTCTTGAAGATGAAGATGAAGTGAGCTCTCAAGGTTAACTTCAAGACATCAACGAAATGAATTGCAAGTTCAAGAGAGCCATCTCGAAGAGATTCTTTGCTTGACTCTTGCCATCCATATGGTGATCATGGATATGAGAAGATGCGTCGAAGAAGAAGCTCTCCCATGGTGCATTATGGGGGAGCAATCCACAAGACTTCGTCAAGCAAGCACACTCAAGAAAGGTGTTCCATCTTGTTGCGGTCAAGACCGTCATCATCAAGCTCAAGTGGAATGCGTAAGGTTAAGGTTTGCTCTTGATAGGGTTTCTTTCTCACCGGTCTCATGGTGTAGTTGGAGACCGGTTTATAGTTTAGTTGCCGTACTATCAGGAGGGCTCTCGGGTGAGTAACTCGATCGTATCATTCGGAGAGCTCAAACCTTTGCATCCTTGCATCATCTTTCTTGGTTGTTATTTGGATCTTATCCATATGATGTTTTAGAGCTTGTGCTTATTCTCATGACAAGCTCTAGTTCATCAAGAATGGTTTTTGCACGGGCTACTTGTTGCATTTTCAAGGTTGGAAGTTTTACCGGTATGACTTTTTTAGATAGGTCAAACCTTTCGTCATTTATTTCTATCCTAACTTGCTGGACTATGATGGTTCCCTGCATGATCTTGTAGAGCTTGTTACTAGCTTCGAAACAAGCCCAAGATCATCAAAATCGGAGTCCGGATGCTCAAGTTATGATCATTCTCGTTTTGATGTTTCTGCAGTTTTCGGGGGGGGCGGATATTCCGGCCCAGATTCAAAATATCCGGCCAAATATCCGGCCCCCTTACTGCGAGCAGTTTTCTCAAGTCCTTAGCCGTTTTTCGGGGGCCGGATATTTTGTAAATATCTGACCCAGAAAATCCGGCCTGAGCATACCCAAACGGTCATATTTCGATGGGAGGGATATTTAAGCACCCCTTCTTCCTCCTTGGGCTGGTTGGTTCTCTCTCTCTCTCCCCTCCATTGTTGTCCTTCAAAGCTTGCCCTAGTTCTTGATTCCTCCCATGATTCTTGCATATTCTTGAGGGAAAAGAGAGAGGAGATCTAGATCTACATCTTGACCAATCAAATCCCTCTCTTTGTGAGTGGAATCCTCTAGATCTAGATCTTGGAGAATTTTGTGTTCTCCTCTTTGTTCTTCCTCTCTTATTCCCCCAATAGCTTTTGTAGCTTTGTTGGAATTTGGGAGAGAAGGACTTGAGCATCTTTGTGGTGTTCTTGCCATTGCATTTGGTGCATCGGTTTGAGTTCTCCACGGTGATTTGTGGTGGTGAAAGCAAGAAGGTTGTTACTCTTGGGTTCTTGGAACCCTAGACGGATTCTAGGCCTTTGTGGCGATTTGTTGGGAGCCTCCAATTAAGTTGTGGAAGTGTGCCCCAACCTTTGTGTAAGGCCCGATTTCCTCATCGAAGGAAATCCCTTAGTGGAACCGTGACCTAGGCCTTTGTGGCGAGGGTCACCGGAGATTTAGGTGAGGCGCCTTCGTGGCGTTCGCTGTGTGGTGTGAGTACTGCATCTTGGGGTGAGGCCTTTGTGGCGTTGGTGTGCATCGAGCAACCACACCTCAAGGTGAGCCTCTTGTGGCGTTCGGGAGCACTAAGCCACCGCACCTCTCCACCGGAGATTATCACTCGCAAGTGTGTGAACTCCGGGATAAATCATCGTCTCCCGCGTGCCTCGGTTATCTCTATACCCGAGCTCTTTACTTATGCACTTTACCTTGTGATAGCCATCGTGCTTGAAGTTATATATATCTTGCTATCACATACTTGCTTGTATTGCTTAGCATAAGTTGTTGGTGCACATAGATGAACCATTGCTTAGAATAAGTTGTTGGTGCACATAGGTGAACCATAGTATATAGGCTTTGGGCTTGACAAAGTAAACGCTAGTTTTATTCCGCATTTGTTAAGCCCATCTCGTAAAAGTTTTAAATCGCCTATTCACCACCCCCCCCCTCTAGGCGACATCCGTGTCCTTTCAATTGGTATCGAGCAAGGTCTCTCATTCTTAGGCTTCACCGCCTTGAGAGTAAAGATGTCGGTTAGGGGATTAGCGCACAATAACTTTTTTATATTTGATGGCACAAATTATGATCTATGGAAAATTTATGTGCTTAATATTTTGCGGGGTATTTCCCCGAACATGGAGCAATTTCTTGACATGGGTTTTTCTTCTCCTAAGGATCCTCAAAGTTTATCTCTTGAGGAGGAGAAAAACTCTTGCCTCGATGCTCTTGCTTCTCATGTGTTTTCCATTGTTGTGAGCAATGTAGTTACTTCATCAATCATGCCCTTTGGGAGCGCTCATGAATTATGGACAAAGCTTCAAGACAAATATGATGTGTCCAATATTATTGAGGATGATTGTAGTGCTTCCACTTCCGGCCGTGTTGAGTTCTCATCTTCATCCACTTCACCAAAGTGTGGTAAGACACAAGGTAATGATATGGTGAGTGGTGATGAAAATTCCAATATTGATATTGAGCTTACTATTGATGATTCTTCATCTCTATCTCATTGCAATGCTTCATCTTCGGACTTAAACACATCTAGCACTAGAAATGATTTACATGCTTGTGTTGATAGTCCTTGCATATCATGTGTAAGTTGCTTTAATAAATCTCATGATGATATGCTTGATTTGTCTTGTGGCCATGATAAAAATGATTCTATTTCCTCTAGTTGTTGTGTGGCTAACAATGTAGAGGAAACCAAAGATTCTATTGGTCAAGACAAGATCTTGAAAGGAGCCTCAAGTAACTTCTCATCTTTATCTCATGGTTCTCATATATGCCTTATGGCCAAGGGTTCCACGGTGCCTCCTACCATGGAACCTAATATTTCTCGTGGGGATAAGGATGAGGATGAATATGAAGAAGATGATTGGGTTGTCTCTCTACGCGATAAGGGTAAGAGTGTTTTCAAGGTTATTTGCAAAGATAAAATTGCTTGCTCTCACTTCTTTGAAATCTTGACTACCGCTATTGAGAGCCAAAAACTTATTTGGGTGCATGAGAACACCATTGATAAAAAGGGTGCTCTTGAACGTGAGTATGTGATGTCTACGGGTGCTTCTATTCTTGTAGACAGTGTTGGGCCTCCAAGAGCAGAGGTTTGTAGAACAGCAGCAAGTTTCCCTTAAGTGGATCACCCAAGGTTTATCGAACTCAGGGAGGAAGAGGTCAAAGATATCCCTCTCAAGCAACCCTGCGATCACAATGCAAGAAGTCTCTTGTGTCCCCAACACACCTAATAGGTGCACTAGTTCGGTGAAGAGATAGTGAAATACAGGTGGTATGAATAAATATAAGCAGTAGCAACGGCACCAGAAAAGTGCTTTGCCCAGGACTGGCGTGTGGTTGATGGTGGTAATATTGCGGACGAGAGAGATGCAAGAAAACAAGAAACAAGCAGCAATAGCAAGTATTTAGGAACAAGGCCTAGGGATCATACTTTCACTAGTGGACACTCTCAACATTGATCACATAACAGAATAAATAGATAGATGCTAGACTCTACACTCTCTTGTTGGATGATGAACACCACTAACCGTGTAGGATTACACGAACCCTCAATGCCGGAGTTAACAAGCTCCACAATATTCGATGTTCATGTTTAAATAACCTTAGAGTGCATGACAGCATCAACATAACCAAACCAAGTACTAACATAGCATGCACATCTGTCACCTTCATGCTACGAAAGGAGGCATAGATCACATCAATACCATCATAGCAATAGTTAACTTCATAATCTACAAGAGATCACAATCATAGCCTACACCAAGTACTACACGATGCACACACCGTCACCATTACACCGTGCGGGAGGAATAAACTACTTTAATAACATCACTAGAGTAGCACACAGATAAATTGTGATACAAAACACATTGCAATCATAAAGAGATATAAATAAGCACTTCACTATGCTCTTCATAACAGTTGAATAAGTATTCTGTGAAATATAGCCTAAGAGACCCACACGGTGCACACACTGTCACCTTTACACACGTGGGATAAGGAGTCTCCGGAGATCACATAAGTAAAACCCACTTGACTAGCATAATGACATCTAGATTACAAGCATCATCATATGAATCTCAATCATGTAAGGCAGCTCATGAGATTATTGTATTGAAGTACATAGGAGAGAGATGAACCACATAGCTACCGGTACAGCCCTTAGCCTCGATGGAGAACTACTCCCTCCTCATGGGAGACAAGCAGCGTTGATGAAGATGGCGGTGGTGTCGATGGAGGAGCCTTCCGGGGGCACTTCCCCGTCCCGGCGGCGTGCCGGAACGAGACTCCTGTCCCCCGCATCTTGGCTTCGCGATGGCGGCGGCTCTGGAAGGTTTTCTCTGGTTTCGTCGAACGTAATAGGGTTTTCGCGACGGAGACCTTAAGTAGGCGGAAGGGCAGCCTCGGAGGGGGCCTGGTGGGCCCACACACTAGGGGGGCGCCCCCCCCTCTGGCCGCGCCAGGGTGTTGTGTGGGGCCCCCAGGGCTCCCCTTTGGTGGCTCTCGGGTGTTCTGGAAGCTTCATCCAATTGTAAGACTCTGGGCGTTGATTTCGTCCAATTCCGTGAATATTTCCTTACTAGGATTTCTGAAACCAAAAACAGCAGAAAACAGGAACTGGCACTTTGGCATCTCGTCAATAGGTTAGTTCCGGAAAACGCATAAATATGACATAAAGTATGCATAAAACATGTAGATATCATCAATAATGTGGCATGGAACATAAGAAATTATCGATACGTCGGAGACGTATCAGCATCCCCAAGTTTAGTTTCTGCTCGTCCCGAGCAGGTAAACGATAACAAAGATAATTTCTGGAGTGACATGCCTTCATAACCTTGATCATACTATTGTAAACACATGTAATGAAAGCAGCGATCAAAACAATGGTAATGACATGAGTAAACAACTGAATCATAAAGCAAAGACTTTTCATGAATAGTACTTTCAAGACAAGCATCAATAAGTCTTGCATAAGAGTTAACTCATAAAGCAATAAATTCATAGTAAAGGTATTGAAGCAACACAAAGGAAGATTAAGTTTCAGCGGTTGCTTTCAACTTATAACATGTATATCTCATGGATATTGTCAATGTAAAGTAATATAACAAGTGCAATATGCAAGTATGTAGGAATCAATGCACAGGTTCACACAAGTGTTTGCTTCTTGAGGTGGAGAGAGATAGGTGAACTGACTCAACATAAAAGTAAAAGAAAGGCCCTTCACAGAGGGAAGCATTGATTGCTATATTTGTGCTAGAGCTTTGGTTTTGAAAACATAATGAGAGCATAAAAGTAAAATTTTGAGAGGTGTTTGTTGTTGTCAACGAATGGTAGTGGGCACTCTAACCCCCTGATACGTCTCCAACGTATCGATAATTTCTTGTGTTCCATGCCACATTATTGATGTTATCTACATGTTTTATGCACACTTTATGTCATATTCGTGCATTTTCTGGAACTAACCTATTAACAAGATGCCGAAGTGCCAGCTTGCTGTTTTCGCTGTTTTTGGTTTCAGAAATCCTAGTAAAGAAATATTCTCGGAATTGGACGAAATAAAAGCCCAGAGGCCTATTTTCTCACGAAGCTTCCAGAAGTCCGAAGGAGAGACGAAGAGGGGCCACAGGGGCGCCAAACCCTAGGGCGGCGCGGCCCCCCCCTTGGCCGCGCCGGCCTGTGGTGTGGGCCCCCTGCGCCGCCTCTTGACCTGCCCTTCCGCCTACAAATAGCCTCCGTGACGAAACCCCCAGTACCGAGAGCCACGATACGGAAAACATTACTGAGACGCCGTCGCCGCCGATCCCATCTCGGGGGATCCTGGAGATCGCCTCCGGCACCCTGCCGGAGAGGGGATTCATCTCCCGGAGGACTCTACACCGCCATGGTCGCCTCCGGAGTGATGAGTGAGTAGTCTATGTAGGATAACGTTGCATAGAAAACAAAAATTTTCCTACCGCGAACACGCAATCCAAGCCAAGATGCAATCTAGAAGACGGTAGCAACGAGGGGGTATCGAGTCTCACCCTTGAAGAGATTCCAAAGCCTACAAGATGAGGCTCTTGTTGCTGCGGTAGACGTTCACTTGCCGCTTGCAAAAGCGCGTAGAAGATCTTGATCACGATCGGTTCCGGCGCCACGAACGGGCAGCACCTCCGTACTCGGTCACACGTTCGGTTGTTGATGAAGACGACGTCCACCTCCCCGTTCCAGCGGGCAGCGGAAGTAGTAGCTCCTCTTGAATCCGACAGCACGACGGCGTGGTGTCGGTGGCGGTGTAGAAGTCCGGCGGAGCTTCGCTAAGCTATGCGGGATGTGGAGGAGCGGGCGGCTAGGGTTTGGGGAGAGGGGGGCGCCGGCCACTAAGGGGTGCGGCCACCTTGGTGGTTCTTGGGTGGCCGGCCCCCTCCCCTTGGTCCCTCATTATATAGGTGGAACCCCAAGAGGTGGTGTCCAAGTCTTCGAATAAGACCCGAACCAAATCCTTCCATAGGAGGGGGCAATCCTAGCCCAACTAGGACTCCCACCCAAAGGTGGGATTCCCACCTCCCATGTGGGGTGTGGCCGGCCCCCTAAGGGGGAGTCCACTTGGGACTCCTCCCCACTAGGGTTGGCCGGCCATGGAGGTGGAGTCCCTTGTGGACTCCACCTTCCTTGGTGGTTTCTTCCGGACTTTTCTAGAACCTTCTAGAACCTTCCATAGAACCTTCCGCGACATTTTATTCACATAAAATGACATCCTATATATGAATCTTATTCTCCGGACCATTCCGGAACTCCTCGTGATATCCGGGATCACATCCGGGACTTCGAACAAATATTCGAACTCCATTCCATAATTCAAGTACTACCATTTCAACATCCAACTTTAAGTGTGTCACCCTACGGTTCGAGAACTATGCGGACATGGTTGAGTACTCACTCCGACCAATAACCAATAGCGGGATCCGGAGATCCATAATGGCTCCCACATATTCAACGATGACTTTAGTGATCGAATGAACCATTCACATACATTACCAATTCCCTTTGTCTCGCGATATTTTTACTTGTCCGAGGTTTGATCTTCGGTATCACTCTATACCTTGTTCAACCTCGTCTCCCGACAAGTACTCTTTACTCGTATCGTGGTATGTGGTCTCTTATGAACTCATTCATATGCTTGCAAGACATTAGACGACATTCCACCGAGAGGGCCCGGAGTATATCTATCCGTCATCGGGATGGACAAATCCCACCGTTGATCCATATGCCTCAACTCATACTTTCCGGATACTTAATCCCACCTTTATAGCCACCCATTTACGCAGTGGTGTTTGGTGTAATCAAAGTACCTTTCCGGTATAAGTGATTTACATGATCTCATGGTCGTAAGGATTAGGTAACTATGTATCGAAAGCTTATAGCAAATAACTTAATGACGAGATCTTATGCTACGCTTAATTGGGTGTGTCCATTACATCATTCATACAATGATGTAACCTTGTTATTAATAACATCCAATGTTCATGATTATGAAACTAATCATCCATTAATCAACAAGCTAGTTTAAGAGGCATACTAGGGACTTCTTGTTTGTCTACATATCACACATGTACTAATGTTTCGGTTAATACAATTATAGCATGACATATAAACATTTATCATAAACATAGAGATATAAATAATAACCACTTTTATTATTGCCTCTAGGGCATATCTCCTTCAGCCTCCCACTTGCACTAGAGTCAATAATCTAGATTACATTGTAATATACCTAACACCCATGGCATTCTGGTGTTGGTCATGCTTTGCCCTAGGGAGAGCTTTAGTCAACGGATCTGCTACATGTGTGTACTTTGCAAATCTTTACTTCTCCATCTTCGATGTACTCGCGAATCGAGTGGTAACGCAGCTTGATATGCTTCAGCCTCTTGTGTGACCTTGGCTCTTGTGCATTGGCGATGGCACCCATGTTATCACAAGTAAATGATTAATGGGTCCAATGCACTAGGAACCACACCGAGCTCTACAATGAACCTCTTCATCCATACCGCTTCCGATGAAGCCTCCGAAGCCGCTATGTACTCGATTCTCGTTGAAGACTTCGCCACCGTGCACCGCTTCGAGCTTGCCCAGCTTACCGCAAAGCACCATTCAATATAAACACGTACCCGGATTGTGACTTAGAGTCATCGAGATCGTTGTTCCAACTTGCATCGGTGTAACTTGTTACAACGAGCTCTTGGTCACCTCCATAACAAAGAAACATATCCTTAGTTCTTTTCAAGTACTTTAGGATATTCTTGACCGCTGTCCAAGTGTTCCATTCCCGGATCACTTTGATATCTCGCTAGTCAAACTAACAAAGCATGTGCTATATCCGGTCTAGTACATAGCATGGCATACATGATAGATCCTATCGCCGAGGCATAGGGGATATTACTCATCCTTTCTCTTTCTTCGCCGTAGCCGGTCCTTGAGTCTTACTCAAGACCTTGCCTCGGTAACATAGGTAAGAACCCTTTCTTACTTTCGTCCATTCTAAATTTCTTTAGAATCTTGTCCAGATATGTACTCTGCGATAGCCCTATTAGGCGTCTTGATCTATCTCTATAAATCTTGATGCCTAATATATACGATGCTTCACCAAGGTCTTTCATTGAAAAACTATTATTCAAATATCCTTTTACACTGCTTAATAGTTCTATATCATTCCCAATTAATAATATGTCATCTACATATAATATCAGGAATGCTACATAGCTCCCACTCACTTTCTTGTAAATACAGGCCTCTCCATGACACTGTATAAACCCAAAGTCTTTGATCACCTTATCAAAGCGTCGGTTCCAACTTCTTGATGCTTGCTTTAGTCCATAGATTGAACGCTGAAGTTTGCATACTTTGTCAGCATTTTTAGGATCGACAAAACCTTTGGGTTGTACCATATACAACTCTTCCTCAATGTCTCCATTAAGGAACGCCGTTTTGACATCCATCTGCCAAATCTCATAATCGAAAAATGCAGCTATTGCTAACAAAATCCTCACAGATTTTAGCTTCGCTACTGTGTGAGAAAGTCTCATCGTAGTCAACTCCTTGAATTTGTCGGAAACCCTTTGCGACAAGTCGAGCTTTATAGACAAGTAATATTACCATCAGCATCCTGTTTTTCTCTTGAAGATCCATTTATTCTCGACAGCCTTTCGGCTATCAGGTAAGTCTACCAAAGTCCATACTTTGTTATCATACATGGATCCCATTTCGGATTTCATGGCTTCTTGCCATTTGTTGGAATCTCGGGCTCATCATCGCTTCTTCATACGTCAGTAGGTCCTCATCATTGTTATCCACAATCATGACATTTAGACAAGGATCATACCAATCAGGAGTGGCACGTTCCCTTGTCGATCCGCGAGGTTCGTAGTTTCCTCGTTCGAAGTTTCATGATCATTATCATTAGCTTCCTCTCGTTGCCGGTGTAGGCGGTACATGTACAACTTCCGGTATCGCGCTACTCGATCAACGAGTATAGATTCATCAATCTCATCGAGTTCTACTTTTCTTCCAGTCACTTCTTTAGTGAGAAATTCTTTCTCAAGAAAGGTTCCGTTCTTTGCAACAAATATTTTGCCTTCGGATTTGTGATAGAAAGTATACCCTATAGTTTCCTTAGGGTATCCTATGAAGACGCATTTCTCCGCTTTGGGTTCTAGCTTGTCCGGTTGTAACTTCTTTACATAGGCTTCGCAACCCCAAACTTTCAGGAACGACATGCCTTAGGTTTCTTATTAAACCATAATTCATACGGTGTCGTTTCTACGGATTTGATGAAGTTCTATTTGTTAATGGTATTTATTAAAGGTCATTATAATAAGTTGCCCTTTAAC
>NC_061512.1:101295526-101347088 GCF_022539505.1 Lolium rigidum | reverse complement strand
ATGGTGAATATTGATGTTGATTGGCCTTGAATTTTGCGTATCGAGTACAATCTTGTTGTCTAGTAATGAAACTTGTATGTGAAGTTAAGCACTCTGATGTGAAAGTTAGCGTAAGTATGCAATAGCAATGTAACTGGTCATAGAAACATATGCATATGCAACATTTTATCCATACAATATCCTTAATAGTTACACACTTCCACCATCCTCTACGATATGCTTAGTGAGTATATGATTCCATCTTTAGTGAAGGACTCGACGTTTGATTCGATGTTCTCAATAACAATTCCAGGATCCTCTAATAATAAAAGTAGGTGTCGAAAATTAGTCAAGGTCGCTGCTCCTCCATCGGTGTTTAGCATATATCGCCATCAAATGGATCAATATATACCAGTACAAATTTGGTATGCCTTGCATAGTTGCGCTAGCTGCTCTACTGCTACCCTCAGTCCTCCTATTTTTTGTAGTTTGGCTCGCCGTTGTGGTGCTTTTGCTCAAGAGAATCGATTGTCCTATACTATCAACCACCAGATTTTGATAGCCACCCATGGCCTATTTACCATCTTTTCTATGTTCTTTTTAGCCTTTGAGCTTTCTTTCTGGTACTATTATTTCTTTTTAATTGAAACCGGAGAACCCCTTACCTAAAAGAACATCTTTTCTTAGCAATGCATCCTTCACTAGCAAAACCCCTACCCCTAAGGATAACCATTCCATTATCTGCTGCCTTAGCTTGAAAATAAGTCGTACAAGGAAAAAGTTTATATATACAAAAATGAGGATAAGTTTTTTTGTGTTCAAGTTGAAAAGTGGATGGACATAGGTTAGTAAATTCTTCATTATTGAAGATGTTGGTAGTTGAACTGTACTCCAATTTAGCAACACGTAATCAAACTCTTCTTTTTGTCAGTGTTTGCGCTCCTTTTTCTTCAAGAAAAAACCCAAACCCAGCCGACCAACACATGTCACTGTCAACGGGCCCAACCGAGTGCTCGCATCGAGACGGACCCCACCTGCATTCACACAGCGGCCCAGCCCAAATCCATTGACTTCCCTGCCAATCCACCGTCCTCCTCCTCCTCGTGCACACACACCCTCTGAATCCCCAACCGCTTCCCCCCGAACGGCGAACGCGGGGCGGCTCAACGCGTCCCCAATCCCCTCATGGACGCCGCGAGCCGCACCTGGCCGCCGCCCAACCCCTCGCCGGCGCCCTTCTCCTCCCGCCTCCGCGTCTCCTCCGACTCCCACCGCCGCCGCCGCCGCCGCCACTCCAAGAAGTCCAAGCCGGAGCCACCGCCACCGCCCCCCGCGCCGCCCAAGACCGCCCCCGCCGGCTCCGGCTCCGACTTCGCCGACCTCCCGCAGGAGCTCCTCCACAAGGCTCTCTCCGCGTCCGGCGCCGCCGACGTCTCGGCCGCCAGCCGCGCGTGCCGGGCCTGGAGGGACGCGCTGCAGCCGCTCCGCGAGGCGGCCGCGCTGCACGCGCACGGCCGCCGCCTCAAGCACGGGCCCGCCGTCCCCGCCCCGTGCGGAGTCGAGGGGCGCGACGTGGCGCGGCGGAGCGCGCTGGGGATGTTCCAGCGGGCGGCCAGGCTCGGATCCGCGGCGGCGATGGTGGACGCCGGGCTGCTGTGCTGGGAGGAGGGGCAGCGGGAGGAGGCCATGGGGTACTATCGCAGGGCGGCCGAGCTCGGGCACCCTGTCGGGATGTGCAATCTCGGGGTCTCTTACCTCGAAGGTATCAGTGATTTGGGGTTACGGGATTTCCTTTCTTGGGTACTTGGTTCAGATGGTAGCTGAAAGGTTAGGACCAATTTGGCTAGTGTCGTAGTAGATGTGTTGATACTCGGGGAATTATTGATTGCTCCGCCTCATCCGTCTACTCTTTTGCTGGGTCTTTTTACAGTAAACTTTGGTGTTCTTTCAGTCCGATTTCAAACTCTGAAGAGTAGCAAATACAGTACCTAGCTCCTAGTGGAAATGGCTTCTAGGTTTTGTTACGCAGTCAAACTCTCTGTCTCGAGCCATATTAGAAATTTAGAATTGACTAGCTGTCAAATTTCTTTACGATACAGCTGATCCACCCGAGGCCGAGGAAGCTGTTAGATGGTTTTATCCAGCTGCATCCGCAGGCAATGTTCGGGCCCAATACAACCTAGGCCTCTGCTTGCAGAACGGAAAAGGAATCAAGCGGAATCAACGAGAAGCTGTAAGATACCATTGTGCTTTACTTTTTTTTTTTCAAGTCCAAAATAGTTTGTTACTCTAGATGTATATATAGTTGCTGCTCCGATTCACTGCTGTAATATTGGGTTTCTACGAAAATGGCCTGTAGCAAATATTTTCTGAAATAAGTTTTTCATCAGGAAACCTCCATATGCTCTTATTTTAGCTCATGGCGATTTCGAAGCTGATTTGTTGTGTTCAAGCTTTTAAACTAAACTTGCTTTGGTTGCTGAAAACTTTGCTAAGAGAAAGGATCCTTCAACCTTGACTGGGTTACCCTACTAAGGTAGTCAGGATTGTATCACCAGGATCAATGCAAACTGGTGGATGCCATATTACCAGAATACTCATCAACCTTCTCTGTAGCAGTTACACTAAGGTTTTGCTTCCCTCATTTTTCCAACTGAAAGGAACTTGTAAATGCAGGCAAAATGGTACTTGCGAGCTGCAGAGGGAGGGAATGTACGAGCCATGTATAACGTTTCCTTGTGTTACTGCTTGGGTGAAGGGTTTACGCAGGATCATGTGCGTGCAAAGAAGTGGCTGCAACTAGCTGCTGACTGTGGTCACAAGAAGGCTCTTTATGAGTGTGGTCTTAAACTATGTGCGGTATGTCATTTCTTATCTTGTACCACACGGGGATGCTGTTTTGTCTATCTAAACTATTTCCATGATAATCTGAAAATATTAGTGCATTTTTCCAAATGGTTTTCATTTGGAGGCATATTGTAGTTAATCGTATATTTGTTTGTTTTTCCTGCATCCTACATTGCTTGCTTACATATAACATTGCATAGTGCATTATTGTTGCCCATATAAGATTAGGGATGTAAGCTTGGTTGCTCGAGGTTCGAAGTTCTCAGACTACATAGGTGCGATCAACTTTCCTGCTTGGGACCTACATGAAACCATACCATTTTGATGTTGACTTGGTTTGACTTCGGTATCTTTTTACTCAAGGAGACTTAGGTAGACAGAACTGAAAGGAATAGTATATACTACCTCTGTCCATAAAAGGATGTCACGAGTATGCCTAAATTTAAGTGTATCTAGACACTTCTTAGCGTAATATTGATACATCTGAATTTGATACATCTGAATTTGGACAAATCTCTGACATACTATCTTGGTCAAGTTAAATAGATTAAGAGCAAAATGTCGTACATTACCAGCAATGTCAATTTCTTAATTGCAGAGGATAACTACCACCAAAGTTGGCATCGGACACCGATAGTAGGCTGGGTCATTGGGGTGTCGTATAATATGTCATTAAGTAGACACGCCATTCTTGTATTCAGCTTTGTTGCTGTTTGGGATGTATTTGCTTGGTTTTCGTAAAGAAGCTGTTGATAATGGTAGCAACGTCGATCAGATACGTCATAACCTGTTGCATTACTATGGAGTATCATTGGCTCTCCAATGTTAATTGTTTAGTGTGATGTGCATTCACCTGTAATTATTTTAATTTTTAAGCATCCGTTTGTGATGATGCATATCTTGCTTAGGCAGGAGACAAGATCAGGTCTTTCATGTATCTAGAGCTGGCAACACGCCGCGGAGAAGCAGCTGCCTCACATATGAGAGATGTAATGCTTGAATCACTCTCTCCCATGAATACACAACTTGCCCTGTCAGAGGCTGATAAATGGCGACCGAAAGCCCTCTATACCAGAAGATGACCAGATGGACCCCTCCAAATACAGACCATTGTGCTGGGCATTGGCTACATCATCTCCAAGTCCAAATCGGAATAGGCATCCCTGTTGGCCAAGCGGGGCATTGGCTACATGATCTTCATGTTCATTGTTCACCTTAGTTCTTTGTAAAACCTACCATCCCAGGCTGCTTCTGGGGAACTTGGTCAAGTGGCAATGAACTTGGTCAAGCACGCAAGAATTTCTATGGCAATAAAACTGTATAGTGTACAGCGTATAAATTTCTTGGTTCAGTTGGCCTGAAGATTGAACCATTGCATCTCTGTAATCCATAGAAATTCTTGAGTGCTACTGACCAGATGTGTGAAAACTCTGCAACTAAAAGGAACAATCTGCTAAAATGACATGCAGCTTTGGTCACTGGGTAAATGTTGAAGATACACAAGGTGCAATGTATCTATAATTAAGATGTATATATAAGCTTCCAGCATTTCTGTGGATGCCATTGTGAAAACGGTTCTTATGATTGAAGTTTTTGCCTGTCGTTTTTTTTGCTTTTAGGTTCTTTGACCTTTGTACCCTTGAATTTACAGAGGTCTCTTTTGATTTTTGAACCTTGTAATTACTCAACGATTGTGAACATGACAGTGGAGCTAACAAAAACGGCTACAGGCATTATGACGGTCCAGGGAATGATCAATGACACGATAATATTCCCCAGAAGGGACATGGCTGTATTTGTGTAACACAACTTTTATTTATACATGCATTATGCCAGTCCAGCCTTCATAACATGCTACTAGTGGCCCAACGTTTAATCCGTGCAGTCAACAAAGATATTACAGAAAACCATACACACCATATAAGAAAACAAATTTTATTCGGAGCAATATTCGTAGTAGTACTGCAGCAGTTTATCTTTTTGTGGCCCTGCAAGCTCAGAGTTTGGAAACAACACCATTCTGGATGACTTTAGGCGAGTCAGCTTCCTTCACATCAGCAGCATCAGAAGTGCCAGGAGGCACGTCAACCGCAGGCGAACAGTTGAAGAATCCATGCGGCTGCAGTGGAGAAAATAAGCTTAAGTTCAGCTGAGATCGATTAAGTAATGGACGATTTCCTCTCTGAAACCAAAACTACAGCAGGAGGCTTCACAGGGTCAGAATGTGGTACGTACCATGAGCATGAAACCAATGCGTTCCACTGGCATGACAGGCCAGTCCTCCAGCCTTGGGATGTGGGTAAGTCCAAACACATACCTGTAGATGCAGAACACAGTTGTAAGGATCGGGAACTGCAAACTCAGGAGAACATTGTTAGCTATCAGCGTGTAAGAGGAATGTACCAGAGGACGATGTCAGTTTCCTCCAAGGGTCTATCCTTTTGAACCCAAGTAGGTAAGCCCTCGTGTAGACGCGGATTCTGATTGGGGAACTCCCCTCCGGGGAACTTCTCGTCACTCTTGTATGGTGTGACCCAGAGATTGTGCTTTAAGAACCCGGCTCGTCGAAGGAACTTTGCCTCAGGTAGAGCGAACGGTAAACAGTTTGAACCAGGCACGAGCCTGTAGCCAGTTGGTTGGCCGGTTCGGTTTACAGCCCTTGTGTTCCTGACCTGATCAAGATGAAAACCAGGAACAGAAGAAAATCAGTATTCTGCTTTGCTGTGGTGTGGATATGGTGTCGGTAATATTTGACATGCTTTTTTGTGCAGCTGGTATGTCTTACTGACATCTACTCTACTGAAAGTCAGGAGATACCAGCTGTTTGACCACAGAGATGCTGATATTTTAGCAATCATTATGAATTGATGCATCACCCTGACTGATCAACAATAACATAATCAAACGAAGAAGAGAAACAACAAGCATGTCTGCATGTGCACTTACGATCCAATGTCGTGCAGATGAAGGATCGCAATCTCGCATTGCCTGCAACTCAGATTTCAATATTTTTTCTTCAGCGTAGAAAGCATTGTTGTGCACATTATGTGTGCCTGCATTTTCTATTTTGACATTTACTTCAACCACCTGTGGTATAAACAAATGAGTCAAATATACCACATGTTTGTGCAGCACACAGGACAGGGTATAATCATAAGGCTCTGCTTTCAACCAAAAAAAAGTTACTGTAATAATATTCCGTAATAGGACAAATCAACTTCTACTTAGTAGATGCAGTGGTACTTAGTCTCTCCTGGGCATTTTGATATCATGAATAAATAAAAAGATGCAGGGGACCCACCTGATTATGTGCCTCGTTAGGTTTGCAATCAACAGCCATGTCCATACGGGCAATAAAGAAATGCTGGTGAACAGGTGCATACAGACTAGGAGCGATGGTTGTACCATATTTCCTTGTTTCCCCAGGCATCAGCGCTCCCAAACTAAGAATTCCAGTAAGTTTTATTTCAGCCTCTATCTTACCATCCTATAGCCAAGAAAAAAGAACAAATGATTACATTGCAATAACAAAGTGGTAGAACATGGAAGCATCATACTACTTAATTAAAAACTAGGTTGAAGTATGTACTAAATCTCAAATAGTCTATTCCAATAGTTACCTGATAAAAGTGCCAGTAAAACCCATATTCATAGTTGGCAACTGTGCAGATAAACGACACTGTCAGCCTCCTTGATCGCCTAACTTCTGCTAAACCAGTTCTCCAATCTTGGTGCTTCCACAGGATTCCATGGTCCTCCTCATGCAAACAAACACAATTTTCAATCGTCTCCACATGACCCGTAAAATTTGTGAAGTGTGCATCAAAATACTTTATGTAACCCAAGCAGTCACATCCCTGCACAAAGGAAGAACAGAGTATATTAGTCAGATCAACGTTCAAATCACAGAAGAGATAAAATCGCCTAGAACTGAGCAAATGACCTTCTTGAGGGAATGGGCATTTTTGCCAAGTCCATCTTCTCCAGCATCAAATGCATTCTTTCGATAATGTGGTTCACTCGGATCACCATAAGGAACAACCATCTCAACAAAGCTCAGCCTATGAGCTATAGGTCGACGTCCACGACTACCATCAACATATGCAACAGAATAGATAACCAGACCCTCTTTAGGGGTGAAGCCAATACGGAAGTTCCACTGCTCAACATCATTAAAAGTGTTATTATCTCTAAATGATAGGTTATTAAAAATACCGGTATGATAAGTAAACATATTGAGAAAATATTACCTTCTGCCATTCCACAAAATAGCCATTGATACGGAAGCTTGGGCCCTCAGGTTGATCGATAATAAGAGGTTTCAAATCACTTCGATCAACACCACCTCTTGTTTCCCCAGGAGTGTAATTTCTCAAATGATCTGGTGGCGGCAGAGGAACAAATTTCCTATCCTCAAACTCTATGACAACACTATTCTGCATATCAACAACAACATGGATCCCTTCGACAGGTCGAGCATAACCATTTTCCATGGGACTATCACTCTCAGTTAGGCAAAAGATTAGAGGCCTGGCAAGTCTGCGACTCGGAGCATCAGCTTCACTGTAGTAGCCCGCGCACCTGAGATTTATGAACGAAGTCCAAATCCAATTTTCAGTATGATGACGTAAGCTGAAAGACAATAACTATAATATATGAGTTTGACAGTAGCTAGCTTACCAGGCATCTACCATAACAAGCTCCATATCATCCACACCTCTTTTTTTCATAGCTTCAATAAATGGAGGATAATTTTTTACTGTAGCTTCACACTCAGCATATTCCATTGCATCCTGAAAATTCAAAATAATCATCGTAAAACATTTCAGAAAACAGCAGCATAATGTTCAAAAGACAAAAAGCTGAGTAAATATTGAAGAACTACAACGATGCAAGTTGTGAGCAATAATTAAAACACAAAGATTTTTGCATAAACTAATTGATTGCCATATTTAAATTTGGGATCAAATAGACAAATGAAGGCAATATACTAACAAATTAAGTAGGCCTACCATTGCAGGCTGAACATCTGGAATAACTTCAGATGATATCACCTTCCCTCTGTGATGTCCACCTCTGGTAGCGGCATGCACTTCAGATAGTTCAACTATCCAAATGGTAGTCTCATTGGAACGTCTGTTGTAGACAACAAGCTTGGCCCTTCTGGGAGGCAACCTGCTTGGAATGACAGGAGAGCCTTTTGTTCTAGGGAGCAGTGATGGTTGGAAAGGTGGGAAAAAGTAAGCATCAGCCAGTGCTACAACATTCTTTTCTGGTTCCAATAGCACAGCTTCGACAAAACGCATGCTGTCTCGTTCCTATGATTTAAGAATATCGCTCGTTAATTCTGTTTCCAAGATTGTACAGAAAAGTATGTGAAAAGTTTTGTTGACAAACCTCAGGAGATTTTCCAGCAGCTCTTACAGTTGCAACAGCCACTGCAATTTCGGCAGCAGATAACGGGTCTAAAGGGTGGAATCTCTGGGCTCTTGTCATTATAGGTATCCCTGCATTGGTTTCACCCAGCAGAACATCATGAATGGAATGGACAGTAATGAATATAACTTAATTAAGGCATGGTATCAGACAACTATGATAGGGAAGATGTATAGTTGTTGCTGTGGAAAACATGAAAGCCAGTAAATAATACTCCCCCCGTCTCATGAAACATGTTGGAGACTGATCAAAATTTGGATGTATCTAGGTAGTATTTAGTGTCTTGATACGTCCAAATTTAAAAAAATTGACATGTTTCATGGTACCGAGAGAAGTATATCTTCATGTCTAAATGGAAACAGTGATCCTGCCGGTTTTTGAAAAAAACTGATGTCTTGTGGACTCACACAAATAACTTCCAATAAATTTCTACAAGCAAAGCCAATCACGGAGCACTAAACATAAATAACTCTTCAATAACATAGGTCAAGCATTCATAGAAGTCAATTTGGCAGGTCAAGAGCGCCATGCTCCATGTGGATGGCAAAAGAGTCACTTGATTGAAAAATGATTGTTGACCTATTTCTCTGAAGCAACATAAAGAAAACAGCAATGACATGGACCATAGTGTATAAATGCAAGTCTTAAAATATTGTTCTATCCACTAACGTAGTTATGAACAAAGATAAGAAAATATAGCATTGCTTTATCAACACCAATTTGTGTCCCCCATTCATTGCCTACAGAAACTAAATCCGAAATCAGTATGATCTCGCGCAACAAAGTTCAGTATGATCTAGTTAGCCAAAGCACATAGTATCAATTATGTACAATCATCCCTCTACATAAGTTGATGATTGGCAGATGAACCTTATATGGTAAGTTAGGTGACATTTCTTCAGATCAGATAAAGTTCTGTCAGTGTTCCAATGTTCTTTCGAATATATATATGTTCAGTCAAATTGAAACTGATGCTCGTTAACTTCCTGAACATAATTTCAGGAATTCAAGAGATAATCTACCAAGAATGATTTGTCTGAAATATAGCAATGATAATTTTGGTTTATATGAGATGTTCAGGGCCATGCACAAATCTACAAATAGCATAATATGAACTTTAAAGGCCAGCTCAAATGTTTTTTTTAAAAAAAAAATGGAGCTCGAATGGGTTTCACCAGACAACCATCGAATGTTAAACTTGTGCACCCTGCATAATTTGGCATCCTCACAAACACTACTTTAAGATAATATGCTCAGCAACCCCGCAAACGGTACTGTTATGAGATAATATGCTCATCACCCGCAGTGCGGGCCAGATGGGCCATACTGCTTGATAAGCGCTTATCCCAAGTGTCTAGTGGCGCATCTTGGAAGTGTGAGTGCCTAATAATCGAGAATCTTATTGGTCCGTCCATTGTCAAACAACATCATTATCGATACGACCCAGACACTTTCCTAACTTTATTTATTTATCTACATGACACCTCACCATCAACCAAAAAGTATAAAGGAAACAAAAAATGATCACTGCTACTACTGATCAAAGAAAAGGTTGAAGCGAGCGCCCAACTAGTATCCAGCATAAAAGCCAAAACAGTAGACAACAAAAGAGACAATTGAAAGGTTTGTGACAGCATGGCCATGGTAGGCACGCCCATCACGTCATGACCCCACGATTCAATCATCAACTTAGCTATAATAAGGTATAGTGTAAACCGAATATTTTTGTTAATAATATGGTGTGGATTATATTGTCACAGAATGTACTGTAGTATAATATACTAGTTCACAGTGTCCCTGCAACATGAAAAAAGGAATTACTCGGCGATCTGCATACTCTGCTTGCATGCATAGCAGATTAGCAGAACCATGTGATCTGCAGTTCTGCACAAATCGCAGACTGATTTTAATTCACGGATTTCCTACCTGGTATTCTGGCCCTGAAACTGTAAGCCTGATCCTCCTACATATTCTGCTTGCATGCACACGGGGACTGACTGAACTCTATACAAACACCACACACTCGCGGATCCATGGGGTTGGCTAGAAATCGTGATCAACATAAATACCGTCAGGTGCCGTGCCGCATGGCGCTCGTTCCCCATGGCCCCAATCAACCACGCCAGCTTACAGATATCGACAACATAGATACCCATGAACCAACTCGATCGAGAGATAGGGCGGTGATCCGCGATCCCCGTATAGTACATACCTTTAGATGAGGCCTTGGCGGTAGTGGGCTGGACCGCGGCCCCGATGTCCTCCATCACGGCGCCGCCCCCGGCCGCGGAGACGACGCGCTCACCGCCTGCCATGGAGACCTTCCCGGCCACGGCGATCGCTCTGCGGGCCCCGGCGGCGTCGCGCGGCGGGAGGCAGCATGCCGTCGCCTTTTCCTGAGCTGAGGCCATTGCAGCGGATTGGCGAGCTGACCGTGTCCGTAGTCTCCTCCTCGTTCTCCGATCCCACGATCTGACATACAGCACAGGCCTCCGCCTCCCCGCGCCTTCGTCCTCCCCGCGCCGCGCTCACTCCTCTCCGAGTCTAGGAGTTCTACGGGATCGGGCCAGGGTTTCGGGGGCGGAGAGGAGGGCAGGCGTTCTCTCCGGGAGGGGCCGAGGAGCGGAGAGGTTTGGGGTGGCCGGCGGTGGAGAGGAGAGTGGAGCTAGCTAGGGCCGGAGCGGTGGCGGACTGGCGGTGGGCAGTGGGGAGAGGAGAGGTTCTGGGGCGCGCTGTAGAGGGAGGCGATGGGGGATCACGTGCATTTATAAAAGGCGAAGGGGAAAGGTGACTGTGCGTGCGATCGATATTGGTAGGTGGGTGGGCTGGATTCAGGATACTTCCTGGATTATCCTACATGTACACGTAACTGTACCCTCACGATCGCGCCGGCGACGGGGTTTATCGAACTGTTTTCCACTCCTACTCTGTGAAAGGATAATGGTGCTTTTTTTTTTTTTTTGCTATATTTGATTTACTTTTTCAAATTTTGAATTTATCAGTCCTCACTAGTAGGAGATTGAATCTCTGCTGAGCCCACGGCCACCTTGCGTTGCCAAATCATCTCATCTCCTATCTCTTGATTTTCCATAGCTATATATGGCTGTATTAACTTTGTTAAGACCTTTCTTTTTTGTAAAAAAAACCTTAATTAGACCATTAACTACGACTACATCTTTCCTGATACGTACTCATGTTCATTTTTTTAGAGAGAAATCAGGTACTTTAACATAAATGCAAGGAATCCCAGCTCAATAAATCCTTTCCATTTTAAGTTTAATTATATCCCGATCTCATGTATTCCATCATACAGCACATGCATGCTTCAGTTATGTCTGCCTGTACCGCGGTCTTATTCGAGAGAGACAATGAAAAGGTACGTGACTGCACTAGTGATAACTATAGTGCACGAAATCGGTGTTGGTTAATGGTGTGATGCATGGGAAATATCCGCTATGGACGGTCTTGATGTTTTGACACATATGAAACTGGGAAAGCCTTGATGCTTGGCACAACAATCACGCACTCATGTATCCATGTAATTAGGCTTTCCCACCGTGTAAGACCGCAACAATAAAGTAGTAGTAACGGGACATCATGTACCAATGTCTATTGCTCTATGTGGAGGCCGAGATCTCAACCTCCACTATGAAGAAGAGGGTGGGGGGGGGGGGCTGTGGTCTTATTCGAGAGGGACAATGAAAAGGTAACTTCACGAGTGATAAATATAGTGCACGAAATTGATGTTGGTTAATGGTGTGATGCATGGGAAATATTCACTATGAACAGTCTTGATGTTTTGGCACATATGAAAGTGGGAAAGCCTTGATGCTTGGCAAAATAAGCATTCACGCACGGATCCATGTAATTAGGCTTTCTCATCGTGTAAGGACTGTAACCATAACGTAGTAGTAGCACACTCTACCTCATGTAGCAATGTCTATGCAGAGGTTGGGATCTCAACCTCCACTTTGAGGGGGAAAAGGGCAATGTAGTAGTGTGTTCATCACATGTATGCTTCAACCATATCTAATTGGACTACGGTCTTAATTAAGAGAGACAATGAAAGAAAAAACTCCAGTAGTGATAAAAAAATGGTTTACGAAATTGATGCTCGTGAACGGTGTGATGGGATATTAGTCACTATATGAACAATCTTCATGCTTTGGCACATATGGAACTGGGAAGGTCTTGATGCTTGGCACAACAAGTATGCACACACGGATCAAGTAATTAGACTTTTCCACCATGTAAAACTATAACAATAATGTAGTAGTAACTCACACTCTACATCAAGTAGCGATGTCTAGGCAGAGGCGGGATCTCAACCTCCACTTTGAGAGGGAAAAGGCAATGTCATAGTGTGTCCATCACATGTATGCTTTGGTCATGTCTTATTGTACTACTTTCATATTTAAGAGAGACAATAAAAGAAAAGAAAAACTATACTGGTGATAGAGACGTTGCACGAAATTGATGTTGGCGAATGACGTGATCGGATATTATTCACAATATAAACGGTTTTCATGCTCTGGCACATACGAAACTGGGAAAGCCGTGATGCTTGATGCAACAAACACACATTGTAAAAATGATGCAGTAATACGCACACCACTATATCATGTAGCAATGTAGTACATCTATGTACAAAGGCACGGATCTCAACCTTCATTTCGAAAAAAATAAAAGCAACGCAGTAGTGTGTGCACTACATGGAGGATACAATCATCAAGTTGGGTATGGTGTTTTGGCTCATAGGTCCACATGCACCCTTTTATGTAAAGTGAATTTCAAAATTATTTTAGAATGTTAAAAACTTCTCAAACAAAATCATGTATGTTCATCTGTTTGTGGTGAAATGATGTTTTTTTTGCCACCTATGTAAAAAAGAGAAAGTCTCGTGAAAATACATTGGAGCATACAAAAATTTCTATTTTACGTAAGCCACAAAAAATATTTTTTATTCGGCGGCACTTCGTGTGAGAGCATATTATGTCTAAACATACACCCATATACTTTTAAAAAACTTTTAGACATTTTGACATGTATTCTTGCGCAGTGGATGCATCTACATCTACTAGGCAAAGTGAATATCCGCACCAAGTCACGGATCACGATCGCGATGGATCTCACCAAAATCAACTGTTTGGCATAACCCGTGTGCGCTACTCAATTGCAATTGCCAGGGATTCTAGTAGCTAGTTAGCTACTCACTTACTTTAGGCGAATGATTGATTGTACTTTGCAGCTGGCTTATATTGTGTACACTCTCCTTTTTTCTTAAGCAAAAAAGAAATAGGCAACTTGTACTGCTCATATTCTTGCGGCAGGAAAGCGCCTTTGTCTCTCCTGCTTGTCGTGCACCCGGAGAGGAATATTGCGGCATGGCAAAGCAGACCAGGCAGCAGTGTACTGCGTGCATGCGTGTGTGCCCTGATCCTGATGAATAATGCGTTAAACCTCAGCAGAGGTTAAACCTCAGCAGAGAAAAGAAAGAAAAATCTTTCGAGCGATGTGATTTATAGAAAAGCTAATTGGTGGTACGTACGTACGTGTGACTACGTACGTGAGCCGTGAAAGCGAGAGCGCCGATCGGGCACGCAATATATGCTCCGTGACAAGGATCGGGCCGGGAGATGAAGAAGGGCTTATCAATTATCATGCATCCTCGCCAAGGCGAAGCTGGACGGATCCAATTATCCGGATCTCGTTGCATTCTCACGTACGGTAACAGCCATGGTTGGTGCTCCTACCTGATGATGCCTGCCAACGCCTTGATGATTTTAGGACGAAAAACTCAAATTGCATTAGCCTGGCTAGCTACTACTACCTATCTCGAAGATTCTGCAACGCTGATTGGACTGGACGGCCACGTATATCTGACAATTGGCTCATGCTGGGTAATGTGTTCAAGCATCATGCTAACCCGCATCGTTTCCAATCTCCCGTTTGAGAACTAGCTAAAGTTGCATGGTTAGAGCATCTCCAGCCGCGTCTCCCAAACCATTCCCCAAACCGCGCTGGATTGAGCGTTTGGGGGACGTGTTTTGTTCGTGCCGCATTTGGGGACGTCGCTCCCCAGCCGCGTCCCCCAAACGCCGCCCCCAAACATTTAAAATAATTTTTTTTAACATATAAACCATTTATCAAATGTATCATATGAATAAAAATGTTTGCGAGGATTGTTTTCAAATTAAATTACAACAAACAATAAAACAAGTAATCAAATATAATAAATAGGGCTAGATGCTACATCAAGGTGCCACAGTATTTCCTTTGATCCTCCACAAATGCTCAACGAGATCAGCTTGAAGTTGATCATGAACATTGCTGTCACGGATCTCTGCGTGCATAGCGAGAAAATCAGCAAAATCTGCAGGCAACTCATGATCAACCTCCGCAAGAGGGCCTTGACACTCATAGGGACCAACATGTGACCTAACATGATTCTTGCGGTCATCCTCGATGATCATGTTGTGCATGATCACACAAGCCTGCATCACCTCCCACATTTGGTCGTGAGACCAGCTTAGAGCAGGGTACCGGACAATGGCAAATTGTGCTTGAAGCACACCAAATGCCCGCTCGACATCCTTCCTGCAAGCCTCCTATCGTGTAGCAAAGTGGGAATTCTTCAGACCTGATGGATTCAATATTGTTTTGACAAAAGTGGCCCATTTTGGATATATACCATCGGCTAGATAATAGCCTTTGGTATATTGGTGGCCATTGATCTCATAGTTGCATGGTAGAGCATGCCCTTCCACTAGTCTCGCCGAACACCGGAGACCGCCGCAACACGTTGATGTCATTGTGTGATCCCGCCATGCCAAAGAAAGAATGCCAAATCCATAGGTCATAATCTGCCACAGCCTTCAAGCACCACACCTGCAATATCCATGACGCCCTTGTATATACCTTGCCAAGCAAACGGGCAGTTCTTCCATGCCCGAGGCATGCAATCGATGCTTCCAAGCATTCCAGGAAATCCTTGATACGTCTCCGACGTATCGATAATTTCTTATGTTCCATGCCACATTATTGATGATATCTACATGTTTTATACATACTTTATGTCATATTTATGCGTTTTCCGGAACTAACCTATTGACGAGATGCCGAAGGGCCAGTTCTCGTTTTCTGCCGTTTTTGGTTCCGGAAATCCTAGTAAGGAAATATTCTCGAATCGGACGAAATCAAGGCCCAAGCATCCTATTTTTCCACGAAGCTTCCGGAACACCCGAGAGTCGCGGAGGGGGCCACTGGGCCCCCGGATGACAGGGCGGCGCGGCCTAGGGGGCGCCCCTAGTGTGTCACCGCCTCGTCGCCTCTCCGACTCCGCCTCTTCGCCTATAAAAAGGTCCCCGACCTAAAACTTCGATACGGAAAAGCCACGGTACGAGAAACCTTCCGAGCCGCCGCCATCGCGAAGCCAAGATCCGGGGGATAGGAGTGTAATGTCCCGGGTTTAGAGACGATCGAGGGGTACATTTTAGAAAGGGATGTGCATTGCATTGCAAATTTCGGGGAAATTTCACGCTTTTAAACAAAAGCTGCATCGAAGGGGGACAAGTTTCTCTCTCGACACCTTACAGGGTTAGGGTTTCGAGAGTGCGACAAACCTGTTCCTTATTCAACTAAACTAGGGTTTTGAAAAGAGAGGGAGAGTTGCATCACAACCTTAAGTTGCATGATTGAATTCTAAATTAAGTTGTATGATTGAATTCAAACTAAATTTGAATTTGAATTTCAAACTCAAACATCAAATGGATATCCCATTATTCACACTTGAGCTAATTTAATAAACAATTATAATTAATCAAGAATATAAATAGAACAACAATTATAGAAAGCTCATTAAGGAAAATTGAGCTTTATTGATAATCACACATGATACATTGTCAATTACAATATTCAGAATTGGAACAAATAAATAATACAACATATTACAAGAATTGGACATAAATAGAAAAAGGAAAGAAAAGGAAATTACAATTCCAGAACCTATCCTAACACTACAAACTAAACTTCAATTAGTCTTGTACTTGATGATCTTCATGATCATTGGATCACCACTTTGTTCCCTGCACACAAACACAAAGAAAATAAAACAAGTGTTATGCCAAGTGGCGTAGCCACTTGGCAGGTAAGAAGGAAAATAGAAATGAAGAGGATATGATCAACTCTGCCGAGCTGATCCATTCCAAGACCAAGTGCACAGCACCAGGCTACACACACACACAGCCTGCTCACAGGGCTGTGTGCATGCAGCTGTTATCACCAGAATTTGACCGAGTTAGAGGTGGGCCGCGATCAAGATGGACTTGAAGATATATACATGGAAGAAATACGTGAATCGGCCTTTTATACCAAGTTGGGCTTAATTGCCCGTGTATCTGTAAAATATTAGATCGCATCTTAGTTTAGAAGTTAGAATCTTACCCGTGCACGGTTTAGTGCACGCCCACATTAGAAAGTCCGCTGGACTATAAATATGTATCTAGGGTTTATGGAATAAACAACAACCAACGTTCAACCACAAACAAATCTCGGCGCATCGCCAACTCCTTCGTCTCGAGGGTTTCTACCGGTAAGCACCATGCTGCCTAGATCGCATCTTGCGATCTAGGCAGAACAAGCCTGCCCACGTTGTTCATGCGTTGCTCGTACTGAAGCCTTTTTGATGGCGAGCAACGTAGTTATCTTAGATGTGTTAGGGTTAGCATTGTTCCTCGAATTACATGCTTTCGTTATGCGACCCTTGCACATCTAGCCGCCCTTACACCTATCCTAGGTGTAGGGGCGGCACCCCGCTTGATCATTATTCAGTAGATTCGATCCGTTACGGTTGCTCCTTGTTTCATCAAGGATTAGTTTAACATCCGCAATAGTTAGGCCTTACAAAGGGTTGGAGGATCCAGCGGCGTGTAGGGTGGCGTTTGCTAGCCCTAGAAAGGATGTTCCGGGGATCAACCTCGTGTTGGTTTTTAGGCCCTGTCTAGGATCGGCTTACGGTCACCGTGCGCGAGCGCGAGGCCCAATCGTGAGTAGGATGATCCAATTATGCGGTGAAAACCCTAAATCGTCGTAGATCTTAATCAGCTTTATCTTGATCAAGCAGGACCACCATATATTCGGACACCGTGTCCGAATCATGGGTGGATCGGCTCTTTGAGCCGATTCACGGGATAACCCGAGAGCCGATCGAGGCTCGTATTTAACGTTTACGTGTGTGCCATGCAGGAAACTAAGCGAGGCATCATCCACACCTTCCCGACCGGGTATAGGTCAGGTGGCACGCCCTTGTGATAAGCATCGGACGTGCGACCGGGAGGCTTTGCGGGCCGTCGCTCCGAGGGACTGGGGCCAGCCGCAGCCCTAGTTGTTCCCGGCTCTACCGTGTTGACCGTCTCTGCCCGCCAGGGGGTTTCTGACGTCAACACATTCTGGCACGCCCGGTGGGACAACCTTCGACATCCACAACATCGCCGTCTGCATCCGAGATGGCGGAAAGCACTCCGGTCAAGTACGAGGATCTGCCTGATGAACTCAAGAAGAAGCATCACGAGATCAAGGCAACCCTCGAAGCCGAACTCATCGGCTCCTTTGAGAAGACCCGTGCGCACGGCAACGAGCCCAATGAAAACACACGTCTGTTGCCTGGCGACAACATGGTGGATCTCAGCCACTCCATATGCCAGCCAGAGTTCTCCTTTGGCGTCAACATGGCAGGGCTTGCAAGCCACCATGGCAGAGATGAAGCAGAAAGCGGCCACTCCCGTGGCAAGGATAAAGAGGAGGCCGATCCACGCGACCGGCCCCAAGATGATGACAGACGGTACCTGACAGAGGAGGAAATGAGAAGCGTGCGGTATCAACGTCCACTCTCCGAGCACCTCCTCAACAAATATGAGCAGCAGTACGACCGACGTCGGCACTACGACGTAAATGATGAGAGAAATTGTCGGTCCGATGCAGAGGACAGGAGGTACCGTCGGCATGATAGAAACAACGGCGGGTACGATCGTCACGCCGAAGGAAGGCCGAGGGGGCGAGGATGACATGGATCGGCACTGGGACTGTCCGTTTTTCAAACATTGCTGGGACTCAGGAATGAGCCGATTGCCAACAATCGAGAACTGCCCAGAATGCAAACAAAGGAAGAAGGATGCCGCTAACATGTCCGTGTTCAAGCGTCTAGGGCCTCTCCCGCCTCGGAACAAGCATGCTGGCTCCGTTCGGGTGGAAGATCTCGAGGAACTAGAGGACGATGATGAAGAAGACAAATATCATCGGCCCAGGTGGTGCCCTGATGGGCTCAGCCGTTCCCAGAAGCGAAGGGTTCAGCGTCTGCGTGGGTTGGAAGAAGGCTGAAAGATGGTACCTGCACACGCTAAGGAAGGCACGGCCTGATCTGGCCGCCAAAATTCGGCGAACCCCGGACGAAGAAGGTCGGCCACAAAGAAAAGAGTGGCGCCCCAAGCGAGAGGAAAGCCGATGATGACACATCGGCTGGCACAAATATGGTCTTCATTCTTCCAACGGAGTTTAGCGCTCCAAGATTGTATGAAGCACCTGTGGCGCAATTAGACTGCGGCCCACGGCCGGTCATCTTTGAGAAGCCGAAAGAAAGAAGTTACAGGCATCTGAAGGCCCTGTACTTGCGAGGTTACATCAATGGGCAGCCTGTCAACAAGATGTTGGTGGACACCGGAGCGGCAGTTTAACATTATGCCATACTCCATGCTACGTCGGTTGGGACGCTCCAGCTCGGATCCGATCAAGACCAACGTAACACCGAGCGATTTCAACGGCCAAGCATCCGACGCGCAAGGTGTTCTGAATGTGGATCCGACCGTAGGAAGGAAAACTGTCCCTACGACGTTCTTTATCGTCGACAGAGCAAGAGTACCTACGCTGTCCTACTAGAGAGAGATTGGATCCACGCCAAGCTGTTGCATTCCATCCACGATGCACCAATGCCCGATACGGTGGGATGGAGATGAAGTAGAAGTCGTCCACGCAGATGATTCGGTCGAGGTTTCAACAGCTGGCATGGACGTTTGGGAGACATCGGGCCAAGAGCCACTCTCGGGCATCAATCCGGACGACTCGCGAGCGCATCGACGTGACAAAGAACGGGGTTAGGATGGTTTTATCCACAGGCCTGACTGTGTAACAAAGCAAACGTCGATGAACAAACGTGGCGTGGCTGATCCTTGGGATCGGCCCCAAAAATTTATGAAGGGACATCACAAAACCTTCACCGAGCAAGCAAACGTGGAGGCCGATTCCAGCAATCGGCCAAAATTATCCTCACCATCCATTCTGCCTGGGTTCAACATGTTATCCAACCAGAGCCGATCCCATCAATTCCCTTGACAGAATCGGCTCTGGGGGGCTCCCAGGTGGATAGAACACGAGGATATGCAGTAGAAGTGTCTCATCCTTTGGCGGTGGGTATTGGAGTATGGGGGCCGATATGTAAATCGGCCGAAAATTCGAATTTTTTTTAGCACAGCCGATGTGCAGACATCGACTTAAGGATCAATGGAGCAGGAACGTGACATCTTCTAGAACCAGGACTGCAGGATTGAGGATCGTAACCCTGACTAACGGCAAGGGCAGCATAAACGTGCAAGTCAGGGTAGGGATGAGCCTAACGAAGGGAGCATATCTCTTCTAAGACCAGGAGAACAGCCGATGACGAAGCCATCGGCTGTCACGTTTCGACTCAGTAACTGTCGCTTCCAGGGGTTGTTGCGCCCAGAGTTTGGAAGGCGTCAGAAATGCAAGGACATCCTCACCGGAAGTTGCTGCAGCCTGCCGAAGATGATGAGCCGATCCGATCAGCAAGGCGCAAGGATTGAACTGAAGAAGCTCGGGAGGCAGCTCGCCCTGAAGGTGCTCTGCTCTTGGGGGCCGATTCTGTCGGGATCGGCTGGCCCTGCTCTATAAGTTGGAAACCAAGGATGGCTGAGTTGGTCGGCTCACCTGCTGTCCTCACTCGACCGAGGCTCGGGGGCGGTTTGCCCCGAAGGATCCTTTGCTATAGGGAGCCGATTTTTGCCGGAATCGGCCGGCTCGCATCTCCATTTTATTTTACGAGATGGTTGATGTTAAAAGACAGAGCAGGATTATAAACATCACTCGCAGAATATCACCGGGGAATTTATGGACAAATGATATCCGTTCGCCGAAGTGGCGGCTTCGACGTTCGAGTTGATTCAAGCAACCGTCCCGAAGCTTTCCGAAGACAGAAGAGGATCCGGAAGAGGGAGATTCGGCAGAAAAGTGTCTGAAACCTAAAGTTAATGATGAGATCAGGCATTTTTTCAGGAATTTGCCATTAAATCCAGCACTACGCTCAGCGACTGCGGTTTGGATCTGTTCAGTTGGAAGTTTGGGGATCTTAATTCAAGTTAGGTTCGCAACTACCGTTTGAAGGGATGACTGATTTGGCCCGTCCCGCAGGTTATAATGAAGGACCTATGTGTTGCCATCGGCTCATTGAACATCGATTAAGCTAACAATCGGCAGAGCCAGGATGAGGAAAAATCGGCTAAATTAGCATAAAGGAATCGGCAAGATCAAATTAAGGGAAATTCTTCATTGATAGCCAGATTTCTTACACAAAGAGCCAAAATTGCTCTCAAAAGGAGTTGCTAGGGGATACATTGCCCCATCTACTACTGCTGATCCTATTCTAGGGATCCTATCTACGGGCCATGGCTGCCCTCGTCGTTGCCGTCACCGCCGCTGTCGGCGCTGCTCCCCGCCGGCTCGTCGTCGCTGCTCCAGCGGCCGCCGGCAGGGCCTTCGTTGTCTTCATCCTCCTCGTCAGCGTCGTCGTCGCTGTCGAAGTCGCTGAGGTTCCCCGGCCAGGGGCAAAAGCGCTTGGACGGGGGCTCGTCGGAGGAGCTGTCCTCCTCCTCTTCCTCCTCCTCCTCCTTGGAGGAAGTGAAGTCTGCCCAGGAGAAGCGATCGTCATCGCTCTCCTCCTCCGATTCCCCGTCAGCGAGGAAGCGGAGGTCACTCTCCCCATCAGTTAAGGATTTGTCATCCTCGGACCGGATGGAGGAGTCATGGTCTTCTTTGTCCCACGCCGTTGGGGCAAGGATGTCATACGCCGCCTGCGTACCCCACTCGGGTGTCGACTCTCGGATGGGAGAGGACACGTAGGAAAGACCCGATGAAGAGGAAGAAGAAGAAGAAGACATGGTGGCAGAGGAGGGTTTTTCGGAATGCTAATGCGAGGAAGATGCAGGAATAAACTGTGCGGAGCGGTTAAATAAAAGGGGATATAGTGGGAATTCAATGCCACAGCAGTTTCCGAGGAAGTGGTGCCTGAAGGAAAGAAAAAAACTGCCGAGTCACGCGGAGAAGTTGAGAAGGCAAGGCATCATGATGACGGATACTGCGACGGTTACTCGCCACGACATGACCCGACGAAAGGAAGGCATAATGATTTTGGAAATGTCATTTCCAAAACCAGGGGGCATGTGTTATCACCAGAATTTGACCGAGTCAGAGGTGGGCCGCGATCGAGATTGACTTGAAGATATATACATGGAAGAAATACGTGAATCGGCCTTTTATACCAAGTTGGGCTTAATTTCCCGTGTATCTGTAAAATATTAGATCGCATCTTAGTTTAGAAGTTAGAATCTTACCCGTGCACGGTTTAGTGCACGCCCACATTAGAAAGTCCGCTGGACTATAAATATGTATCTAGGGTTTATGGAATAAACAACAACCAACGTTCAACCACAAACAAATCTCGGCGCATCGCCAACTCCTTCGTCTCGAGGGTTTCTACCGGTAAGTATCATGCTTGCCTAGATCGCATCTTGCGATCTAGGCAGCACAAGCCTGCCCACGTTGTTCATGCGTTGCTCGTATCGAAGCCTTTTTGATGGCGAGCAACGTAGTTATCTTAGATGTGTTAGGGTTAGCATTGTTCCTCGAATTACATGCCTTCGTTATGCGACCCTTGCACATCTAGCCGCCCTTACACCTATCTTAGGTGTAGGGGCGGCACCCCGCTTGATCATGGTTTAGTAGATCCGATCCGTTACGGTTGCTCCTTGTTTCATCAAGGATTAGTTTAACATCCGCAATAGTTAGGCCTTACAAAGGGTTGGAGGATCCAGCGGCGTGTAGGGTGGCGTTTGCTAGCCCTAGAAAGGATGTTCCGGGATCAACCTCGTGTTGGTTTTTAGGCCCTGTCTAGGATCAGCTTACGGTCACCGTGCGCGAGCGCGAGGCCCAATCGTGAGTAGGATGATCCGATTATGCGGTGAAAACCCTAAATCGTCGTAGATCTAATCAGCTTTATCTTGATCAAGCAGGACCACCATATATTCGGACACCTCGTCCGAATCATGGGTGGATCGGCTCTTTGAGCCGATTCACAGGATAACCTGAGAGCCGATCGAGCCTCGTATTTAATGTTTACGTGTATGCCATGCAGGAAACTAAGCGAGGCATCATCCACACCTTCCTGACCAGGTATAGGTCAGGTGGCACGCCCTTGTGATAAACATCGGACGTGCGACCGGGAGGCTTTGCGGGCCGTCGCTCTGAGGGACTGGGGCCAGCCGCAGCCCTAGTTGTTCCCGGCTCTACCGTGTTGACCGTCTCTGCCCGCCAGGGGGTTTCTGACGTCAACAGCTACATGTAGTAACTCTAAAATGTCTTGAATAATTTGATACTTGGCAATTGTTGTGCTCATGTTTAAGCTCTTGCATCATATACTTTGCACCCATTAATGAAGAAACACTTAGAGCTTGCTAATTTGGTTTGCATATTTGGTTTCTCTAGAGTCTAGATAATATCTAGTATTGAGTTTTGAACAACAAGGAAGACGGTGTAGATTCTTATAATGTTTACAATATGTCTTTTATGTGAGTTTTGCTGCACCGTTCATCCTTGTGTTTGTTTCAAATAACCTTGCTAGCCTAAACCTTGTATCGAGAGGGAATACTTCTCATGCATCCAAAATCCTTGAGCCAACCACTATGCCATTTGTGTCCACCATACCTACCTACTACATGGCATTTCTCCGCCATTCCAAAGTAAATTGCTTGAGTGCTACCTTTAAAATTCCATCATTCACCTTTGCAATATATAGCTCATGGGACAAATAGCTTAAAAACTATTGTGGTATTGAATATGTACTTATGCACTTTATCTCTTATTAAGTTGCTTGTTGTGCGATAACCATGTTTTCGGGGACGCCATCAACTATTCTTTGTTGAATATCATGTGAGTTGCTATGCATGTCCGTCTTGTCCGAAGTAAGAGAGATCTACCACCTTAATGGTTGGAGCATACATATTGTTAGAGAAGAACATTGGGCCGCTAACTAAAGCCATGATTCATGGTGGAAGTTTCTGTTTTGGACATATATCCTCAATCTCATATGAGAATAATAATCGTTGCCACATGCTTATGCATTAAAGAGGAGTCCATTATCTCGTTGTCCATGTTGTCCCGGTATGGATGTCTAAGTTGAGAATAATCAAAAGCGAGAAATCCAAAATGCGAGCTTTCTCCTTAGACCTTTGTACGGGCGGCATGGAGGTACCCCATTGTGACACTTGGTTAAAACATGTGTATTGCGATGATCCGGTAGTCCAAGCTAATTAGGACAAGGTGCGGGCACTATTAGTATACTATGCATGAGGCTTGCAACTTGTAAGATATAATTTACATAACTCCTATGCTTTATTACTACCGTTGACAAAATTGTTTCATGTTTTCAAAATAAAAGCTCTAGCACAAATATAGCAATCGATGCTTTCCTCTTTGAAGGACCATTCTTTTTACTTTTATGTTGAGTCGGTTCACCTATCTCTCTCCACCTCAAGAAGCAAACACTTGTGTGAACTATGCATTGATTCCTACATACTTGCATATTGCACTTGTTATATTACTCTATGTTGACAATTATCCATGAGATATACATGTTACAAGTTGAAAGCAACCGCTGAAACTTGATCTTCCTTTTGTTGCTTCAATACCTTTACTTTGATTTATTGCTTTATGAGTTAACTCTTATGCAAGACTTATTGATGCTTGTCTTGAAGTACTATTCATGAAAAGTCTTTGCTTTATGATTCACTTGTTTACTCATGTCATTACCATTCTTTTGATCGCTGCATTCATTACATATGTTTACAAATAGTATGATCAAGGTTATGATGGCATGTCACTTCAGAAATTATCTTTGTTATCGTTTTACCTGCTCGGGACGAGCAGAACTAAGCTTGGGGATGCTGATACGTCTCCGACGTATCGATAATTTCTTATGTTCCATGCCACATTATTGATGATATCTACATGTTTTATGCACACTTTATGTCATATTCGTGCATTTTATGGAACAAACCTATTAACAAGATGCTTGAAGAGCCGATTCTTTGTTTTCGCTGTTTTTGGTTTCAGAAATCCTAGTAACGAAATATTCTCGGAATTGGACGAAATCAACGCCCAGGGTCCTATTTTGCCACGAAGCTTCCAGAAGACCAAAGAGGAGTCGAAGTGGGGCCACGAGGCGCCGCCACACTAGGGCGGCGCGGCCCAGGCCCTGGCCGCGCCGACCTGTGGTGTGGGGCCCTCGTGTGGCCCCCCGCGTTGCCCTTACGCCTACTTAAAGCCTCCGTCGCGAAACCCCCGATGCGAGAGCCACGATACGGAAAACCTTCCGGAGACGCCGCCGCCGCCAATCCCATCTCGGGGATTACGGAGATCTCCTCCGGCACCCTGCCGGAGAGGGGATTCATCTCCCGGAGGACTCTTCACCGCCATGGTCGCCTCCGGAGTGATGAGTGAGTAGTTCACCCCTGGACTATGGGTCCATAGCGGTAGCTAGATGGTTGTCTTCTCCTCATTGTGCTTCATTGTTGGATCTTGTGAGCTGCCTAACATGATCAAGATCATCTATCTGTAATGCTATATGTTGTGTTTGTCGGGATCCGATGGATAGAGAATACTATGTTATGTTAATTATCAAGTTATTACCTATGTGTTGTTTATGATCTTGCATGCTCTCCGTTATTAGTAGAGGCTCGGCCAAGTTTTTGCTCTTAACTCCAAGAGGGAGTATTTATGCTCGATAGTGGGTTCATGCCTCCATTGATATCCGGGACAAGTGACGGAAAGTTCTAAGGTTGTGGATGTGTTGTTGCCACTAGGGATAAAACATTGATGCTATGTCCGAGGATGTAGTTATTGATTACATTACGCACCATACTTAATGCAATTGTCCGTTGTTTTGCAACTTAATACTCGGAAGGGGTTCGGATGATAACCTCGAAGGTGGACTTTTTAGGCATAGATGCAGCTGGATGGCGGTCTATGTACTTTGTCGTAATGCCCAATTAAATCTCACTATATTTATCATGACATGTATGTGCATTGTTATGCCCTCTCTATTTGTCAATTGCCCGACTGTAATTTGTTCACCCAACATGCTTTTATCTTATGGGAGAGACACCTCTAGTGAACTGTGGACCCCGGTCCATTCTTTTATACTTGAAATACAAATCTGCTGCAATACTTGTTTTACTTGTTTTCTTGCAAACAATCATCTTCCACACAATACGGTTAATCCATTGTTACAGACAAGCCGGTGAGATTGACAACCTCACCGTTTCGTTGGGGCAAAGTACTTTGGTTGTGTTGTGCGGGTTCCACGTTGGCGCCGGAATCTTCGGTGTTGCGCCGCACTACATTCCGCCGCCATCAACCTTCAACGTGCTTCTTGACTCCTACTGGTTCGATTAAACCTTGGTTTCTAACTGAGGGAAACTTGCCGCTGTGCGCATCACACCTTCCTCTTGGGGTTCCCAACGGACGTGTCAACTACACGCATCAGTCATCTCCATGGGCTCCTCCAGATACGCATATGCATCCAAACGGGAGGGCGGGTGAGGTACAAAATCAACTAGACCAGTTTCGATCTTTTTACCTTTGTCCATTGCGTTGCTTGCAGTTGACGAAGTCGATGATCTTGAACGTGCCATCGAGATCAGATCCTTGACACCTCTAATTCCCACAGACGGCGCCAATTGACAAGGTATTAACTTGTCAATGCCTACGAGTTGTAGACTAGGGTTTCGTTGGATGTAGAGGGCAAGTAGATCTCGAAGGTTTCAGCCGAAAAGTACTCGACGATATGAAAGTTAGGGTTTGTGAGACAATGATTCGATGCTTTCTTTGTCCCTCGACTCCCCCTTATATAGGAGGTGGAGCTGAGGGATTCGTAATACACAAGTTACAGAGTCCGAGAGGGTTTCCAACTCATCCCGCAAAATTACAAGTATTTCTTCCTAATACAACTCTAGCTTTCCTTAATAACAATTTGGGCTTCCGACTCTCCTTATCCTTCGGGTTGTGGGCCTTCAGTAAACCCCGGGTACCATCTTCGGCAGGCCCATTGGGGATGCCTATGTCAGAGAGTGAGTGCCACAAGCCAAATATGAGTGAGATGAAGAGTGTCCTTTTATCCACCAAAAGTGATTTGAGAGAATTGCAAGAAAACCCATCCACAACATTTCACTATGTGCTCATTTGCAAGGGGCCACCGTCGGAGACTAACGACTGAACAAAACTTCTTTCATCTTTGTTGTCTCTTTTCAACGAGTTTCAAGATGACTTCCCTGACGAGCTACCTCATGGACTACCACCGTTTCGAGGCATTGAGCACCGCATCAACCTCATGCAAGGTGCCCCACTACCAAACCGCACCGCCTACCGCACCAACCCCGACGACACGAAGGATATACAACGCCAAATTCAAGATCTCCTCGCTAAAGGGTATGTTTGTGAAAGCCTTAGCCCGTGTGCGGTTCCGGTCATTCTTGTGCCTAAACCGGACGACACGCAAAGGATGTGTATGGATTGTCGACCCATCAATGCCATTACGTCCGCTACCGCCACCCCATTCCTCGTTTAGACGACATGCTTGATGAGTTGTGTGATGCCACTATATTTTTGAAAGTTGATTTGCGTAGTGGTTATCACCAAATCCGCATGGCCATTGGTGACGAATGGAAGATGCCATTCAAGACCAAGCTTGGTCTCTATGAATGGCTAGTCATGCCATTTGGTCTTTCCAATGCTCATTCCACCTTTATGCGTCTTATGAATCATATCTTAACACCTCTCATTGGCAATAGTGTTGTTGTGTATTTTGATGATATTCTCATTTATAGCAAGAATCTCGAGGACCATGTTCAACATGTGAGACAAGTCTTATGCATCCTACGCAATGAGAAATTCTATGCCAATCTTCCCAATTGCTCTTTCGCACAAAACAAGTTGGTTTTCCTTGGATTCGTTGTTTCCTCAAATGGCATTGAAGTGGATTCTTTGAAAGTTGAGGCTATTCATAATTGGCCTACGCCTACCACTGTTTCCCAAGTTCGAATTTTTCATGGCCTTGATGGTTTCTACCAACGCTTTGTAAAAGACTTTAGCACCATTGCTTGCCCTTTGAATGAACTTACCAAAAATAATGTTCCGTTTGTTTGGGGCAAACCCCAACAACACGCTTTCGATGAATTGAAAAAAAGACTCACCGAGGCACCACTCCTTGTTCTTCCAAATTTTGCAAAAACCTTTGAGATTGAGTGTGATGCAAGCGGACTCGCTATTGGTGGTGTTCTTATGCAAGATGGCAAACCCGTGGCATATTATAGCGAAAAGTTAGACGGTGCTCGTCTAAACTACCCTATGTATGACAAGGAACTGTAACATCCCAGGTTTTTCAAAAATCAAAAAAACTTGCATGCATCCATGTTCATTTTTGCATTTGTTTGTTCACATGAAATATTAAGCACAAATATGACAAAACCACAGCTACATACCCTATTTGCAAAGGTCCTAATTATGTACCATGCTATTTTGGTCCAAAACTTTGTTCACTATTGTTTAAATCAAAGCCCTGAATTTTACAAAATTTTAGAAATTGGTTTGGGTCAATTTGGATGCCTAAAACTAAAGTTATGTCAAAATCGGTAAAAAAGAAAAAAAGAAAAAAAAAAACGGTTCGGACTGGCCGAGTTGGGCCAGCCCGACCGCATCAGCCCACCGGCCTGCCAAACATGGCCACGCCCGCACCGCCTCCCTCTTTTCTTTTTTTTCCTCTCTCTCACAGACAGGTGGGCCCGCCTGTCAGCGGGGCCCACTCGTCAGCGTCTTCTTCCACCTCCGGATCGTGGCCGACCCGGACACCTCGCCGCCGCCGCCCTAACCCTAACCGGCCCCACTTCAGCGTCCGTGCCTTGGAGAGCACGCCCAGGCCGCCTATAAAAGGCCCCGGACCCCCCGCCGCCTTTTTTCCCCGACCGCGTCGCTCCTCGTGCCGCCAAACCCCGGCGATTTCTCGCCGAAGTCGCCGCAGCCGCGCCGCCTCCAGCCGCCCGCCGCCGCCGCCCTAGCCCGCCCTCTGTCGCGCCGCCACCACCAGAGCCCTCCCCGCGTCGCGCCGCACCCCGTACGCCCCCTCGCCGAGCCCGCAGACTGCGGGAACGCCGCGGACCGCCGCCACCGAGCCGCCGCGCCGCCCGTCCCGCCGGCCAGGTGAGCTGCCCCTTTTGTTTTTTTTATTTTTTTTTATTTTCTTTTTCTCGCACCGTTAGATCTAGATCCCATGGCCCAGATTAGATCCAGTACCGAACCGGTACGGACCAATCGCGTCGCGCCGCGTGGCGTCCCAGTCAGCGCCGCCGGTCAGATTGGTCAAATCTGTTTTAAATTCGAAATTCAAATCTCAGATTGCATCTCGATTTTGTAAAATCGATATAAAATCATTCACTCGGGCCAAATTTTACGAATTTTATACTTTCGGAAAGCTTACAATCTGTAGAACATCGTTATGCAATAATATAGCATAGGTACTGTGATAGATTTCGTATTAAAATTCAGATAGGATTTTTGACTTTTGTACACTATAAAAATTATATAAAATAATCTACCGGGCCAAAGTTTATGATTTTGTACTTTCTGGAATCCTCAGAATATGTACTACAACATGGGATAAAAATTGTACAACTTTGATACGTGCATAAACTTACTTTAATAAAATCTATTCAAATCAGTATTTCAATCATAATTTAAATTCTATAAATGATTTTCGAGTAATTCCAATTGCTCTGTCTTTGTATTACTGTAACCTATCCAGGGAAGTCGAGCTTATATTTTTACAACACATAATGCTTGCTGTAGCTAATTAAGAAGGTTGTATATGTTAAGTAGATACTCGATTAATGCTTTTTCTAAATCAAATTAAAAGTCCAGAATACTTTATTAACATTGTACACATCAGAGAATACATAATGCAACACTTACACACTACTTTTCTTGTGAAGTTAAATTGTTGCATAGCATGCATGCATACATGTCTATGATTGTCATATCGAATGTTTGTTTATTTCTGTTGTGCTTGTCTGAATAGTTTGTGGAGGAGATCAAGGTGGTGCTTGTGATTGCTGTGATTGTGTGGGTTGCTTTGATCAAGGCAAGTGACGCTCAACTCCCACTTATTTTTATTATGCATTAGTGTTTTTCAAACTAGTATGCATGGTAGGATTTTGTTTTCGAAAATTGTGCTATGCCTATCAAATCCTAGTAGTGTGTAGCCACCCATGAACCCTTGCTAGAATTTTTGGTTTGCCTAGCAATAACAAAATGCCACTGCTGTTTTGATTATATTGGATTGTGAGTATTGAGAATTAAAATTAACAACCTCAATGAAACACCTGGGTGGAATTGGTGTGGCTTTGGATTATGTTGAGTGGCTACCTGGGGCTACATACCTGGCAGTGAAAACCATGGTATGTGGTGGTGACCTAGGGGGTGAGTACACTTGTGGGTTGCCACCCAGGAATAAAGAGATTGCTATGTCTTCCGTGTGTAGTGTACTTCTAGTGCAACCACAATACATTATGGGCTCTGTCTTAGCTAAGTACTTAGTGGGAAACCTTGCCTGGGTACCGCCAGAGGGTGGAATTTTGGGCACGGGCGGATCCGGTAGGTGGAGGGGCTACTAAGGAAAAGCTTCGTGGTGACCTCGTCCTGGCCTTAATGAAGATGAAGAATTTTGGCAAAAAGGCCTGGTTGCGAATTGTGGGTAAAGAGCGCAACCTCTCGAGAGTTAAACCTAAGATCTTAGCCGTGTCCCCGGTTACGGACAATTTGAGTATCTAGACAAGGAAGTACGGAATAATCTCATCACCTTTTCTGAATTAAAAGTTTGTGTAGAAACATAGGACGGGGTTTTCCCAGGGCTACATACATGGCAGTGAAAACCATGGTATGTGGTGGTGACCTGAGGTTTATCCTGGTTGAGTGGCCCCAGGGCTACGTACCTGGAAGTGAAAACCATGGTATGTGGTGGTGACCTGGGAGTCATCTTGACTTTGTGCCCCTTTTTTTGTAAAAATGTTTTTCAAGAGTTACCAAAGGTTTTGTTTTGAAAAATGTAGGATAAAATTGGCTTTATGCAAATTTGCCTAAACTCCACTAGCCAAATATCATGTAGATAGTCATGCCTAAACACTGCCACCATATAAGTGTCATTTGCCAGTACATCATTGTACTGACCTCCATTCGTGGGGCTGCATATTCAAACGTGCAGGTTCTTCGGAAGACGAGTTCTAGTAGGATCTCGAGTCTACATTCCAACATGTCTGCCTGTGGCGCATGGAGATGATGGAGGCTCATTGAAGTTTATTTCCGCTGTGTTTGCTTTGAACTTTTATATTTGAGCTAGTCAGTTCGACTATGCAATTTGTAAGACTTTATTTTATCTCCTGTGGATCTACGTTGTAATAAATTTGATACTATTGCTATGATTACTACATTCGAAATGTGTGTGCTATCAGTGATCCCGGGAATAGCACTATACACAGGTATCTTACCTTTCTTAAAGGGTAGGGTGCTGCAGAATGGTATCAGAGCATAGTGTTGCCTGTAGAATCGAGACCCTAGGTTTGGATTAGAAATAGGAAGACCCTAGGAAATACAAGTACATTACTTTATCTTGTCTCTTCTCCAATATTTCTCATACTCTAATCTTTAATCATTCTAAAAGTGTTTTCCTTCTTTTCTTAGATGACCGACCTCATTGAATCCATCAAGAAAGGACCGAGTGATGACCATGACCCCGAAATGTGACACTTGAGTTTCCAAAGGCATTAAAGGATATCATGGAGAGCATGGGACTCAAAGGAGAAGCAAGTGTACAAGGGATTTCCTGTGATGGATGACGGACAAGAGTATTGGTGGGTGCAACTTCACCTATACAAGGACGAAGAAGACGACCCCAAGAAGATGGAACATTGGATGTTCACCAACCCTGAACTCCACACGTCCTTCTTCGATTCCGCAAGATGTGTTGCCTGGGCAGCTATAAACGAACTTGGAGAAAGACTCAAGTATAGGCTGCACAACACCCAGAAGGACCTCAAAGAACAAAAGGAGGAGACCGCTAACCTGAATACTACCGTAGGTCGACTTCGAAGTGACATGGTTGACTTATCCCTTAAACTTGGTATGTATGAAGAGCTCAATAAAGCCAAGGACAGTCAGATTGCAACCCTGAGGAAAAGAATGTTGTTGTATAGTGGTTCTAGCTGAAGTTAACCAAGAAGCATTAGTTCGACCTCCATTTAAAACTTATGTAATCTATTATGCTCTTTTGTATTGTCCTACTATCTGATGTATGGCAGTACCAACTATCTTAGTCGTATTTTCGAAACTCGTTAAGTTTAAAGTAAAGTTTGAATTTCTAGTTTTCAGTGTTTTTGTTTGGTTGTGTGCCTTGTTTGTGCATGGGTAGGAAATTTTACTTCCTAGATCTATCTATCTTGTTCTTATCTATGCTAAAACTATATCAGATGCCGCCATGACGTGACCCAACTCAGGACGCACTGAATCGGATGATGACAGCTCAGGCACAGCTCATGCAGATGATGACCCAGTTCATCCAAACCACCCAGAACAACAACAACAATCCACCGCCACCTCCACCACCACCGCCACCTCCTCCACCACCACCACCCCCAGTGGATAGACTCGCCAGATTTCTGAGACTCCGACCAGCTAAGTTCTCCAGTGCCACTGAACCAATTGTAGCTGATGACTGGCTTCGTTCAGTCAGCAAGGACTTGGTCACCTGTGAGTGCACCGAGGCTGAGAAGATTAGGTTCACCGCTCATCTGTTGGAAGGACCTGCTGCAAGGTGGTGGGAGACTTATCAACTTACCCATCCTCTAGATGACTTAGATTGGGAAACATTCAAGGAGGGATTTCGTACTGCTCATATCTCCTCGGGCATTATGAATCTAAAGAGGGATGAATTCCGCAGCCTGAGGCAAGGAGGAAGGACTCTGAAGGAGTACATGGATGACTTCTGTGCGTTGGCGAGGTATGCCCCAGAAGACATTGACACTGATGTTAAGAGGAAGGAGAAGTTCCTCAATGGACTTAAGGGAGAACTCAAGATTCCATTGTCTGTAGCTTATGCACCCAACTATCAGTCCCTACTTGATCAAGCCATCACCCTAGACAATAACATCAATAAGGAAGAGAACCGCAAGAGGAAGTTCAGCAAGAACCACACTGAGCCGTTCCACAAGAAGCACCATTCTTCTGAAGGAAGTGGGAGTCATAACTCACACAAGCATAATGGTCATTTCAGTAAAGGGAATGGCGACAACTACAATGGTCATAAGCACAATGAAGGATTCAAGGGAGACCATTCCAATAGTCACCCCAATGGAAACAATGGTCGTCAAAATGGTGGTAATGGACATCACAATGGAAACAACGGCCAGTACCGTCATAATTCAGGGGACTTGTCCCATATCACCTGCTTCAAGTGTAAGAAGACTGGACACTTTGCGGATAGATGCACTGAGAAAAAGCCGGATGAAGTTATCAAACCCAATCCAGTCCAGAAGGGACAGGCGAACCACCTGTATGTTGAGGAAGTGGTGAATGAACCTAACACTGTGATGGGTATGTTTCCACTCAACTCGTTACAGCATTAGTTTTATTTGATATTGGAGCATCACATTCATTCATATCCATAGTTTATGCGAAAAATTGGAATACCCACTGACACAATAGGGAAAATGATTATAGTAAGTTCCCCTAGTGGTTAAATGATAGCCAATTCTGGATGACGTACTTTAATGAGGCCCTATAGATCCACCGCCCATTTAGTAATCTTGGATTCGAAAGGATTAACCGTGTTTTTGGGTATGGACTGGATGATGGTTTATAAAGGAGTTATTGATTGTGTTAGTAGGTCAATCACACTCACTACCCTAGAGGGAAAAAGGATTCGATTCACATCCCAATTGAATATTGGGGATATTAGGCTAAAAATCTTAAGGGGGTTAGCCTAGATCAGGTACTTATAGTAAAGGAATACTCGCACGAAGACTATCAACTTCTGCAAGGCTCAATGGAGTAACCATACCGAGGAAGAGGCAACTTAGGAATGTGAAGAAAATCTTCTAGAATATCACCCACACCTACCTGCTAGCCTTTTCGAAGCCCGAGGACGTGCTTCATCTTAAGGGGGTTAGTCTGTAACATCCCAGGTTTTTCAAAAATCAAAAAAACTTGCATGCATCCATGTTCATTTTTGCATTTGTTTGTTCACATGAAATATTAAGCACAAATATGACAAAACCACAGCTACATACCCTATTTGCAAAGGTCCTAATTATGTACCATGCTATTTTGGTCCAAAACTTTGTTCACTATTGTTTAAATCAAAGCCCTGAATTTTACAAAATTTTAGAAATTGGTTTGGGTCAATTTGGATGCCTAAAACTAAAGTTATGTCAAAATCAGTAAAAAGAAAAAAAGAAAAAAAAAAACGGTTCGGACTGGCCGAGTTGGGCCAGCCCGACCGCATCAGCCCACCGGCCTGCCAAACATGGCCACGCCCGCACCGCCTCCCTCTTTTCTTTTTTTTCCTCTCTCTCACGGACAGGTGGGCCCGCCCGTCGGCGGGGCCCACTCGTCGGCGTCTTCTTCCACCTCCGGATCGTGGCCGACCCGGACACCTCGCCGCCGCCGCCCTAACCCTAACCGGCCCCACTTCAGCGTCCGTGCCTTGGAGAGCACGCCCGGGCCGCCTATAAAAGGCCCCGGACCCCCGCCGCCTTTTTCCCCGACCGCGTCGCTCCTCGTGCCGCCAAACCCCGGCGATTTCTCGCCGAAGTCGCCGCGGCCGCGCCGCCTCCGGCCGCCGCCGCCGCCGCCCTAGCCCGCCCTCTGTCGCGCCGCCACCACCGGAGCCCTCCCCGCGTCGCGCCGCACCCCGTACGCCCCTCGCCGAGCCCGCGAGACTGCGGGAACGCCGCGGACCGCCGCCACCGAGCCGCCGCGCCGCCGTCCCGCCGGCCGGGTGAGCTGCCCCTTTTGTTTTTTTTATTTTTTTTATTTTCTTTTTCTCGCACCGTTAGATCTAGATCCCATGGCCCAGATTAGATCCAGTACCGAACCGGTACGGACCAATCGCGTCGCGCCGCGTGGCGTCCCAGTCAGCGCCGCCGGTCAGATTGGTCAAATCTGTTTTAAATTCGAAATTCAAATCTCAGATTGCATCTCGATTTTGTAAAATCGATATAAAATCATTCACTGGGCCAAATTTTACGAATTTTATACTTTCGGAAAGCTTACAATCTGTAGAACATCGTTATGCAATAATATAGCATAGGTACTGTGATAGATTTCGTATTAAAATTCAGATAGGATTTTTGACTTTTGTACACTATAAAAATTATATAAAATAATCTACCGGGCCAAAGTTTATGATTTTGTACTTTCTGGAATCCTCAGAATATGTACTACAACATGGGATAAAAATTGTACAACTTTGATACGTGCATAAACTTACTTTAATAAAATCTATTCAAATCAGTATTTCAATCATAATTTAAATTCTATAAATGATTTTCGAGTAATTCCAATTGCTCTGTCTTTGTATTACTGTAACCTATCCAGGGAAGTCGAGCTTATATTTTTACAACACATAATGCTTGCTGTAGCTAATTAAGAAGGTTGTATATGTTAAGTAGATACTCGATTAATGCTTTTTCTAAATCAAATTAAAAGTCCAGAATACTTTATTAACATTGTACACATCGAGAGAATACATAATGCAACACTTACACACTACTTTTCTTGTGAAGTTAAATTGTTGCATAGCATGCATGCATACATGTCTATGATTGTCATATCGAATGTTTGTTTATTTCTGTTGTGCTTGTCTGAATAGTTTGTGGAGGAGATCAAGGTGGTGCTTGTGATTGCTGTGATTGTGTGGGTTGCTTTGATCAAGGCAAGTGACGCTCAACTCCCACTTATTTTTATTATGCATTAGTGTTTTTCAAACTAGTATGCATGGTAGGATTTTGTTTTCGAAAATTGTGCTATGCCTATCAAATCCTAGTAGTGTGTAGCCACCCATGAACCCTTGCTAGAATTTTTGGTTTGCCTAGCAATAACAAAATGCCACTGCTTGTTTTGATTATATTGGATTGTGAGTATTGAGAATTAAAATTAACAACCTCAATGAAACACCCGGGTGGAATTGGTGTGGCTTTGGATTATGTTGAGTGGCTACTCGGGGCTACATACACAGCGATGAAAACCATGGTATGTGGTGGTGACCTAGGGGGTGAGTACACTTGTGGGTTGCCACCCAGGAATAAAGAGATTGCTATGTCTTCCGTGTGTAGTGTACTTCTAGTGCAACCACAATACATTATGGGCTCTGTCTTAGCTAAGTACTTAGTGGGAAACCTTGCCTGGGTACCGCCAGAGGGTGGAATTTTGGGCACGGGCGGATCCGGTAGGTGGAGGGGCTACTAAGGAAAAGCTTCGTGGTGACCTCGTCCCGGCCTTAATGAAGATGAAGAATTTTGGCAAAAAGGCCTGGTTGCGAATTGTGGGTAAAGAGCGCAACCTCTCGAGAGTTAAACCTAAGATCTTAGCCGTGTCCCCGGTTACGGACAATTTGAGTATCTAGACAAGGAAGTACGGAATAATCTCATCACCTTTTCTGAATTAAAAGTTTGTGTAGAAACATAGGACGGGGTTTTCCCAGGGCTACATACATGGCAGTGAAAACCATGGTATGTGGTGGTGACCCGAGGTTTATCCTGGTTGAGTGGCCCCGGGGCTACGTGCACTGGAAGTGAAAACCATGGTATGTGGTGGTGACTCGGGAGTCATCTTGACTTTGTGCCCCTTTTTTTGTAAAAATGTTTTTCAAGAGTTACCAAAGGTTTTGTTTTGAAAAATGTAGGATAAAATTGGCTTTATGCAAATTTGCCTAAACTCCACTAGCCAAATATCATGTAGATAGTCATGCCTAAACACCGCCACCATATAAGTGTCATTTGCCGAGTACATCATTGTACCGACCTCCATTCGTGGGGCTGCATATTCAAACGTGCAGGTTCTTCGGAAGACGAGTTCTAGTAGGATCTCGAGTCTACATTCCAACATGTCTGCCTGTGGCGCATGGAGATGATGGAGGCTCATTGAAGTTTATTTCCGCTGTGTTTGCTTTGAACTTTTATATTTGAGCTAGTCAGTTCGACTATGCAATTTGTAAGACTTTATTTTATCTCCTGTGGATCTACGTTGTAATAAATTTGATACTATTGCTATGATTACTACATTCGAAATGTGTGTGCTATCAGTGATCCCGGGAATAGCACTATACACAGGTATCTTACCTTTCTTAAAGGGTAGGGTGCTGCAGGAACTTTATGCATTAGTTTGTGTCCTTGAAGTTTGGCAACATTATCTTTGGCCAAAAGAATTTATTATTCACTTCGAATCATGAGACTTTGAAATATTTGAAAATCCAAACCAATTTGAACAAAAGTCATGCTAAATGGGTTGAGTTTGTTGAGTACTTCCCTTATATCATCAAATACAAAAAGGGAAAGGAGAATGTGGTCGCGGATGCTCTTTTCCGCAAGAACAATCTTTTGCTCACTCGCTTGGATTTTCATGTGTTGGATCTTGAGGATATAAAGGAACTTTACCACACCGACACTTTCTTTGGTCCCATTATTTCCAAGTGTTCCATTGAAAAAGTATTTGATGATTTCTATTTGCATGATGGCTATTTGATTAAAGCTAACAAAATTTGCATACCCGGGTATTCTCTTCGAAAGTTGCTTTTGCAAGAGTCACATGGAGGTGGACTCATGGGACACTTTGGATGCGACAAGAACCTCTCCATGCTATCCACCCATTACTATTGGCCCAAGATTAAGCGAGACGTGGAGCGCCTATGCAAACGTTGTACCACGTGCTTACAAGCTAAGTCTACTACAAACCCCTATGGCTTTTACACCCCTTTACCCATTCCTTATGCTCCTTGGTCCGACATTACCATGGACTTTGTGCTAGGCTTACCACGAACTAGACATGGTCTCGATATTTGTTGGAGTTGATCGGGTCTCTAAGATGGCTCATTTTATACCATGGAATAAGACTGACGATGCTTCACACGTTGCTACGTTGTTTTTCAGGGAAGTCGTTCGTCTACAAGGGATACCCGCAAGCATTGTGTTGGATAGAGACGTCAAGTTTATGAGCTATCTTTGGAAGTTGCTCATGGCCAAGTTCGGAGTCAAGCTCTTGTTTTCATCGTCTTTGCACCCGCAAACGGACGGCCAACCGGAAGTGGTGAACCGTAGCCTCTCCACTCTACTCCGAGCACTGGTGAATAAAAACTTGAAGTCGTGGGAAGAGTGCCTCTCCCATGCGAAGTTTGCTTACAACCAAGCAAAGAACTCAACAACATCAAGGAGTTCATTCATGATCATCTATTGTTTCAAACCTTCCACGGCACTCGACATCCTTCTACTACCTCTTCATGAGAGAACCAATATGGACTTCGACAAGCGCACCATCACCAGAAGAAACTACATGAAGACACAAGAGCCACCATACAAGAACATGTACTTCGCCAAGCTACTCGACTCAATGCCAAGAAGAAAGAAAGGATATTCGAAGAAGGCGACATCGTTTGGATACACCTCCGGAAGGAAAGCTTTCCACATGAACGCAACTCCAAGCTAAGCCAAGAGGAGATGGTCCCTTCAAGGTGCTCAAGCGCATCAACAACAATGCCTACGTCATCGATAACCAACGTCCAAGTACTTGGTGAGCAGCACATTCAACATCTCGGATCAATCACCCTATCATGGAGATGAGGAGGAACTAGAGTCGAGGACGACTCTTTCCCAGGGGGATGATGTAGCCCCGCAAAAGGACGACACTACACTAAGTCCAAGTAGTCCCCCAAGTGGAATGATGACTCGAGCCCGAGTGAAAGCTATACATGACAAGGTGAACTCAATCCTCTCTACACTCGATCTCAATACAACCTTTGATGGAATGCTAACTCATGCCGATGTTCTTGTAGGGATTCCTAGCATAGAAAACAAAAAAGTTCCTACCGCAAGAACGGATAACAAGCCAAGATCTAATCTAGTAGATGGTAGCAACGAGGTGAAGATCAACATACCCTCGTAGATCGCTAAGCGTTAACGAGATAAATCTCGTGGTGGATGTAGTCGATCACTTGCCGCTGTCAAAAGCGCGTAGAAGATCTTGATGGTGCCACAATCGGGCAGCACCTCTGTACTCGGTCACACGTACGGTGTCGATGAAGAAGTCCTCCCCCATTCCATTGGGCAGCAGATGTAGTAGATCCTCCTCGGAATCCCGCCAGCATGACGGCGTGGTGACGGTGGAGGTGGAGATCTCCGGCAGGGCTTCGCCGCAAGCAGTGCAGGAGAGAGGGAGGACGGAGTAGCTAGGGTTTGGGAGAGGGGGAACTTGGGGCGCCGGCCTTGGGTGCCCTTGGTTGTGCAGCTGGCTTGGTGTGGCTGGGCCCCTCCCCTCTCCTCCTCTTTATATAGGTGGAACCCCTAGGGTTGCCCCAAAACCACTTTGGAGTCCAACTCCCAAACTTACCAAAATTGGAAACTTAGAGGGAAAGGGATTTCTCCCTTTCCTTCTTCTTTGGCCAGCCAACATGGTGGAGTCCACCATGGACTCCACCTTCCCACTTGGTGGGTTGGCTAGGGTTGGTGGAGTCCCTCCGGGACTCTACCTGCCATAGTGATTTATTCTGGATGATTCTAGAACCTTCTAGAACCTTCCATAAATTCACCGGACCATTCCCAAACTTGGAATGTGACTTCCCATATATGAATATTATTCTCCGGACCATTCCGGAATTCCTCGTGATGTCCTGGATCCCATCCGAGACTATGAACAGTATTCGAAGTCCACTCCATATTCCATATGTACTTATAACGACATTGAACCTTAAGTGTGTCACCCTACGGTTCGTGAACTATGCAGACATGATCGAGACTCTTCTCCGATCAATAACTAATAGCGGGACCTAGAGATCCATAATAGCTCCCACATATTCAACGATGACTTCATGATCGAAAGAACCATTTACATACGATATCGATTCCCTTTGTCTCGCGATATTTTACTTATCCGAAGTTTGATCGTCGGTATCTCTATACCTAGTTCAACCTCGTTACCGATAAGTACTCTTTACTCGTACCGTGATATGACATCTCTTGTGTCACATGCTTGCAAGCTAGTTGGATGACATTCCACCAAGAGGGCCCAGAGTATATCTATCCGTCATTTGGATGGACAAATCCCACTATTGATCCACATGCTTCAACCTATACTTTCCGAACACTTAATGCCACCTTTATAACAGCCCATTTACGAAGTATTGTTTGGTGTCATCAAAGCATCCATCCGGTGTAGGTGATTAACATGATCTCATGGTCGAAGGATTAGGTTACTATGTATCTCAAAGCTTGAAGCACAACGAACTTAATGACGTGATCATATGCTGCAATTACTATGGGTGTATGTCCATCACATCATTCACCTAATAATATGATCTTGTTATTAATAGCATACAATGTTCATGATTAGGAAACCATGATCATGTATTAATCAACAAGCTAGTTTAACAAGAGGCTTACTCGGGACTCTTTTATGTTTACAAAACATACAAGTATTAATGTTTCTGGTTAATAAAATTATAGCATGGAATGTAACAATTTATCATGAACACTAAGATATAACAATAAACACTTTTGTTATTGCCTCTTGGGAATATCTCCAACAGCCTCCCACTTGCACTAGAGTCAATAATCTAGTTTACGTTTGTAAAGATCTAACACCTTGGCATTCTGGTGCTTATCATGTTTGCTTATGGGAGAGGTTTCAATCAACGAATCTGACATGCTCAGAAACGTATGTATTTTGCAATTCATTTGCGTCTCCACGCATCACTCAGTTTTTCAAATGAGTCGGCATTAATCGTATATATTTGGTCTTCTGGTGGAACCTTAATTCCGTGGTCTGAAATATGTTACCAATATTGTCACCTACAATATAGCTTCATAGTTCTGACACTACCGGAACTACACCAAGCTCTCAAAGAACTCCTCGACTCAAACACCCTTGGTCATTGTCAAAACAATGATATACTCTGCCTTCGTTTGTAGAATCCATCACAATATTTAGAACTCAACTAAATCTAGCATAAACTTTGTCTAGCCCATTGTGCTACCTTTTAATGAATACTTAGCCTAATTGAGATTGAAATTCATTTTTATATGTGACCAAACTAATATCGCTGCAACACCTTACAGCGATTTGATTGTCATTACCCCATATAAAACTATTTATTTATATCCTTGGCTCTGACAAAGCACTCAGGGATATTCTTACTGTTTTCCAATGGTCATCATATGAATCATTCTAATATATGCTCGCAACACCTTAGAGCATAGGACATCCGATTGTGTACATATTATTCGTGATCTAAAATCACTCATGTGTTTTTACTCATTGAGTATTAAATACACTCAAGTCTTGTTAAACCTCCATATGGAAAAGAACACATTCTTGACGTTTTCATATTGAACTACTTCAATATTCATTCTATGTACTTGACTTAAACTTATTATGCGCTTCAATCTATCTTCATAGATCTTGACGCTAAATATGTTTTTAGTCCATATCCTTTCATTGAAGTGAATTTTCAATGAATCCTTTTAATCACATCAAGTACATGATTACATTATTTATAATCAATGATATGTTATCACATAAAGTATTATAAATATGTCTCAGCACTCCCACTTAATTTCTTGCAAATGCAAGCATCTTCATCATTTCCGATAAAATCAAAACTCTTTGATTATTTCATCCGGTGAAGATTCCAACTCCGTGATACTCACTTCATCCAGTGAAGTTTGTATACCTTTCTAGCATTCTACGGACTAGCAAAACTCTCAGTTGTATCTTGTATACACCTTTAATACACACTTCTGTTAAGAAATGTATTTCTATCATCATACTAACATATCTCATAAAAGAAATATGTAGCGATTCTGTGTAGACTATAAGCATCGCTGCGAAAGATCTAATCTTATAGCAGTCAACTCTTTAAACTATGTCGTAAACAAATTTTTGACAAGTCGAGCTTGTTCAAGGATATTGCATCCATGTCCATTAATTTTATAGATCCACTTACTTTCAAAAAGTTTTTAATCCTTCATAAGGTTTGCCAAGCTACAAGCTAGATTATAAATACTATCTTGGATTTTATGGCTATTTAGCCATTTTAATGGAGTTAGTACCCATCATAACTTCTTTGTATGTAGTTGGTATATCATTGTTCAAAATAAATCCTCTGTCCACAAATCATTTATTTGATCACAAAGTAAACCATACTTACAAGTTTCAATAGGTACTTCGATCTCCTTGGTTATAACACTTTGTAGACATGGGAGCTATGAGCATCGTGGCTGCTTCCGGAACCATTTCCGACGCTGCGCTACTTTGCTCATCATGCTCAGGTTCATCGACCTTATCGAGTTCCATTGTCTTCCCACTCAAATAATTCGCGAGAAACAATTTCTTGGAAATAAGCAAGAAACATTTACAAACACTTTTGTCTTTGACTTCATAGTGGAAAGAATTCCCAATTTGTTCTCTGGGAAAACCAACAAAAACATTCATCCGATTTTGGTTGTAAACTCATTTACTTATGCTATGCATACCAAAATTTAAGAAATGATTGTTAGGACTTATACCCATGCCATAACTCGTATGGTGTCATTTCAACGGATTATGATGACGCTCTATTTAGTGTAAAAGCGGTAGTCTCTAAAGCATAATTCACAAAAATATAATAGCATCATTTTATATCTCATCATTAATCCAACAAGGTTTGGATACGTCTCTTAAATACTCCATCATAACTATGGTGTTCCGAGAAACGTGAGTTGTGGAACAATTTCGTAACTCTCTTAGATGTTCGCTAAAACTTGTAATTCAAATATTTTCACCATGATCCAATCATAGATATTTGACTTTTCTATTACGATGATTTGTACTTCATGCTGAATTTTATTTGAATCTATTCAAATGTATCAGACTTCTTCCTCGTTGAATAAATATATCCATATATATACACTCAGTTCATTGTTGAAAGCTTTCATGAAGTAGAAGAATCTTCCACACACAACTATGCCCAATGAACCGATGTATGTTTCCACTAAGTTAGTTGCCGTTCAACTCTTGGCCTATGCATGAACGGTATTTCAGTCATTTTCGTTAGAAAAGATTTGCAAGTGCCAAACGATTCAAAGTTGAATGACTCCAAAAATCCATTTGCATGGAGTTTCTTCATTCGTTTAACATGACCTAAATGGCGTTTCCACAAATAAGTGAAATTCAAATCTTTTGCCTTATGGCATTTTAGTGTCAGTGTTATGCATGTGTGTTTCATCATTAAGATTTATAATAACTTACCCATCGTACATGGAGTACGGTCATAATTTGAACAACTCATTGTTTGACCAGAGCAAAATAACAATTATTAAGTTCTTTATAATAAATCTTGAAAAGCTAGTAGAATACCAACGATGAACACAATAACACTTTATTTTGTTCCAGACGTGCATTATTACCACATTCCTTGTCAATCACTTAGGCCATTGTATTCTTGTATTGCGTTGTGTTGTATGACACCTCATACCAACCAATATGGTACATATACCCAAGAATTCCATTGTGTGACCAAACAAAGAATACATTCATAACATGTATATCATCTATATACACCTGAGCTAGACTTTCTAGTCTTTTCTTCCTTTCTGCCAATTTTTTTTGTAGTTTCTCTTTCGACTTTCCTCGTATTTTAGAAAACACTTCAACATCAATAAATTCTAGGCTTGTTGGTCAAATACCAATAAACTTGAGGTTCGTACTTTGAAGTTGATCATCACATGACAAGTGTTCCGGATTTCACTATTAGTAAATTTTAATATGATGAAAAATTTCACTCATAATTGTATCCATCAAATCATGAAAACTTCATGATGAAGCTAATGTGGCTCATATGGATATGCAAATAACGCTAGTGCCCAACAAGTTGGAGGATCGGGACACCTAGCAACTTCAACCTTCGTACATTAAAACTTATGAGTTTATGTAGTCGCACAAAATTATATTATGTTGATACGTTGCAAACGTATCTATAATTTTTGATGCTCCATGCTTGTTTTACACCAATTTCTATATGTTTTGCTTACACTTCGTGGCACTTTTATGCATTTTTTGGAACTAACCTATTGACAAGATGCCAGAGTGCTAGTTCCTATTTTCTGCTATTTTTGTATTTCATAAAAGTTGTACATGAAATATTCTTGGAATTGGACGAAACGAAAGCCCAAGTTCCAGTTTTTCTGTAACAAAGACGGAGTCCAGAGAAGAGACGGAGACGAGCCAGGAGGTGGCCACACCACCCCTAGGCGCGGCCCACCCCCTAGCCTCGCCTAGGTATGGTGTGGGCCCCTCGAGCGCCCACCGACCTCGCCCTTCCGCCTATATATTCATTTGTTTGGGAAAAACCTAAATACCCGAGCCTCCATTCATGAAAAGTTCTTTCGCCGCCATTGTTGACCCTAGCTCGGGAGGGTTCTGAAGCTCTTCTCGGCACCATGTAGGAGAAGTAAATCATCACCGGAGGCTTCTACATCACCATGCCCTCCTCCGAAGTGATGCGTGAGTAGTTCATCTCTATACTATGGGTCCATAGCAGTAGCTAGATGGTTGTCTTCTCAACTTTATGCTTCATGTTTAGATCTAGTGAGTTGCCTATCATGATCAAGATCATCTTTATGTAATGTTACATGTTGTGTTTGTTGGGATCCGATGAATTTTGAATACTATAGTTGAGATTGATGATATACTTTATCATATGTTATTTGTGATCTTGCATGCTCTCCTTTGCTAGTAGATGCTCAGGCCAAGTATATGCTTGTGACTCCAAGAGGGAGTATTTATGCTCGATAGTGGGTTCATGCCTCTAGTAATCTGGGAGAGTGACAATAACTTCTAAGGTTGTAGATGTGTTGTTGCTACTAGGGAGAAAACAACAATGCTTTGTCCAAGGATAATTCTTACTTTACACACTTTACTTAATGCAATAATCTGTTGCTTGCGGCTTAATACTGAAAGGGGTGCGGATGCTAACCGGAAGGTGGATTATTAGTCATAGACGCAGTTGGATTACGTTCCATGAATCTTTTTGTAATGCCCAAATGAATCTCATAGTAATAATCTTGTCATGTATGGTCTTTATTCTGACAATTGCCCAAGTGTAATTTGTTCACCCAGCATGTTATTTATCTTTATGGAGAGACACCTCTAGTGAACTGTGGATCCCGGTCATTTCTTTTACACTGCAAATACTTGTTCTGTTTACTTACTGCAAGCACTGTTCTCTTTATTTCACTGCAAACAAACATCTCTTTCCGCACTATACGTTTAATCCTTTGTTTTCAGCAAAACTGGTTAGATTGACAACCTTGTTGTAAGTTGGGGCAAAGTATTTTGGTTGTGTTGTGTGCAGCTTCCACGTAGTTGCTGACACTAGTAGTGCGCCCTGCCAAAGTCAGCTAGCAACAGCTTCAGAAGTGATTTCTTTCTCCTATCGGTCGATTAAACCTTTGTTTCTTACTGACGGAAAACTTGCTACTGTGCTCATCATACCTTCCTCTTGGGTTTTCTCCCAACTATGTGATTTGCACAACATCAAGCTCTTTTTCTGGCGTCGTTGCCGGGGAGAAAGAGGATTTCTGCAAGGGGAGTCTCTCACTTCCAATCTCTTTACTTTGTTATTGTTTTGCTTAGTTTATTCCATGCTCACCTCCCATGTTGATGTTTCTTGTTTTTCACTAGTTAGGCTTCATGGAAAACAACAACAAATTAGAGAGCTTTATAGTATTTATCTTGAGCTAGGACATGAAGTGTTTGAAGATAAAATTAAAAAAACTATGAAACTTTATTTGTATGCTCATAGCAATGTTATTAGTATGAATTCTTTAAACACCATTATTGCTAATGCTATGGAAAAGTCTAAGCTTGGGGAAGCTAGTTTTTATGAAAATGATCTTTTTAGTTCCCCAGCGTTAGAGGAGAAAATTTGCTATGATGATTACAATGATGAATATGATATTTCCAATCCACCTACTATTGAGGAGAAAATTAATTATGATCACAATATGTCTCCTATATCTGATGATGAGAATAATAATGATAGTTATTTTGTTGAATTTGCTCCCACTATAATTAATAAGAATGACTATGCTTATGTGGAGACTAATAATTATTTTATTCATGTGGCTCATGATAAAAATGGTTTATGTGATATTTATATTGTTGATTTTTTTCATGATGCTACTGAAAATTATTATGAGAGAGGAAAATATGGTTGTTGGAATTTTCATGCATGTTACTAAAACACCTCTTTTTATATTAAAAGTTCCCGAGTTGCTCTTGTTTTACCTACCCATGCTTGTTACTATGTGCTTCTTTGATTTATTTTCTTACAAGATTCCTATGCATAGGAAGTGGGTTAGACTTAAATGTCTTTCATTTGCTCCTTGATGCTCTCTTTTGCTTCAATTCATATTTCTTATATGAGCATCTTCTCAAATTACTGAGCCTAGCTGAAAGGCGTCAAAGAAAAGCACTCTTGGGAGATAACCCATGTTTTATTTCTATAATTTTTCTTTTGTTCAGTCTTGGAAGTTGTTGTTACCTCTATAACAACCTCTCCTTATCCTTCTTATTTCGTTTTTGTGCCAAGAATAGCCTCTAATAGGAAGAAAGTAAGATTTGAGGAAGTTGTTGTCCTGAAACAGATTACGTGTTGTCACCAAAAACATTCGTATTCCCAGAAAAAACGTCGTATTGATCTGATCATTTTTTAGCATATGCCCAGGTTATTATCTAACTTTCGTTAGTTTTGCACTTTTCGATTTGAGCAACAGAGGATTTCCGAAAAAATTGATCTTTACCTGCTGTTCTATTTTGACAGATTTCTTCAACTATTTGCATTTGCCTCTTAATCTTTTTCTTTTTTGAGTTCTTTTGAGAGAAAGAGCTTTTTGAAGAATTTTCTACAGTAGCTAATATTTTAATTGATGTTACTTATGTTAGAACTGACCAAAGTGGATTTGTTATTTTGATTGCACTAATGCTACTAATGAAAATTGTGTGAAGTTTTGTATGAAGGAAGTTTTCAAGTGTAGGGAGAGAAGAATGATGTGATGAGATGAAGGATGGAAAAAATCTCAACCTTGGGTATGCCCATGTCACCTCAAGAAATATCCAAGAGGTAAAAGCGTCAAAGCTTGATGATGCCCAAGGCATCCCCTTCTTCATCAACAAAGTATCAGGTCATCTTTCAAGACGCTATATTTTTATTGCTTCATATGCTATATGTTGCTCTTGGAGCGTCTTTATCTTTTTTTTTAGTTTTGTTTTGTTTTGTTTGCTGTAGAATATGGTTGGATCCCATCATACTTGTTTTGGAGAATGCACACTCTGTTTTCATTGCATAGAACACTCTAATTTTCACTCTTATTGTTCTGCGAGTGTTCTCTTTTGCTAGTACTACGTTTAGCTCTTCTTTTTCCATTCTTATTTTGTTCAGAGCTTGTTAGTTTTCTTTAGTTAGGTATGATTATCTCTGTGGTCTTTATTGATTATTATCTATAAGAGTTGTTTCAAATAAATTGATTGGTGTTGGAGACGAGTAAAATGTTTCATGCTTATAGTGGTGCAAATGGAAGCTTGTTTAGACTGTGGCTTAGACTTTAGCATGTCATGTTAGATGTTATTTTAATTATATGCTTAGTAGTTATTGCTGTAGCATGACTTGTCTCAAATAGCTGAGAGTGCTTAATGTGCCATTTAAAGAATCATGTGTTGTTCCCATCATACAAAAGCATAATATTGTGGTATTCTCATTTGATGCTTTACTTGGGTTGACTTGGCACATGCTTACATCATGTTATGACTACAAACCAGTCACCTCAAGCCTCTATGATCATTTAGTTTTTGACTTGTAATATCACTCTATGCTTTGATTAATAATGTTTTGTCGCTATGCATGATTATGGCCATTATTGTTCTCTTAGTTGGTCGCTCCCAGTCTTTTGCTAGCCTTAACACGTACTGAGTATGAGCTCTACTCATGCATCCAACTCCCAAAAAGAAAAGTTTTCCAATTGTGTCCACCATACCTACCTATATGTGGTATTTCACCGCCACTCCAAAGTAAATTGCTTGTGGGCTACCTTTAAACCTTCAAAATTTATAACCTGTTTTGTGTTCCTGTTTTAGCTCATGAGGAAGTGTTGAATGCTTTATTATCTCTTTCATGCTTATTTTGGCTTCACACCTTGATTAGCATGCATAATGTGCTAGTCCCTAATATTGCAAAAAGAGCAGGCAAGCGGGTGCCCAGCCCACTAAAATATAAAATAAACCAATAATAAAAATCTCCTAACACTACGTACTTGCGAAATCATGAACTTAGCTAGTTCAAACAAAGGAGAAGAGGAACTTTATTGTTCTCTCTATGGGAGCCGCTCTTTAAGCCATTAAACATGAAAGGATGATAGATTATTTGATGCCATTCGTTGACATGGACATATATACCTCTCAAAATAATTTTCAACACCTCTATTTTATTCAAAATAAAAAGCTCTAATACATGAGTAATCTTGCTTCCCTCTGCGCAGGGCCTTTCTTTTAGTTTTATGTTGAGTCTTCATCTTCTAACTTTATGCACCAATTAATAGGGCATAGTTGTCATTCTAAGTATAATGTGCATAGTCCCAAAATTTATTATTAATTGGTTCATGATTATGATATTGCTTGTTCTCAAACTATTTGTATCTAGACACCCTTTGAACTCTAAAGGCATCCTGGCATTTATGTTTTGCTATTCCATGAAGGACAATCTGAATACCACTTTACTATGTTTTCTCTATGCCCAAAAACAAATAGTTGCTTTCAGTGCATTATTATTCATGATCTTTTGTTTGAGTTACTTTTCGTGTTGTAACATAGTTGCTACGTTCTATTGTTAGAATTATATCGATCATGCGTATGTTTAGAGTAATTTGATCCCAGCTCACAATGCTTTTACAATAACATGATCAAGATTGTGTTGGCTGCATGTCACCTCAAAAATTATTTTTGTTATCACTTACCTAGTCGAGGACGAGCAGGAGTTAAGCTTGGGGATGCTGATACGTTGCAAACGTATCTATAATTTTTGATGGTCCATGCTTGTTTTACACCAATTTCTATATGTTTTGTTTACACTTCATGGCACTTTTATGCATTTTCTGGAAATAACCTATTGACAAGATGTCATAGTGCCACTTCCTGTTTTCTGTTGTTTTTGTATTTCAGAAAAGTTGTACAGAAAATATTCTCGGAATTGGAGGAAACGAAAGTCGAAGTTCCTATTTTACTGTAACGAAGAAGGTGTACAGAAGAGAGACGGAGACGGGCTAGGAGGTGGCCACACCACCCCTAGGCGCGGCCCACCCCATGGTCGCGCCTAGATATGGTGTGGGCCCCTCAGGTGCCCACCGACCTCGCCCTTCCGCCTATATATTCATCTGTTTGGGAAAAACCTAAATACCTGAGCCTCCATCCACGAAAAGTTCCGGCGCCGCTGCCATTATCAACCCTAGCTCGGGAGGGTTCTGAAGCTCTTCCCGGGACCCTGCAGGAGTGGGAGATCATCACTGGAGGCTTCTACATCGCCATGCCCGCCTCCGAAGTGATGCGTGAGTAGTTCATCTCTGGACTACGGTTCCATAGTAGTAGCTAGATGGTTGTCTTCTCCACACTACGCTTCATGTTTAGATCTTCTGAGCTGCATATCATGATCAAGATCATCTTTTTGTAATGCTACATGTTGTGTTTGCTGGGATCCGATGAATATTGAATTTTATGGTTGAGATTGATTATATACTTGTCATATGTTATTTGTGATCTTGCATGCTCTCCGTTGATAGTAGATGCTCTGGTCAAGTATGTGCTTGTGACTCCAAGAGGGAGTATTTATGCTCGATAGTGGGTTCATGCCTCTAGTAATCTCTGGGAGAGTGACAATAGCTTCTAAGGTTGTAGATGTGTTGTTGCTACTAGGGAGACAACAACAATGCTATATCCAAGGATAATTCTATTGTTTACTTTACACACTTCACTTAATGCAATAATCTGTTGCTTGCAGCTTAATACTGAAAGGGGTGTGGATGCTAACCGGATGGTGGATTATTAGTCATAGATGCAGTACGATTACGGTCTATGAATCTTGTTGTAATGCCCAAATGAATCTCATAGTAATCATCTTGTCATGTATGGTCTTTATTCTGTCAATTGCCCAGCTGTAATTTGTTCACCCAGCATGTTATTTATCTTTATGGAGAGACACCTCTAGTGAACTGTGGACCCCGGTCCTTCCTTTTACACTGCAAATACATGTTTTTTTTTACTTACTGCAAACACTGTTCACTTTATTTCACTACAAACAAACATTTCTTTCCACACTATACGTTTAATCCTTTGTTTTCAACAAAACCGATGAGATTGACAACCTCATTGTAAGTTGGGGCAAAGTATTTTGGTTGTGTTGTGTGCAGGTTCCACATTGTTGCTGACACCGGTAGTGTGCCCTGCCAAAGTCACCTAGCAACACCTTCAGAAGTGATTTCTTTCTCCTACTGGTCGATTAAACCCTGGTTTCTTACTGAGGGAAAACTTGCTACTATGCTCATCATAGCTCCCTCTTGCGGTTTCCCAACTGTGTGCTTTGCACAACATCATCTATCATCTTGTAATAAGGTCTTAGATATCATATATATCTCACACCTTTCTTATTTCTGAAAAACAAACTTTTCAGCTCCTTACTTTCAAACGGATTTGAACATAAAATTTTACAGAGAGACAAGATGATTTTAGCTACTAATTGAAACCATTGCTCGAATCAGCAATTTGAGGATTACCAAAAGTTTGCAATAGGACTTAATCTTTTCTTGATTCTTTAACGATACGGTACTAGTCCGTAAAGTTACTTGTCAGATTTAACATTGTTTCTATCTCAATTACAAGCCTAGCACAATGTAGAAAACGGATGCCAATTCTACAAAATGTAATTCAAATACAATTTAGACTAAGTTCATGATAAATTGAGTTTACTATTAATTCTTAAATTAACTAGGTGGTGAACTCCCACTCAAAACAACATCCCTCATGTTGCCTTAGTGATTACATGAACCAAATCCACTACACCAAGTCTGATCATCACGAGAGATTATGTAGCTTCAATGGCGAACATTGACATGTTCATCATATCATCTATATGGTTCATGCTAAACCTTTCAGTTTGCCGTGTTCCAAGGCCATGTCTGTACATGCTAGGCTCGTCAAGTTAAACCTTAGTTTCTGCATGTGCAAATCTGGCTTGCACCCGTTGTATGCACACATTGAATCTATCACACTCGATCATCACGTGATTGATGTCTACGGGTGCTTCTATTCTTGTAGACAGTGTTGGGCCTCCAAGAGCAGAGGTTTGTAGAACAGCAGCAAGTTTCCCTTAAGTGGATCACCCAAGGTTTATCGAACTCGGGGAGGAAGAGGTCAAAGATATCCCTCTCAAGCAACCCTGCAACCACAAAGCAAGAAGTCTCTTGTGTCCCCAACACACCTAATACACTTGTCAGATGTATAGGTGCACTAGTTCGGCGAAGACATAGTGAGATGCAAGTAATATGGATGAGTATGAGTGGTAATAGCAATCTGAATA
>NC_061512.1:101281317-101295426 GCF_022539505.1 Lolium rigidum | reverse complement strand
AGAACAAGGTTCTTAACCCGAAACTCGGGGACTGGCAGTGCCGGTTTTGCGCTAAGTTTCTAAGTAAAGTTTTGCGCTAAGAACAAGGTTCTTAACCCGAAACTCGGGGACTGGCAGTGCCGGTTTTGCGCTAAATTTCTAAGTAAGGTTTTCCGCTAAGAACAAGGTTCTTAACCCGAAACTCGGGGACTGGCAGTGCCGGTTTTGTGCTAAGTTTTTAAGCTAAGTTTTGCGCTAAGAGCTGCGCTCTTACCACAAAACTCGGGGACTGGGAAGATAGACAAGATAGAAATCGGCATGAAACTAAAGATAAAACAAATCCGGAAGCAAGAAAACCGGTAGCAATTGAGAAAGGTTAGAAAAACGTACCATCAAGTTGTTCGTGGCATCATACCACGCGCTGTCGAGCTCTTTCACGGCGCTGCGGAGCCGCATGAAGTGCTCCTCGGACGACCGGTCCCCAAGCCGGGTCGAGTGCCGGCAGCCTGTCCTTGCCCAAGCCGCGGGTCGCCGGAGTCATGTCCGCGGCGTTCCACTTCTCGGCGTAGGGCAGGAGATGCCCCAAGTCCCGGCCTTGGCGTTTGAACTCAGTTATACGGCCAAGAAGACCGGTGGCCTTCGTGGCGGTATCCCTGGCGGCCTTGGAGACGTGCAGCACCAGAGGCTGCTGGCTGCCGGAAGGGGCGCTGGAGGCCGTCGCCTTCCCCTTGATAAGCTTGGAGGTCTTGGGCGGCGGCGCGGTAGGAGCGGCCCCGAGAGGTTTGCCGCGAGGAGCACCTGGCGGCGGCATCAGGAGGGTTCGTGGAGACTGGGGAGCGCTGGGCGCGTCACCCGGGTTGGAACCTTCCGGCGCGGAAGATTCCGGCGCGGAAGTTGTTGTCTTTTCAAGGACGGGAGGAGCTGGAGGCTCCGCCCGCCCGGCAGCTTCTTCTTCTCCGGCGCCGATATTGCTGGCGCCGGTATCCTGGGTCTCTGGAGGGAAGGAAGGATCCTCCTCCGTGCGGTGATCTGATGATGAAGGGGCCGCACGCCCCGAATTTGTTGTGCCCCCCGAAAGGGAGGCGGAGATGTTGCCGGCACCAGGTGGTGCCGGGCTTGAGCGAGGAGGAGGGGTTGAAGTCCTTGCGGAATCTTCAGAGCCCGATGGCCTTGGGCCAAGCTTGAGCGCAGGGCTGAGAAAAAGAAAGAAAGACAGTTGGAAAAAAGCAACCGGAAAAAGAACTTGGCAAAAAAGAGGCAAGCCGGAAAATGAAAAACTTACCCGGAAGAGGTTGGCATCGCCTTGCGCCCGTAGCGACGCATGCCCACCTGCTTCTCCCCCAAGGGCTCGGTCCGGAAGCGCTTGGAGGGACGGGCCTGGCTGGCACCGGCATCAGAAGCCGGCTGCTTGTTCTTTTGGCCCTGGGCCATGAGTTTGTCCACAAACTCAGAGCCCGCCTCGGCGCGCAGGGGCGGCACGCGCTCATGGATCTATGGATTGAGCATGGCTAAGAAGCATTTCGCAGGAAAACGATAACGGAAGATAAAGGAAACCGGAAAAGAGAGTACCTCAAGCGTGGTCAAGTCGTCAGCGGACCCGGTTGGCTTTGGCGGAGACCGGCCAAGGTGCTGCTGCCGGAGTCTTGCCCATCTTCAAATCCTTCCAGAAAATGTAGGGATCCGGGTCGAAGGAGTCAAGGGCGCGTTTCCGGCAAGGTCCTCGCCGCTACGCTTCGATGAGGGGAAGCGGTCCTTGGCCCGAAACATGAAAAAAGTAAGATTAGCAAGAGCGAGAAAGTTACCGGCTAAAAACAACCCCCGTCGCATAATCCCTTACTTCTTGCGTTGGAGGGTTATCGGTCTGAGGGGAGGAGGCCCCATTCCCAATCAGATGGCATAGCGGTTTGGCAAATGCTGCTTAGCCTTGCGAACGACATCCCTTTTGCTAAGCGGACGGCTCGTGATCTTGGTAGGATCGCCCGGGCCGTACATCTCGCTCATCCTATGCGCGCGGCGCTTCGGAGGAAGCACCGGCGTGAGATAAAGGTGCGGATGATATCATCCGAGCAGATGTTGGTCTCCCTCTTCAAAGAGGCCAAGAAGCGTACCACCCGGCTAGTTTCGGCATGATCAGACTTCGGGTTGTAGCTCCGGTTGGTCCTCGCTGGGAGGCCCCGCTTCGAAAGGAGGAAGATCGATAAGATCGGCACGGCCGGTGTTCTTCACGTAGAAGAAAGTCCCTTGCCACAACCGGCAGGATTCGAGGCCGGAAAACTTAAAAAAGGGGCTCCCTTGACGGGAGCCGATGATGCAAGACCCGCATTGAACGGGGGGTTTGGGTTTAGGAATATCCTTGCCCTGAACGGAATTGATCCGAAGAGCAAAGAAGCGGGCAAACGTCTCACGAGTGGGACGAATGCCGATATAGGCCTCCATAGAGGTGGCGTAGCAAGAGAGGTAGAAGATGGCGTTGCCAGGAAGGTGGTGAGGTTGGAGTTTGTAGAAATCTAGGAACTCACGAAAGAAAGGGGAGGCTGGAAGGCCGAAGCCACGCTCAAAGTGAGCAAGAAAGACAACATATTCGTCGGGTTCAGGGTCCGGTTCGATTTCATCGTCAGGAATCCGGCAAGAAACTCCTTCCGGAATCCGTCGAGACCGGTATAACCAATCGATCTCGAACTCAGTGACACTGGAGCCCATCCAGGCTCCGCGGGTGATTGGGGAAGGCTCGGCGCCGGATGATTGGCTGGAGCTACCGGATGCTTCGCCGGAACTACTCGCCTCTTGGCTACCGGAAGCTTGGCTAAAGCTACCGGATTCTAGAGGTCCACCGGATTCTTGGTGGCTACCGGATCCTTGTCTGGTTGCCGGAATCGGTCTCCATCGGATCTGGAGCGTTGGATCCACCGGGAGATTGATCACGGTGTTTAACGGAAGGGGAAGAAGAAGAAGATGCGGAGGAGGATTCGTCGGACATTGAATGGGAAGGTGAAAAAACAGAAATCCCACACTTGAACCCCGCGTGAAGATCTACGAGTAAGAAGAAAACCAAAGAAAAAAGAGGAAATAAGAACACCGAGGACCCAAGATCTGAAAAGCAAGCAAATAGCGAGCAAAGCAAGATTGGTGCCAACCTGGAGCGGCGCAGTCGCAGAGGAAGAAGTTCGCCGGTGCTGGAACGGACCTACGGTCGCCGACGAGCTCCGCCGACGGCGAGGCGGAGAAGCTCACGAAGAAGCGTGAATGCAGCGGGCGCGGTGGAACTGCTGCTAGGGCCTCCTGCACAGCGAAGTCCGGCGGAGGCACGGCGCGAGTTCGTCGGGCGCCGGAGCCGAGTGCGAGCGACGGCGGACGAAGAGCGGCGGAGGCACGGAGGCAAGAAGCACTATGCGCGAAGGAAGAGGAATGCGAAGAAGAGGAAGAAGAAGGGGCAGTTGTGCTTATAAAGGAGAGAGAAGATGGGCTGAAAACCGCTGGGCCGCGGCGGTTCGCCTCGCGGGCCGCGACGGTTCGCGCCACGGGCCGTCACGTGGCGAAGAGGTACACGCGAGAAACGAGGTGGCCACACGGAGGCGCACACGAGATCCAGAGCAGTTAGTGGGATCCGCAGTGGTGCATTAAATGGGCGCGCGGGAGTCGAAACGAAGTGACAAGCCGACACGCGCTACGACAGTCACGGTGCGCATGTCACTGACAGGCGCGGGGCCCAAAATATTCTCGACACCGCCGAGGAAGTATTTAATGACCATAGATGCCGGAGGATAAGATACCGGATAACACCTTAAGAAGAAGAGATAGCGAAGATCTGAGCAAAGATGCCGGATCCAAGTCTAAGGACGGATAGATTAAACCGGTATCCTAAAAAGAAAGAACCTGGCATGGTCTGTTGGATAGAATCCGCCAGGCTATACCAGCTTCGGGGACTAATGTTGGGGGGATGACCCCCGGTATGCCAAAGGCATGCCAAACCGGATGGTTTGAGCCATCAAGATACCGGTTTAATGTTCGTACCGGAACCTAAGGATAAGAGTTTAGCTAAGTGGAGCTAAGCCGGTATCCCCAAGAGGGTATGCCGGAACCCGGTAAGAAGATACCGGACCTCCGGAAGGACGAGCGGGTCGGCGGGACTGGTCAAAGATTCTCTCCAGAGCAAGAAGACAAAGATGAGCTAAGCAAAGTAACTTTAGACGAAGGGCTGACGATAAAGAGAAGGATGACGGTCAAAGAAGCCGGAGGACGTCGGCGCCCACGATTAAAGAGGACTCCGGTGTCATCTATGATTAAAGTAGCTTTGTAAAGTAGTTTGTCTAGTCAAAGATGCCATTAGGGTTTCTTCCGAGTGTAAGCCACCCTCTCCCCTATATAAGGAGAGGGGTACTGCCTCCTACGAGCGCGAGACCACAGAGAGATCGGTGAACAAGAACTTGTAACCATGTTGAGATCAATGAAGCTAGCGATCTAGTAAAGAGTTCTTCCTCTTGTCTCTCTTCTTGTGTACCGACCTTTGGTTGTGTTCTTGAGGAAAGCATCCGGAAGTTCTTCCCATCTAATCGCAAACCCTCCCCCGAATCCTCATACGTCCATTCGGCCCCAACTTAAGCCATCCTATGGCATCTGCTCGTTCACCACGACGACAACCCCTCTCCACACTGGGATGAAATGCACCGTCCAGATTTATCTTGGTCCATTCCTCGGCTGGAGGGTTCCATTTCCCAACTCGTTTATCAATCGTTGGTTTCTTTAGGAATTCTGCCCATTCCCCTGTATGCCTACCGACTATGAACGCGAGTTCCTCGGGTGTTAGAGCATCTCCAGCCGCGTCCCCCAAAGCGTCCCCCAAAGCCCATTTTTGTCCGGCGCGTCCCGATACGGTGTCCGGCGCCCCGAGCCCGTCCCCATCCCACAGGGGACGCACCGGGCACGCCGGACACAACGAAAAGCGAGGCGGGGAGTGGCGGGGCCGACCCGTCAGCGGCACAGTTAATTTTAACCTAACTGTCGCCTACCTCACGGTGGAAGTTATTCGCGCAGTGACACACGGCGGCATCTTTGCCTTAATGGCGACGGAGGGGCAGGCGAGACGTCTCGTCGGTGCTGCGCAGCCTCCACGCGTCGCCGGCGTTCGCACGCCACCGCCCGTTCCCGCGCGATCTTCCCACCTCTTCTCGTCCGTTCCGCGCTTTCTTCCCGACGCCGGCGTCTATAAAAGGTCTCCCGGCTCAATGGTAGCCACCACACCCCGCCGGCAACAAACACAGCCCTCGTCGCTCCACCGCCGTCTCCTCCACCACCAGTGGCAATGGCGAACCGCCCCGGCGCTGGCCACTTCCCTCCACCGCCGTCTCCTGCACCGCCGTCTCCTCCACTTCCAGTCCCGGAATTGCAGGTCGACACCGACCCTGCGGCCCGGGATGAGCGGCGGCGGCGAGGGACGCCGCTTTGGCCTGGCTCTCGTCAGCAGCGGCGGGAGGCACTCGAGGAGGAGGCCCGCCAGCGGCGTGAGGCGGCGCACGCGGCGGATCTAGCGGCGTTCTACGCCCCTGCCCCCGCAGCTGACGAGGCCGCGGCGGCAGCAGCGTGGCAGGAGTAGCAGTGCGACACCGTTGCGGCGTTTGACGCCTCGACGGGGGAGAAGAGGCGCGACGGCGCCGGTACCGGGAGGAGATGGAGCAGCGGTGGGCTGATGAGCGCCGGTGCCAGCGCGATGAGCGGGAGGCGCTGTACCGTGAACGGCGGGAGGCGATAGAGCGCCGGTGGCGGGAGTCGATCGAGCGCCAGCAGCAGCTGACGGTGGAGGAGTGTCAGCAACGGGAGGCGGCGCTGACGGCGCTATGGGGGAGGCGGGCGGACCAGTTGGTGGCGGAGGCCGACGCGTTGGCGGCGGCGATGATGGAGGCGCCAACAGATGTGGAGGAGGAGGCGCCAATGGAGGAGGAGGAGGCCGAGGCGGAGGAGACCGAGGTGGAGGACGACGACGACGACGAGTTCGAGTGGTCCGACGACGACGGGCCCCACCCGGACGAGACGGCCGATCAGCAACCCGCGCTCGTCGAGTCCTTCGAGTCGGAGAAGAAGCTCCAGGACGACGCTCGTGCCCGCGAAGAGGCGTAGATTCGTCGCGCCGTCGAGCTCTCCCTCCAGGCGGCGCAGCAGGGGACGGCGGAGGACGCGCGGCGGGAGCGGAACCAGCTGGCCACCGCTGAACGCAAGGAGAGGAGGCGCGCGCAAGAGGAGCTGCGGCGTAGGGGAGGCGACGACGGGGCGGGGCCGTCGAACGCACCGCCGGGCGGTCAGTAGTCTAGGTTTAGATGAAATCTAGCCGTTTTCATTCAAACTTTGTAATATATAATCAAAATTGAATGAAAACCTTTATTTTCGTGCACCAATATTCATTTGGGGGACGCGGCTGGGGAGTGACGTCCCACAAAGACGGCACGAACAAAACACGTCCCCAAAGGCTCAATCCGGCGCGGTTTGGGGGACGCGACTGGAGATGCTCTTAGTCGTTGTTCCCCATGGTTTGCCTTATTCCTCTCCGTCCACCAACAGGTGCACTCCATCTTCGAACATAGTGTGGCACATAGGGCACCTCGTGTCCAGTTACATCCTCTTTTGCTGAATGTTCGTTCGTGTAGGAAGAAGGAAATGGTGAACTTTGGCCGGACATTCCAGGCTCCACAACCGATCCTAGACACTTCTTCTCCAACTGCTTCCTTGGACACCTTCTGACGAACCAGCTTGCCACTCTGCATTACTCTCTGCATTACTGAAACAGAGTGGACATGGTAGGCTAACTTCACAGCGAAACACTCTTTTTCATTCCGTTAGAGTAAAACGATGTAGGAACTGACATGTCGTTCCTGGAGCCTCGCCTCCAGGAACTGTCTTCCGAACTGTTTGGAGGCGTCCGTTCCCCCTATATAAGTGTTCAATCATCAATGAAAATGATCACTCCATTCATTCAATCGATTCCTTTCTCGTTTTACTCGAACACGTTATAGTCTCAACCGAGAAGAACTAGAGCGAGATCGACAGGAACCTGCAGGCAAAAGGTAAGAAAGATACTATGCATGTGTTTCTGTCATGGTTCCTTCGCCTGCTCCAAAGGAGGCAATGGTTCGGAAGCATAGCTTCAGGAGTAACGGACTAAATTAGGAGCGGGGATTAACACTTAATTAACCGCTGAAATTAATTATTTAACACTCCCCCTAATCTTGATTGCATTAAAGTCTACCACCTTGATTGAAATCTCCTCCAAAATCTCTGTGAGAAAAATGTGAGGAGTGGTGTAGGATATGTTGTTAAAACTCCTTTAAACCCAGTGGAAAAATAAGGAGAAAATGATACAACATATAATTGGTATTGCTTATTTATTAACTTGGTATGAGAAAAACCTTGTAAAAGGGGGAAAACTCCATAGAGTTTAGAGAACAATATATGGCGTGTATACTTTCCTAAAACCCCTGGTGGGGAAAACAGAAAGTATGGCATATTATTTCGTGTTGATATTACCTCATTAAAAACCTTCATGAGTACCTGCATAGTAAACTCATAAAGGGAAAAAAGAGTGTAATATGATGCTTTGAATATGATTGATTCAGGAAGATACCCCTTGATTCTTGCAAATTTGATGCCGTCGCATACCAATTCCATAAAATATATCTAGAATGCTGAAGTTGGTAGAGACTTCGTGAACAAACCAATAGGATTATCGCATGATTGGCTTGCAAGATGTTTATTCTCCAACTCTTATGGAGTTCATGGAGATAAAAAAAATTAGAGACAATATGCCTAGTGATATTTCTCTCGATGTATCCTATTTGCATCTATGCAATACGAACAACATTATATGTGTAGATAATGGCCGATGATTCAAGAGAACCAATACCACATGACTCATGTATGTGGTTTATCATTCCGTAAAGTTACACGTGTTAACGCGGCTTTGTATTTCAGGATGATTGGTAGGTGTAGTCACCAAAGTCTGTTTCGAAGAAATCAATGGGGCAGCACTTCTACCATGTAGGTACATATTGTGGGGATCATTCTAGTAGCCATCATCAGTGTATCCTGATGATATTGAAGTTTAGATTTCTCTGAAACTACAATAATAGGTCAAGTAATATGTGGTACCTTGGAGATATCGAAAGATATTCTTGATTCCCAACCAATTGTGTTGGTGGGTCCAATGGCACTAGATATGTAACTTCAAGTCCCAACATTCCATCTACATCATCCCGTGGTTTGAGTGAATCTATCTCTACTTCTAGAGATTGAACAACCGGCATATGGGAGATGGATACGACTTGTCCATTGTAAGTTTCTCCAATATTTATAATATAGGCGGCTTGGTGTACCATAATACTTGAGTGAAGTAGCTCGACTTGTAGTATCAATCACTGTTTGGGTTTAACCAAATCCTTCATCTCAAATTCCGTCTTTTACAAGAGAAATATTGTCGACATTTGTAGGCTTTGGTTATATGATTCTCTAGAATCGATATAGTTGGAGGGAATATCAAGCACCCATGATGACACTTCGTGATTTCCCAATACGCGTGAGTCCGGGTGTGCCGATGTCCCAGCCAGTGTGTGCAAACTGAAGCTGGGTTGTGGAGGTTTCCCTTCCACTGGGTGTATACTACCCATCATGTGTTTATCAACGCTAGGTTGATATGCATTTACTGATTCAGAAGATTTCTCCTCGTCTTTCCTTGTTGCTTGCAGGAAGCTAGATCCTGGTTACAAGTCGTACTACTCCCCCTCTTTTAAGAAATAGGGAGTTGAGTGGTTTTTATTGGTACCTCCAATCTTTCGGGCGCATTCCTAACTGGATCAAAGGATTATGTAACACCTTTGAGACCATTAAATGATTCTGGCAGGTTATTTTCGAAGTGTTGCAAATTATTGAATTCTAGACGTGTAGTCCATATTCTTGAGTACGTGGATATGAGGAGGGAAGTGGAGTTCCAATTGATTTCCTGGCATTCTATTTGGTAAATATGCCCCTAATGTCTGGAAATATCCATCCTTCAATATATGAAATTAGTGTACAAGGATATGAACACATCCCTTATGAGGAGTTCAAGGTACTTAGTGATCGACGGAGATCTGTACCCCACATAGACCCCTAATCCGTGGGCCTATGATGTACGCTGCTGTGGTGAGATCGATGCGCATGAAGCACTTCCGAACTTACGCAGCTGGGAAATGCTCGGAGGATTTCCACATATCAATTGCAGAGGTGAAGTACTGCGATATGCAAGTAGTTAGTGAGTGGCATGTGAAACCTCATGACTCCAATGTGAAGTTGGTAAGTTTCAACTCATTAACAAAGGTCATGCAGCAAACCCGATCCTCTTGCTCATATATTCAACCAAACCTTTTTGTGTATGGACATATATGACAAAGTTTTGAACTTCAATCTTCGAAAGCCATGCAATAATTACTGGAGGCACGTGAAAAGAATTCTACATCATTGTCCATTGAATTGATATAATTCTATTTTTAGTCCATACAATGGTTGGATGAGACCACAAATATCACCTCGAATAAATTTGATTGAGGGACTTAAGTGATCCAGCTTTGATCTTGAGGTATATGAGATCCTCAAAATGAGCTACATAATATTCGACGATTGAGGAAACTTAGCTTCATGCAAATCATGACCGATGGAATTGATTTATATGTGACATGTGCTACAGGTTGGATGTACGTGTAGTACAGTCCAAATAATAGAGAGGGCACCTTTTCAAATACTTGTTCCTCATCCATCGGATTAAGTAGTGTAGAAATCTATATAGAGTTCTCTCAGATATATAGAGTACATACAATCTTATCTTATATCAGAGTGTTGATACAATAAATTGTGATATACAATACTTATGTTCTATTACAACATCACACATGGACATGAATACTTAAAAAAAGATCACTATGGAAATAGTGGGACTAGTCAAAGTCTCCAAACACATCGGTTGATGCGTAATCAACCATCATGTTCACTGTGCCCATAGGGTCCTCTGACTTCTGGAGGGTCATGGTGTTGCTAGGTCCAGGAGAAACATCTTGCAAACCAACTCCATTGGTGCCATCTGGATGAAGGTTGAAGTTGGCTTCAAACCTGTTCCCTTCAGGTACTTTGCGTCCCTGGGATTGCTGGTAGATAATTGCTAGATGCTTTAGGGTCTTTCACTTGTTAGTAGGATGCATGTAGCACCCACACTTGTCGCAAAGCTTAGTTTTACCAAACTCTGGCTTTGCGGTGCCTTTCCCACGGTCTGAGTTTCTAGGCTTCCTATTCCGGTTGCGCTTTTGCTTACCACTGAAGTTTGATGACCTTCCTTTGAAACTTTCACCAAACTTGCGTCCTTTCACGACATTCATATGAACTTCAGGCAAGGGTTTCGAACCAACCCGATGCTGAGAGCCATTCTTAACGAGTAGCTCATCATGCTTTTTAGCCTGAAGTAGGATATGAATAAGGCCGGAATAGACTTGGTAGTCGCGAGCACGGTATTGTTGCTGGAGGAGCCATTCAAATGGGAGCATAGTAGAGATGGTTTTCTCTATCTTCTCTGTATCAATAGTCTCCTTCCCGCAAAAGCGCAGTTTAGAACTTATCTTATGAACCTCATGATTGTAATCCCTAATGGACCTGAAGTCTTGGAATCGGAGATGTATCCAATGATGGAGTGCTTCAGGTAGGACAACTGCCTTCTGCTGTTCATACCTCATCTTGAAGGCTTGAAACAAAGTAAGTGGGATTCCTCCTGTAATATCCCAGGTTTAGAGGCAATAAAATGAGAGAACACCAAAGTGTGCATTGCATTCATGCATAGAAAATCCGGGGAATTTTCGCGCTTCAAATAAAACTTACCACGATAGCGAAGTTTCACTTGACTTGCTGGAATTGAAGTAGATCATCAAGTCAAGCGCTATAAACTTCACTGTGATCTTTGTTAAAACCTTGTTTTGGGTAGAGATGATTTGATCTATGGATTAGACCAAATGGAATTATATTCACAACAACACATTATTTAAGAATCAAACCCTAACTTATTAACACTTTAAAAGTTAGCAACTACCTTTGTGTGTAAATTAATTCACTTCTAAACTTATTACCAAATAAGGTAAACCACAGGGTCTAAAGTGCATAAAAGCCACACCTTCTTATTTAAATCATAACTTATTAAGTATATGAAATATCATAAAACTAAATCCATTTACATTACGATTTATAGTTCAAACTATTTGAATCAAACTGACTATGAGTATTCTGAAACACTTATGATCATGCCTTGGTGAAATCAAGCACCAACTATCCAAATTTGAGGAATAACCTTCAACCTTGATCTTTTGATCAATATTATAATATAAATCCAATCCAATATGATATAGTGACTCATCCACAATAATAAAACCATCCACAAGATATTTAGTAACAAATGCCACTTGGCTAACCAAAAATAAATCATATGAGAGGATAATGATCTTGCCACATAGGATGAAAATATCTACATGACTTGCATCCCAAGCTTTGCCACCTCATGCTCAAAGGATTGCTATGGATGAGGGCATGACACCCAAGCACCTTACTCATTAAACCAACATAAGAGTCACCACCTATGTGTCATGATACTAGAGCTTGCCCAAGCCTATAAATAGAGCCACACCCTTCATCCATTTGCTCATCAAGTACCATGATACATGGGAAAAAAAAATATAGAGCCACTCCATATGAATTAGCTAGGATCAAGATGAAGAAGCTAGGAGGTGGAGGCATACCACAAGAAGAAGGTTTATCAGATTTCCTGAAGAACAAGCTACAGAATATTGCAAGGTAGAATCCCTAGGCAAACCATATGTTTAGAGGATCATATCATCATCTCTTGAGTAGGACCTTAGGAAACCAATTCCATAATCATCACAATTTGGTATTAATTAGAAACCTAAGAATCTAAGTGAGTGTGATGAGAGGAATGATAAAGAGTGATTAGTGAGGAATAAGTGGATATTGTCTAATGCATGATTATACCTTGTAGATATAGATGATCAGTTAAACCCATGTTATTAATAGATCTCATCTATCACATAAAATAATAAGTATATCACTAGTAGTTAATCCCAAACCAATCCTCATGTCTTGTGTAGAGGAGTAATCCTAGTCAATTAAACATAACCCAACTATTGCTCACATCCTAAACCTAGTGGTTTATCACATTGGTGATCACTACTAAAACCCTAGACCAAGTCTGAAATCCAACCCATGGATTACTTTGGATTATAAGTAGAACCCTGCCATGCCTCATGCCTATTTCATACTTCAAATAGTGAAGTATTCCCAAAACCATAAACCTTTTAAGTAGAATCCACCCCACATAAAATATTGTTTCCTAACTTGTGTATCATGGATCACAAGTATAAACTAAGCCATATGTACTTAGGACTAAATATCATTTGGTGAGTTGAGTGAAACCAATATCCAAATTACTTTCTTAAATCTTAAGAACTATCATTCACATAAAATCATGAACTAATTCCATTTCCTTTACCATTTGTTAAACCCTAGCCATAATTAAATTATATGTGAATGATCACTATGGGTAAGTACTAGAAAAATAGAATGTGTTCACCATGCACATGTTCTAAATTTCAAATCAATTAAAACATGTTTAATTCCTTAATTAAAAAAGCAATTGAGATAAACCCTAAAATCATATCTATCTGAAAATTTGAATTGTGTCTCATAAGAACACAAAATAAATCAATTATATAATAGTTGTTTGAAAACAAAACAATACAGTAGGTGGCATTATCAAATGGTTTTGATATTCAAATATATTAGAACCTGCAAAGTAAAACCAGGATCAAAATTTGAATTCAAATTCAAAACAGAAAATAAAAACAGAAAATGGAAAAGGGGAAAAAGAAAAGAAGGCTCACTTACCTTACCTGGACCGCAGCAGCCCGAAGCCTACCCCAACAGCAGCCCAGCAGCAGCCCAGGACCAGCACCACCTCTACAACCCAGCAGCAGCCCACGTTGAAGCCCAGAAGCAGTCCAGCCCACGTCCAAATACCGTTTCGCTTGCTTTAAAAATCGTGCGTGGAGAAATGACTTCTCCGTCGTCGTCTCCGAGCTCGACAGCGCGGCGGAGCCAGTAGGCCACGATCACGTCGTCGATAAGCTTGCCCGGACGCGCCAGAAGGTTCCAGAATTCCGCCCTAATCGTTTCACGTCCGAGTCTATCCGTGGGGAAGAAAAGATCCTCGCCAGACCACCTTCCAGAGACCGCCACCTTTTCACCGTCGCCGTCGTCGTGTCGAGTCCTCGAGGCTTCCCTTGGCCTATAAATAGGTGGAGGGCGTTACCGTGTAGTCCTTGTTCTTCGCCGCCCATCCATTCTCTCTAAATCGCTCTCTATCTCTCACTGGAAACACCGCCATGGCCGGCCAGTTCTCCGGCTAGCCGTCGATAGAAGCCACCCCGGAGTCCACCGTTAGGTCGAGGAGATGCGCCCTGGTGTGTAGATCTTCTGGGAGCAAGCAGGCATCAAGGGGAGTTCGGAACCAGGAGGATTTCACCGTTCCCTTTCACTCGGGTTCGCCGGGAAGCGGTCAATCGCCGCCGTCTCCGTCAACAATCGTCGTCGCCGACCACACCAGCAGGTTCAGGGTGAGTTTGCGCGCCGTTAGAGCATACTCTCGCTTCCTAGCATCACCTGTAGCATCTGATTCGATTCTCGCCGGAGTAAACCACCGCAGCATCCCTTTGCCGGCGATGCTCCGATGAGTCCCTGCGGAAACCACCACCACCATTCGTCTCGCCTTGCAGTACTCGTTCGAATACACCTATTCGCGCGTCCTGGGAAGCCACCGTAGCGTAGCGCCGCCGTGATTTGGTCGCCGGCGTTTAACCGCCGGCAACGCCAACGTGGCGGTGGGGTCCCGTGTGCCTGTTGACTGGTCGTTGCCATCGTGGCAACTGACCTAGTCAACGACCCCACCTGTCTGTGACTAAGGTTAGATCCAGATCGGTAACTCTAGTATTTTTTGTTTATTTCAAATTCCAGTAAATTGCTGAGACTTTGCAAAATTCTAGAAAATTCATATCAACTCAGAAATTTTTG
>NC_061512.1:101213016-101281217 GCF_022539505.1 Lolium rigidum | reverse complement strand
ATTGATCACATAACGAATAGATAAATGCATACTCTACACTCTCTTGTTGGATGATGAACACATTGCGTAGGATTACACGAACCCTCAATGCCGGAGTTAACAAGCTCCACAATTCAATGTTCATATTTAAATAACCTTAGAGTGCATAACGAGATCAACACAACTAAACCAAGTACTAACATAGCATGCACACTCGTCACCTTCACACTATGTAGGAGGAACGAGACCACATCAATACCATCATAGCAATAGTTAACTTCATAATCTACAAGAGATCACAATCATAGCCTACACCAAGTACTAACACGGATGCACACACTCTGTCACCATTACACCGTGCGGGAGGAATAAAACTACTTTAATAACATCACTAGAGTAGCACATAGATAAATTGTGATACAAAACACATTGCAATCATAAAGAGATATAAATAAGCACTTCAATACGCCATTCATAACGGTGAATAAGTATTCTGTGAAATATAGCCTAAGAGACCCACACGGTGCACACACTCGTCACCTTTACACACGTGGGACAAGGAGTCTCCGGAGATCACATAAGTAAAACCCACTTGACTAGCATAATGACATCTAGATTACAAGCATCATCATATGAATCTCAATCATGTAAGGCAGCTCATGAGATTATTGTATTGAAGCACGTAGGAGAGAGATGAACCACATAGCTACCGGTACAGCCCCGAGCTTCGATGGAGAACTACTCCCTCCTCATGGGAGACATCAGCGTTGATGAAGATGGCGGTGGTGTCGATGGAGGAGCCTTCCGGGGGCACTTCCCCGTCCGGCGGCGTGCCGGAACGGAGACTCCTGTCCCCGGATCTTGGCTTCGCGATGGCGGCGGCTCTGGAAGGTTTCTCGTACCGTGGCTTTTTCCGTCTCGAGGTTTTAGGTCTGGGACCTTTATATAGGCGAAGAGGTGGCGTCAGAAGGTCGAAGGGGCGACGACACCATAGGGGGGCGCGGCCCAGGCCCTGGCCGCGCCACCCTGTCGTCTGGGGCCCACAGGGCCCTCCTCTGGCGGCTCTCGTGTGTTCTGGATGCTTCCGGGCAAAATAGGAACCTGGGCGTTGATTTCGTCCGATTCCGAGAATATTTCGTTACTAGGATTTCTGAAACCAAAAACAGCAGAAAACAGGAACTGGCACTTCGGCATCTTGTTAATAGGTTAGTTCCAGAAAATGCACGAATATGACATAAAATGTGCATATAACATGTAGATATCATCAATAATGTGGCATGGAACATAAGAAATTATTGATACGTCGGAGACGTATCAGCATCCCCAAGCTTAGTTCCTGCTCGTCCCGAGCAGGTAAATGATAAACACAGATAATTTCTGGAGTGACATGCCATCATAACCTTGATCATACTATTTGTAAAGCATATGTAGTGAATGCAGCGATCAAAACAATGTATATGATATGAGTAAACAAGTGAATCATATAGCAAAGACTTTTCATGAATAGTACTTAAAGACAAGCATCAATAAGTCTTGCATAAGAGTTAACTCATAAAGCAATAAATTCATAGTAAAGGCATTGAAGCAACACAATGGAAGATTAAGTTTCAGCGGTTGATTTCAACTTGTAACATGTGTATCTCATGGATAATTGTCAACATAGAGAAATATAACAAGTGCAATATGCAAGTATGTAGGAATCAATGCACAGTTCACACAAGTGTTTCCTTCTTGAGGTGGAGAGAAATAGGTGAACTGACTCAACATAAAAGTAAAAGAATGGTCCTTCAAAGAGGAAAGCATCGATTGCTATATTTGTGCTAGAGCTTTGGTTTTGAAAACATATAGAGAGCATAAAAGTAAAATTTTGAGAGGTGTTTGTTGTTGTCAACGAATGGTAGTGGGCACTCTAACTACCTTATCAACCAGACTTTCAAGAGCGGTTCCCATGAAGGACGTTATCTCTGCCAGCAAGGTAGATCATCCCTCTTCTCTTTTGTTTACACATGTACTTTAGTTTAGTTTTTCTTTATTTATGGATGACACTCCTCCCAACCTTTTGCTTACACAAGCCATGGCTAACCGAATCCTCGGGTGCCTTCCAACAATCACATACCATGAAGGAGTGTCTATTTGCAAAATTAAGTTGCTATACTGATGAATCAGGGCAAAACATGTGAAGAGAATTATTAATGAAAGTTAATTAATTGGGGCTGGGAACCCCATTGCCAGCTCTTTTTGCAAAGTTATTGGATAAGCGGATGTGCCACTAGTCCATTGTGAAAGTCTGTCAAAAGTAAATGACAAGATCGAAAGATAAAACACCACATACTTCCTCATGAGCTATAAAACATTGACACAAATAAGAGGTGATAAATTTTGTATTATTTAAAGGTAGCACTCAAGCAATTTACTTTGGAATGGCGGAGAAATACCATGTAGTAGGTAGGTATGGTGGACACAAATGGCATAGTGGTTGGCTCAAGGATTTTGGATGCATGAGAAGTATTCCCTCTCGATACAAGGTTTAGGCTAGCAAGGCTATTTGAAACAAACACAAGGATGAACCGGTGCAGCAAAACTCACATAAAAGACATATTGTAAACATTATAAGACTCTACACCGTCTTCCTTGTTGTTCAAACTCTTTACTAGAAATTATCTAGACTTTAGAGAGACCAATTATGCAAGCCAAATTTTAGCAAGCTCTATGTATTTCTTCATTAATGGGTGCAAAGTATATAATGCAAGAGCTTAAACATGAGCACAACAATTGCCAAGTATCAAATTATCCAAGACATTTTATCAATTACTACATGTAGCATTTTCCAATTCCAACCATATAACAAATTAACGAAGAAGAAACTTCGCCATGAAAATTAAAAGCTAAGAACACATGTGTTCATATGAACCAGCGGAGCGTGTCTCTCTCCCACACAAGCATTTATTCAAACAAAAACAAAAACAAAAGCACACAGACGCTCCAAGTAAAGTACATAAGATGTGGCCGAATAAAAATATAGTTTCAAGAGAAGGAACCTGATAATTTGTCGATGAAGAAGGGGATGCCTTGGGCATCCCCAAGCTTAGACGCTTGAGTCTTCTTGATATATGCAGGGGTGAACCACCGGGGCATCCCCAAGCTTAGACTTTTCACTCTTCTTGATCATAGTATATCATCCTCCTCTCTTGACCCTTGAAAACTTCCTCCACACCAAACTCGAAACAACTAATTAGAGGGTTAGTGCACAATAAAAATTAACATGTTCAGAGGTGACACAATCATTATTAACACTTCTGGACATTGCATAAAGCTACTGGACATTAATGGATCAAATAAATTCATCCAACATAGCAAAAGAGGCAATGCGAAATAAAAGGCAGAATCTGTCAAAACAGAACAGTCCGTAAAGATGGATTTTAAAATGGCACCAGACTTGCTCAAATGAAAATGCCCAAATTGAATGAAAGTTGCGTACATATCTGAGGATCACGCACGTAAATTGGCTTAATTTTATGAGCTACCTACAGGGAGGCAGGTCAAAATTCGTGACAGCAAAGAAATCTGAAACTGCGCAGTAATCCAAATCTAGTATGAACTTTACTATCAAAGACTTTACTTGGCACAACAAAACACAAAACTAAGATAAGGAGAGGTTGCTACAGTAGTAAACAACTTCCAAGACACAAATATAAAACAAAGTACTGTAGCAAAATAACACATGGGTTATCTCCCAAGAAGTTCTTTCTTTATAGCCGTTAAGATGGGCTCAGCAGTTTTAATGATGCACTCGCAAGAAATAGTATTTGAAGCAAAAGAGAGCATCAAGAGGCAAATTCAAAACAAATTTAAGTCTAACATGCTTCCTATGCATAGGAATCTTGTAAATAAACAAGTTCATGAAGAGCAAAGTGACAAGCATAGGAAGATAAAACAAGTGTAGCTTCAAAAATTTCAGCATATAGAGAGGTGCTTTAGTAACATGAAAATTTGTACAACCATATTTTCCTCTCTCATAATAACTTTCAGTAGCAACATGAGCAAACTCAACAATATAACTATCACATAAAGCATTCTTATCATGAGTCTCATGCATAAAATTATTACTCTCCACATAGGCATAATCAATTTTATTAGTTGTAGTGGGAGCAAATTCAACAAAGTAGCTATCATTATTATTCTCATCAAGTGTAGGAGGCATAGTATAATCACAAAAAAATTTACTCTCCATAGTAGGTGGCACCAAAAGACCACTATCATTATAATCATCATAAATAGGAGGCAAAGTATCATCAAAGAAAATTTTCTCCTCAATGCTTGGGGGACTAAAAAGATCATGAAAACCAGCTTCCCCAAGCTTAGAACTTTCTATATCATTATCAACAATGGTGTTCAAAGCGTTCATACTAATATTACTACCAAGCATGCAAATAAGATTCCATAGGTTTTTTAATTTTCGCATCAAACCATCCATGTCTTAAATCAGGAAATAGAATAAGAAGCTCATTGTTGTCCATTATGCCAAACTAGTGTAAACAAGAAACAAAAAGATGCAATTGCAGGATCTAAAGGAAATAGCTTCGAGTACTTACAACGGCAAAAATAGCTTAGTAGCCGAGATCCGGAGTGTGAGTACCTTTTACCTTTCCTCCGCGGCAACGGCGCCAGAAAATAGCTTGATGTCTACGGGTGCTTCTATTCTTGTAGACAGTGTTGGGCCTCCAAGAGCAGAGGTTTGTAGAACAGCGACAAGTTTCCCTTAAGTGGATCACCCAAGGTTTATCGAACTCGGGGAGGAAGAGGTCAAAGATATCCCTCTCATGCAACCACTGCAACCACAAAGCAAGAAGTCTCTTGTGTCCCCAACACATCTAATAGGTGCACTAGTTCGGCGAAGAGATAGTGAAATACAGGTGGTATGAATAAATATAAGCAGTAGCAACGGCACCAGAAAAGTGCTTTGCCCAGAACAGTAAACAAGCAGTAGTAACGCAGCGGTAGTAACGCAGTAAAACAGTAAACAAGCAGCGATAGCAGTATTTAGGAACAAGGCCTAGGGATTACACTTTCACTAGTGGACACTCTCAACATTGATCACATAACAGAATAGATAAATGCATACTCTACACTCTCTTGTTGGATGATGAACACATTGCGTAGGATTACACGAACCCTCAATGCCGGAGTTAACAAGCTCCACAATTCAATGTTCATATTTAAATAACCTTAGAGTGCATAACAGATCAACACAACTAAACCAAGTACTAACATAGCATGCACACTGTCACCTTCACACTATGTAGGAGGAATAGACCACATCAATACCATCATAGCAATAGTTAACTTCATAATCTACAAGAGATCACAATCATAGCCTACACCAAGTACTAACACGGATGAACACACTGTCACCATTACACCGTGCAGGAGGAATAAAACTACTTTAATAACATCACTAGAGTAGCACATAGATAAATTGTGATACAAAACACATTGCAATCATAAAGAGATATAAATAAGCACTTCACTACGCCATTCATAACAGAGTGAATAAGTATTACTGTGAAATATAGCCTAAGAGACCCACACGGTGCACACACTGTCACCTTTACACACGTGGGACAAGGAGTCTCCGGAGATCACATAAGTAAAACCCACTTGACTAGCATAATGACATCTAGATTACAAGCATCATCATATGAATCTCAATCATGTAAGGCAGCTCATGAGATTATTGTATTGAAGCACATAGGAGAGAGATGAACCACATAGCTACCGGTACAGCCCCGAGCTTCGATGGAGAACTACTCCCTCCTCATGGGAGACAGCAGCGTTGATGAAGATGGCGGTGGTGTCGATGGAGGAGCCTTCCGGGGGCACTTCCCGTCCCGGCGGCGTGCCGGAACAGAGACTCCTGTCCCCCAGATCTTGGCTTCACGATGGCGGCGGCTCTGGAAGGTTTCTCGTACCGTGGCTTTTTCCGTCTCGAGGTTTTAGGTCTGGGACCTTTATATAGGCGAAGAGGCGGCGTCAGAAGGTCGAAGGGGCGACGACACCATAGGGGGGCGCGGCCCAAGCCCTGGCCGCGCCACCCTGTCGTCTGGGGCCCACAGGGCCCTCCTCTGGCGGCTCTCGTGTGTTCTGGATGCTTCCGGGCAAAATAGGAACCTGGGCGTTGATTTCGTCCGATTCCGAGAATATTTCGTTACTAGGATTTCTGAAACCAAAAACAGCGAGAAAACGAGAACCGGCACTTCGGCATCTTGTTAATAGGTTAGTTCCAGAAAATGCACGAATATGACATAAAATGTGCATATAACATGTAGATATCATCAATAATGTGGCATGGAACATAATAAATTATAGATACGTCGGAGACGTATCAGCGTCCCCAGAAACATGGTTACCGCTCAACAAGCAACTTATAAGAAATAAGATACATAAGTAACATATTCAATACCACAATAGTTTTTAAGGCTATTTTCCCATGAGCTATATATTGCAAAGACAAAGAATGGAATTTTAAAGGTAGCACTCAAGTAATTTACTTTGGAATGGCAGAGAAATACCACGTAGTAGGTAGGTATGGTGGACACAAATGGCATAGTTTTTTGGCTCAAGGATTTGGATGCACGAGAAGTATTCCCTCTCAATACAAGGCTTTGGCTAGCAAGGTCGTTTGAAGCAAACACAAGTATGAACCGGTACAGCAAAACTTACATAAGAACATATTGCAAGCATTATAAGACTCTACACTGTCTCCTTGTTGTTCAAACACTTCACCAGAAAATATCTAGACTTTAGAGAGACCAATCATGCAAACCAAATTTCAACAAGCTCTATGGTAGTTCTTCATTAATAGGTACAAAGTACATGATGCAAGAGCTTAAACATGATCTATTTGAGCACAACAATTGCCAAGTATCAAATTATTCAAGACAATATACCAATTACCACATGAAGCATTTTCTGTTTCCAACCAAATGACAATGAACGAAGCAGTTTCAACCTTCGCCATGAACATTAAAAGTAAAACGAAGAACACAAGTGTTTAAATGAAAAAGCGGAGCGTGTCTCTCTCCCACACAAGCATGAATTTATTCAGAGAATGAAAATAACAAAACGAAAATAAAAGCACACAGACGCTCCAAGTAAAGCATATAAGATGTGACGGAATAAAAATATAGTTTCACTAGAGGTGACCTGATAAGTTGTCGATGAAGAAGGGATGCCTTGGGCATCCCCAAGCTTAGATTCTTGAGTCTTCTTAAAATATGCAGGGATGAACCACGGGGGCATCCCCAAGCTTAGACTTTTCACTCTTCTTGATCATACATCCTCCTCTCTTGACCCTTGAAAACTTCCTCCACACCAAACTCAAAACAAACTCATTAGAGAGTTAGTGCATAATCGAAAATTCACTTATAAGGAGGTGACATAATCAATCTTAACACTTCTGGACATTGCGCAAAGCTACTGAAAGTTAATGGAACAAAGAAATCCATCAAACATAGCAAAACAGGCAATGCAAAATAAAAGGCAGAATCTGTCAAAACAGAACAGTCCGTATAGACGAATTTTTCTGGGGCACTTAACTTGCTCAGATGAAAAATCTCAAATTTAATGAAAGTTGCGTACATATCTGAGGATCACGCACGTAAATTGGCATATTTTTCTGAATTACCTACAGACGGGGCTGCTCAGTTTCGTGACAGTAAGAAATCTGTTTCTGCGCAGTAATCCAAATCTAGTATCAACCCTACTATCAAAGACTTTACTTGGCACTACAATTCAATAAAATAAAGATAAGGAGAAGTTGCTACAGTAGTAAAAACTTCCAAGACTCAAATATAAAATAAAAGTGCATAAGTAAAATAATGGGTTGTCTCCCATAAGCGCTTTTCTTTAACGCCTTTCAGCTAGGCGCAGAAAGTGTGAATCAAGTATTATCAAGAGATGAAGCATCAACATCATAATTTGTTCTAATAATAGAATCATAAGGTAACTTCATTCTATTTCTAGGGAAGTGTGCCATACCTTTCTTGAGAGGAAATTGATACTTAATATTCCCTTCCTTCATATCAATAATAGCACCAACAGTTCGAAGAAAAGGTCTTCCCAAAATAATGGGACAAGATGCATTGCATTCAATATCCAAGACAACAAAGTCAACGGGGACAAGGTTATTGTTAACCGTAATGTAAAAATTATTAATCCTCACCAAAGGTTTCTTTATAGAATGATCAACAAGATTAACATCCAAATAACAATTTTTCAATGGTGGCAAGTCAAGCATATCATAGATTTTCTTAGGCATAACAGAAATACTTGCACCAAGATCACATAAAGCATTACAATCAAAATCATTGACCCTCATCTTAATGATGGGCTCCCAACCATCTTCTAACTTCCTAGGAATAGAAGTTTCAAGTTTTAGTTTCTCCTCTCTAGCTTTTATGAGAGCATTTGTAATATGTTTTGTAAAGGCCAAATTTATAGCACTAGCATTGGGACTTCTAGCAAGTTTTTGTAAGAACTTTATAACTTCAGAGATATGACAATCATCAAAATCTAAACCATTATGATCTACAGAAATGGGATCATTGTTCCCAATATTTTGAAAAATTTCAGCAGTTTTATCACAAACAGTTTCAGCAGTTTTAGCAATTTCCGCAGTTTCAGGCAATTTTGCACGCTTTGCACTAGGAGTAGAAACATTGCCAACACCAATTATTTTAGCATTGATATTAGGAGGTTTAGCAACATGTGAAGCATCAACATTACTAGTGGTGGTAATAGTCCAAACTTTAGCTACATTGTTCTCTTTAGCTAGTTTTTCCTCTTTTTCCCACCTAGCATGCAATTCAGTCATCAATCTAATATTTTCATTAATTCGAACTTGATTGGTGTTTGCTGTAGCAAATGACTTAATATCTTTATCTTCTTTAGGCATAAATTTCAATTTTAAAAGATCAACATCAGAGGCAAGACTATCAACCTTAGAAGCAAGAACATCAATTTTATCAAGCTTTTCTTCAACCGATTTGTTAAAAGCAGTTTGTGTACTAATAAATTCTTTAAGCATGGCTTCAAGACCATGGGGTACACTCCTATTATTGTTGTAAGAATTACCATAACCATTACCATTATTAGAAGGATATGGCCTATAGTTGTTACCAGAATTATTCCTATAATTAAGCATTGTTGTTGAAATTATTATTTTTAATGAAGTTCACATCAACATGCTCTTCTTGAGAAACCAATGAAGCTAAAGGAACATTATTAGGATCAACATTAGATCTACCATTCACAAGCATAGACATAATAGCATCAATCTTATCATTCAAGGAGGAGGTTTCTTCAACAGAATTTACCTTCTTACCTTGTGGAGTCCTTTCAGTGTGCCATTCAGAGTAATTGATCATCATATTATCAAGAAGCTTTGTTGCCGCGCCTAAGGTGATGGACATAAAAGTACCTCCAACAGCTGAATCCAATAGGTTCCGCGAAGAAAAATTCAATCCTGCATAAAAGGTTTGGATGATCATCCAAGTAGTTAGTCCATTGGGTAGGGCAATTCTTTACCAAAGATTTCATTCTTTCCCATGCTTGAGCAACATGCTCATTATCCAATTGCTTAAAATTCATTATGCTACTTCTCAAAGATATAATTTTAGCGGGAGGATAATATCTACCAATGAAAGCATCCTTACATTTAGTCCATGAATCAATACTATTTTTAGGCAAAGATAGCAACCAATCTTTAGCTCTTCCTCTTAAGGAGAAAGGAAACAATTTTAATTTTATAATGTCACCATCTACATCCTTATACTTTTGCATTTCACAAAGTTCAACAAAATTATTAAGATGGGCAGCAGCATCATCAGAACTAACACCAGAAAATTTCTCTCTCATAACAAGATTTAGTAAAGCAGGTTTAATTTCAAAAAATTCTGCTGTAGCAGCAGGTGGAGCAATAGGTGTGCATAGGAAATCATTATTATTTGTGCTAGTGAAGTCACACAACTTGGTATTCTCAGGAGTACTCATTTTAATAGTAGTAAATAAAGAAAACTAAATAAATTAAATGCAAGTAACTAATTTTTTTGTGTTTTTGATATAAAGAACGCAAACAAGACAGTAAATAAAGTAAATGAAATTACCTAATTTTTTTATATTTTTGATATAGAGAGCAAACAAAGCAGTAAATAAAATAAAGTAAAGCAAGACAAAAACAAAGTAAAGAGATTGGATGTGGGAGACTCCCCTTGCAGCGTGTCTTGATCTCCTCGGCAACGGCGCCAGAAAATAGCTTGATGTCAATGCACGCTTCTATTCCTGTAGATAGTGTTGGGCCTCCAAGAGCAGAGGTTTGTAGAACAGCAGAAAATTTCCCTTAAGTGAATCACTCAAGGTTTATCGAACTCGGGGAGGTAGAGGTCAAAGATATCCCTCTCAAGCAACCCTGCAATTACGATACAAAAAGTCTCTTGTGTCCCCAACACACCTAATACACTTGTCAGATGTATAGGTGCACTAGTTCGGCGAAGAGATAGTGAAATACAAGTAATATGGATGATTGTAAGTAGTAAATGCAATCTGAAATAAAGATGGCAGCAAGCAAACATGTAACAGAACTTGTTGGAAACGGGGTTTCAATGCTTAGAAACAAGGCCTAGGGATCATACTTTCACTAGTGGACACTCTCAACAATGATCACATAAATAAATAACTTCTCTTCTCTTGTGCTACTTTTAAAAACTCTATTGTTGGATAACAAACACCATTCATTGTGTAGGGCTACAAGAGCTCCCTCAAGCCGGAGTAAACAAGCTCCACAACATCCGGAGTTCATATTAAAGTAACCTCTAGAGTGCATAATAGACCGTTGCAATTTAGACCGAGTACTAACATAGCATACACACCGTCAACAATAGCTATGAAAGGGGGAATAGATCGCATCAATACTATCATAGTAATAGTTAACTTCATAATCTACAAGAGATTACAATCATAACCTACGCCAAGTACTACATGATGCACACACTGTCAACTTTACATCATGGAGGAGGAATAGACTACTTTAATAACATCACTAGAGTAGCACATAGATTAATAGTGATACAAAGCTCATGATCACATAAAGATCACACCATGGGAGAGAGAGAGATGAACCACATAGCTACCGGTAGAGCCCTCAGCCTCGAGGGAGAACTACTCCCTCCTCATCATGGGAGACAACGATGGCGATGAAGATGGCGGTGGTGTCGATGGAGATGACTCCGGGGGCAATTCCCCGTCCCGGCGGCGTGCCGGAACAGAGACTTCTGTCCCCCGAAACGGAGTTTTGCGATGGCGGCGGCGTCCCTGGAGTCTTTCTGGAGTTTCGTCAATTGGTGTCGAGTTTTTAGGTCACGAGGGACTTTATAGGCGAAGAGGCGTAGTCGGAGGGGCACCAGGGCGCCCTCCCCACCTGGTGGCGCGACCAGGAGTGGGCCCGCGCCCAGGTGTGGTGTGGGGGCCCCCTGGCCCATCTTCGTCTCCCCTTCGGACTTCTGGAACCTTCCGGGAAATATAAGATCGTGGGTCTTTGTTTCGTCCAATTCCGAGAATATTGCCCGAACAGCCTTTCTGGAACCAAAAACAGCAGAAAACAGGAACTGGCACTGTGGCATCTTTTTAATAGGTTAGTGCCGGAAAATACATAAAAATGATATAATGTATGAATAAAACATGTAGGTATTGTCATAAAACTAGCATGGAACATAAGAAATTATAGATACGTTGGAGACGTATCATGTACCCATTGAGAAAGAAACTTGAGCCTTTAGGATACCAAAGACCATATCTTGGCGTATCAACTAAATATCGAAAGATTCTTTTGAGAGCCATCATGTGACTCTCCTTAGGAGAAGCTTGATACCTTGCACACACACCAACACTCAACACTATGTCCGGTCTAGATGCACAAAGGTAAAGCAAAGATCCAATCATGGAGCAATATACCTTTTGATCCACCTCTTTACCATTGGGATCTAGTGCAAGATGACATTCAGTAACCATTGGAGTGGCTACTCCCTTCATCTCCGTCATCTTGAACCTCTTGAGCATGTCTTGGAGATATTTTGCTTGATTGATGAAAGTCCCTTCTCTCAATTGCTTGATCTCAAAACCAAGAAAGAACCTCAGCTCTCCCATCATAGACATCTCAAACCTATCGGTCATAAGCTTTGAGAATTCATCATTGAAAGCTTTGTTAGTAGAGCCAAAGATAATATCATCAACATATAATTGGCAAACGAAAAGCTCCCCATTGACCCTCTTAGTAAAAAGAGTGGGATCGATTAGCCCAACATCAAACCCACGGTCTATCAATAATTTTTTAAGGTGCTCGTACCAAGCTCTAGGAGCTTGTTTGAGACCATAAAGTGCTTTATCAAGCTTATAGACATGGTTAGGAAAGTCGGGGTCCTCACCCCGGGGGTTGCTTAACATAAACCTCTTCATGCAAAGGACCATTAAGAAAAACACTTTTCACATCCATTCGTTGTAACTTAAAGTTATGGTGTGATGCATAAGCAAGAAGGATACGGATGGACTCAAGGCGAGCCATGGGAGCATAAGTTTCTCCAAAGTCAATTCCTTCAAATTGAGAGAAACCTTGAGCCACCAATCTTGCCTTGTTCCTCACAACATTTTCAAACTCATCTTGCTTGTTCTTGAAAATCCATTTTGTGCCTATAACATTGCGGCACTCCTTTGGCTTCTCTACTAAAGTCCATACTTTATTGCGCTTGAAGTTGTTGAGTTCATCGTGCATAGCTTCCAACCAATCCGAATCTTCAAGAGCTTCAAATACTTTCTTGGGTTCCACTAAGGAGATATAAGCATGATGATTGCTAAAGTTAGCCAATTGCCTTCTTGTGGAAACTCTTCCTCTTACATCACTTAGGACCTTATCATGAGTGTGTCCAAGAATTTCCATGTTCTTATCTCTTCTTGCTAGACGACGGGCCTCGATCTCCTCCTTGGTTCTTCTTGGCCTTGTAGGTATCACTTGACCAACTTGATCATTTGGGTCCCCGTCTTGACCTTCAATTTGAGCTTCCTCAATTTCTTGAGAGTGCTCAACATCATGTGCTTGATCTTGGACATTATTCGGTGAGAGGAGAATATTGAATGGATACTCATCGGATCCATCATGAATCCTAGATTGATCTTGTCCTTGATCTTGCACACAAGAGGGAGGGTCTTGTTTTTGTTCTTGGGTTGGTGCATCATTAGCTTCAAGAGATGGAATTTGTTGATGTTGAGAGATGAGGGCTCCATTGTGGTAGAGCATAGTCCTTCCCGAGACGCCACATCGTGTCCCTCAATGGGGCGGAAAAATCCCACACCCATTCTTACTATGGCATCTTGAGGTATTTCATCACCTGCACAAACATCAACTTGCCCCACTTGGGAGCCATCATTTTCTTCGAACTTCACACTACAAGATTTGATGATAATCTTGGAAGTTATATCAAAGACTCTATAAGTGTGAGATTCGGCACCGTAACCACCAAATATACCCTCCAAAGCTTTAGGAGCAAATTTAGATAAACGAACTCCTTTGATTTTATTGAAACACTTACACCCGAACACCTTGAATTATGCGATATTAGGCTTGTTGCCGGTGAGTACTTCATATGGAGTCTTGTTCAAGCCCTTACGGAGATAGAGCCGGTTAGAAGAGTGGCAAGCGGTGGAAATGGCTTCGGCCCAAAAATTATAGCGGGATTTGTATTCCGCCATCATAGATCTTGCCATATCCATAAGAGTCCGGTTCTTCCTCTCCGCAACACCATTTTGTTGAGGGGTGTATGAAGCAGAATATTGATGTCTTATCCCCTCATCACTAAGAAAATCATTGAGTGTGTAGTTCTTGATCTCGGAGCCGTTGTCACTTCTTATTGCCATTATAAGGAGGCTGCGTTGATGTTGCACCTCGGTAGCAAATTCAATGAAGATTTGTTGAGTCTCATCTTTCTTCTTGAGAAAGTAGACCCAAGTGTATCTTGAATAGTCATCAACAATTACCAAGCAATATTTCTTCGCACCAAGACTTGCATGAGTGGTAGGACCAAAGAGATCCACATGAAGGAGATCCAAGATCCTCTTGGAAGAAATGATAGTCTTGCTTGGGTGCGGAGATTCATGCATTTTGCCTTCAACACAAGCCCTACAAACACGATCTTTCGCAAAAGAAACATTTTCCATTAGTCCCACAATATGGTTCCCCTTGTGAAGACTTTGCAAAGTTCTCATGTTGACATGAGCCACGCGGCGATGCCACAACCAACCCACATCCGCCTTTTCGAATAGGCACATCGCACTTGAGGTGGTGGCCCCCAAGAAGTCCACCACATACAAGTTATGTTCGCGATACCCAACGAATGCGACTTTTAGAGTCTTGATCCACAAGAGGACCACAATATCATTATCAATAAAGACGGTGGAACCCGTCTTGCCAAGGGCGAAAACGGATAATAAATTGTAACCAAGGGTTTTGACAAGCATGACATCCACAAGAGTAATGTTGTGTGCAACCACAACCTTGCCAAAACCCAATACCTCGGATGTAGAATTATCGCCAAAGGAGATGGTTATATTATTTATGTTTGGCCTCAACTCCTTGACGAGATTCTTGCCGCTGGTCATATGACTTGTGCATCCACTATCAAGCACCCATTTTGAACCTCCGGCGGCATAGTCCTACATGAGATCAATTATTGGATTTAGGTACCCATTTTTCAATGGGTCGTCTTTTGTTAGCAACAAGGGTCTTTGGGACCCAAATAGACCAAGCAACATAACCATCATATGGGCCAACATATTTTGCATAGACATCACTATAATAATCTTTAAATAAAACATAATGAGGGTTAGCAATTCCTGCATCATCATCATTAATGGTTTTGGCCTTAGGGGCTTCACCATTAGTGATATCTTTCTTCTTTTCTTGTGCGAGCTTGGCCTTCTTCTTGTTTTCCTTCTTTGCCTTGGTACTAAAGTCAATACCCTCCTTCCCATTGTTTGACCTTTGCTTACTCAAAAGATCATCCAAAGAAAGTTTACTTTGGGGAGAGGAGGCCTTAGCAAGTTCATCTTTCAACCTAGCATTTTCCTCAACAATATTTGCATGATCACAAGAAGAGGTAGATGAACTAGTTATGTCTTATGAAGCAAGCCTAATTTGAAGTTTCTCATTAGACTTGGAGAGGAGAGAGTATTCACTCTTCAAGGCTTTGTGAGCCTTGTCTAGTTCATCTAGATCCTTCACAAGTTTCTCATGATCAACACCAAATTTGGCCTTTTCCTTTTTAAGCACTTTTGCATTAGCCCTAGCAAGATCTCTTTCTTTAGTAAGCTTGTTAATTTCATCTTGAGGCTCTTCAAGAATTTCTAACCTCTCTTCAAGAGAAGCTATATTTTATTGACTTTCCTCAAGAGCATTTTTAAGAGCATGTATTTCAAGAGAATCCTCTCTCTCTATTTGACATTTTTTATCAAGAGTATCATCTAGTTGTGCTAGACGAATCATGAGATTTGAAACATGCATTTTAGTGTCACCTTGTAAGTTAAGAATGAACTCATCGAAATCTAGCATTTCTTGTTTCACTTTTAAACTAGCATGATCAACCCCTAGATCATTTGATATGTTAGGCATAGAGGGGTTAGGGGATGATACCTCGGAAGATTTAGCCATGAGGCAACTTTCTTCCTCCATGTGAATGTCCTCATTGGGGAATTCACTTGGTGATGAAGAGTTGGTGGAGAGGGAAACAAGAGCAACCAATCCATTTGAAGTTTCATCTTCTTCATCATCAACATCATCATCTCCGGAGGTATATTATTCTTGAGTTGATAGCACAATAGATGTGTCCAAGGAGGACCTTGCCATGAAACAATGTGCATTCTTGATGTGAGGGTTCTCATTGGGGGATTCAAAGAGAGATGAAGAGGGAATATTGGTGGTGGCAATGACAGCCACTTCCTTTGAACTTTCTTCTTCATCACAACTACTCACAACTTCATTGGAAGAATATTCTTCCTTAGTCACTAGCACAATCCTTGATGGCCTCTTGCCCTTCTTACTCTTATTGTAGAATTTCTTGTTGGGGGCCTTTGAATTTTTGCTCTTGTCCTTGGGAATGAGCCTTCCACCATGAGTTTCTCTATGCTCATAGGGACAATCGGCTATGAAATGGCGCTTGTCACTACAATTGTAGCACGATCTTGATTTTGGGCCCAAGCTCTTGAACCCACTTGAGTTGTTTCTCTTGATGTTGTCTTCCTTGTCCTTGGATGGATCAACCCAAAAAGTTTTTGCATGGAATGCCATGTGATCATTGTAGTGGAATTCCAAATCTTCCGGATAGGACATGCTCCAAGATGTCCTATATGGTTCTTGTGGGCTCACTTCTTCCACGGTATTGACTGTCAAGGCAATATTGGTCCCTCTTGACATCCCAATGGCACGATTGCGAGAATCTTGAGAGTTTTGTTCGAGAACCTTGAGAGCTTGCAACTCGTGCACCACTTGTTGTGAGGTGAGAGAAGGAAAGCTTTCTCTTCCAACGAGATTCTGGACATCAGTGGGTTCAAACAGCATCATGCAATCAATATACTTATCCTTTATCCAAAAATCATCAATATGTTTGGCACCCACATTCCGAAAAGCATCGGCAACTGTGATAAGTCTTCTATACATGACTTGATGATCTTCATCCGAGAACCTCATGAATCCTTCGGCTTGATTCCGAAGAGCACTATACTTGTTTCTCTTCATGCTTTCACTTCCCCTGAAGCTTGTGTCCAAACCCTCCCATGCTTCCTTGGCGGTTGTGAAGTTCCGAATAAGAGACAAATCTTGTGTCCCCACACTAGTTTGAATCATGTGCAAGGCAATCGAGTTGAGTTGGTGATCAACCTCTTCTCTTCTAGTCAACCTTTTGGGGTTGTAAGGCTTGTAACCTTCCAAGATAATTCTCCAAAGTTCATTGGAGTCACTACACACATAAGATTTGAACTCAAATTGCCATGTACTAAAATCTTTATCATTAAATTTCGGTGGATCACCCCTAGTGTTTATATGAGGATGGGGAACCAGTATATCGGGTAAGCGGAATGGTGGGTCCACATTATTGTAGCTCACATCCGCACTAGATGCTCTAGGAGAAGCATTGGGGGCTTTATTCTTGTCTAAGTTATCATCATTCAGGAGTGGGCTAGAAGAGGGTGGGCTCAAATCATCTCCCTTTTCTAACGCACTCTTGTCCCTTTCCTCTATGACGGGGATGACGGAGGGAGCCGGTGGCAAGCGGTCAGAAATCATTTTCCATCAAGCTTTCCATTTGAGCTTCCATGGTGAACCTCAAAGATGTTTCCATCGACTTGAGATCATCCATGGAGACCGGCTTTGCGGCCCCTTTCGTACCCTCATCATCCGGCATAATCTTAGGCGGTTAAGCCCGAAATAAGAGCCGAGGCTCTGATCCAATTGAAAGGATCGTATTCCGCACCTAGAGGGGGGGGAATAGGTGCTAACCAATTTTTAGTTATTTTTCAATTTAGGCTTGACACAAAGGTAAATTCTCTAGATATGCAACTATGTGAATTTACCTATAAGTCAAAGCCAACTACTAAGCAAGATATAGCTATGCAATATATAGAGGAGATATAGGATAGAGGTAACCGAGAGTGGAGCACGCGGAGACACGGAGTTGATTCCCGTAGTTCCTGATACGTCTCAAACGTATCTATAATTTGTTATGTTCCATGCTAGTTTTATGACAATACTCACATGTTTTATATACACTTTATATCATTTTTATGCATTTTCCGGTACTAACCTATTAACAAGATGCCGAAGCGCCAGTTCCTGTTTTCTGCTGTTTTTGGTTTCAGAAATCTTACACAGGAAATATTCTCGGAAATGGACGAAACAAAAGCCCACGGCCCTATTTTCCATGGAGGATTCCAGAACACCGAAGAAGAGTCGGAGGCGGCCAGCAGGGGGGTGATGCGTGCAGTCGACACACGTCCGTTGGGAACCCCAAGAGGAAGGTGTGATGCAGACAGTAGCAAGTTTTCCCTCAGAAAGAAACCAAGGTTTATCGAACCAGGAGGAGCCAAGAAGCACGTTGAAGGTTGATGGTGGCGGAATGTAATGCGGCGCAACACCAGGGATTCCGGCACCAACGTGGAACCTGCACAACACAACCAAAGTACTTTGCCCCAACGAAACAAGTGAGGTTGTCAATCTCACCGGCTTGCTGTAACAAAGGATTAACCGTATTGTGTGGAAGATGATTGTTTGCGAAAAACAAGAAAACAAGTATTGCAATGAGATTGTATGCGATGTAAAGAATAGGACCGGGGTCCACAGTTCACTAGAGGTGTCTCTCCCATAAGATAAAAGCATGTTGGGTGAACAAATTACAATCGGGCAATTGACAAATAGAGAGGGCATAACAATGCACATACATGATATGATAAATATAGTGAGATTTAATTGGGCATTACGACAAAGTACATAGACCGCTATCCAAGCATGCATCTATGCCTAAAAAGTCCACCTTCGAGGTTGTCATCCGAACCCCTTCCAAGTATTAAGTTGCAAACAACGGACAATTGCATTAAGTATGGTGCGTAATGTAATCAATAACTACATCCTTAGACATAGCATCAATGTTTTATCCCTAGTGGCAACAAGCACATCCACAACCTTAGAACTTTCGTCACTCGTCCTGCATTTAATGGAGGCATGAACCCACTATCGAGCATAAATACTCCCTCTTGGAGTTAAGAGCAAAAACTTGGCCGGAGCCTCTACTAATAACGGAGAGCATGCAAGATCATAAACAACACATAGGTAATAACTTGATAATTATCATAACATAGTATTCTCTATCCATCGGATCCCGACAAACACAACATATAGTATTACGGATAGATGATCTTGATCATGTTAGGCAGCTCACAAGATCCAACAATGAAGCACAATAAGGAGAAGACAACCATCTAGCTACCGCTATGGACCCATAGTCCGAGGGTGAACTACTCACTCATCACTCCGGAGGCGACCATGGCGGTGAAGAGTCCTCCGGGAGATGAATCCCCTCTCCGGCAGGGTGCCGGAGGTGATCTCCAGAATCCCCCGAGATGGGATTGGCGGCGGCGGCGTCTCTGGAAGGTTTTCCGTATCGTGGCTCTCGGTACTGGGGGTTTCGCGACGGAGGCTATTTGTAGGCGGAAGGGCAGGTAAAGGGGCGTCACGAGGGGCCCAGACGACAGGGCCGCGCGGCCAAGACCTAGGCCGCGCCGCCCTGGTGTCTGGCCACCTCGTGGCCCCACTTCGACTCTCCTTCGGTCTTCTGCAAGCTTTGTGGCAAAATAGGACCCTGGGCGTTGATTTCGTCCAATTCCGAGAATATTTCTTTACTAGGATTTCTGAAACCAAAAACAGCAGAAAACTAAGAATCGGCTCTTCGGCATCTCGTTAATAGGTTAGTGCCAGAAAATGCATAAATACGACATATAATATGTATAAAACATGTAGATATCATCAATAATGTAGCATGGAACATAAGAAATTATCGATACGTCGGAGACGTATCAGGGGGCCACCCCATAGGGCGGCGCGGCCCACCCCCTGGCGCGCCCAGGTGTGGGGAGGGAGCCCCCTGGCTCCCCCGACGCTGCCTCTTCGCCTATATAATCATTCGTATCGGAAAACCCTAGTACCGAGAGCCACGATACGAGAAAAGTTACTGAGACGCTACCGCCGTCAACCCCATCTCGGGGGGTTCTGAAGATCACCTCTGGCACCCTGTCGGAGAGGGGAATCATCACCGGAGGGCTCTACATCACCATGCCCGCCTCCGGACTGATGCGTGAGTAGTTCATCCTTGGACTATGAGTCCATAGCAGTAGCTAGATGGTTGTCTTCTCCTATTGTGCCATCATGTTTAGATCTTGTGAGCTGCCTATCATGATCAAGATCATCTATTTGTAATGCTACATGTTGTGTTTGTTGGGATCCGATGAATATGGAATACTATGTCAAGTTGATTATCGATCTATCATATATGTGTTGTTTATGATCTTGCATGCTCTCCGTTGCTAGTAGAGGCTCAGGACAAGTTGATACTTGTAACTCCAAAAGGGGGTATTTATGCTCGATAGTGGGTTCATGCCTCCATTGTGGATGTGTTGTTGCCACTAGGGATAAAACATCAATCATTTGTCTAAGGATATTTGTATTGTTTACATTACGCACAGTACTTAATGCAATTGTCTGTTGTTTGCAACTTAATACTGGAAGGGGTGCGGATGCTAACCCGAAGGTGGACTTTTTAGGCATAGATGCATGCTGGATAGTGGTCTATGTTCTTTGTCGTAATGCCCTAAGTAAATCTCATAGTAGTCATCATGATATGTATGTGCATTGTTAGAGCATCTCCAACAGATGCGCTAAAAGCCCCGCGCGGCAAAAAAAACGCCGGTTTGCCGCGCGCGGGTGTTGCCGCGCTGCTCCAACAGACGCGGGAAAAAGGCGCGCGCGCCAAATATTTTGCCGCCCGCGCGCTTTCGCGCTATCCCGCGCGGGAAACTTGCCGCGTGCGCTGCCGCGCGCGCTATATCACGCCACGCGCGAACGCGGCCAACTGCCACTTCCTCCACGCGTCGCTCTCTCTCCTCGCCTCTCTCCCTCCCGCGCCGCTCCACCTCCGGCCGCTCCGCCTCCGCGAGATGCCTCCGCGCCGCTGCCCCTCCTCCGGCTACCACGGTGTCCGGGCGCGGCCGAGCGGACGCTTCGACGCGGAAATCCGCTCCGGCGAGGAGCGGATCCGCCTCGGCACGTTCGATACCGCGCACGAGGCGGCGCGGGCGTACGACGCCGTCGCCTGGCGGCTCGGCCGCTCCCGGCGGACGATGAATTTTCACGATGTCTTCACGCGGGAGCAAGCGGAGATGTTGGCGCCGCCGCCGCCGATGATCATGCGCGAACAGCAGCGCCGACAGCGGGAGCTCGAGCAGCGCCTCATCATCGCCGAGCGCGACGAGGCGCTGCGCCTCGAATGGGCGCGCCGCTTTCCCGAGGACGTCGCCGCCATGGAGGCCTTCTACGGAATCCACGCGCAGAAGGAGGAGGAGAAGGCGGCGATGAAAGCGAAGAAAAAGGCGAGCCGCGAGAAGCGCCGCGCCGAATCCGTGGCGAGGAAGAAGGCGAGGGCCGAGGCGGCGGCGAGGAGGAAGGAGGAAAAGAAGAATGGCGCAGGGCCGTCGACCATCGTCCTCTCCTCCTCCTCCTCCGACTTCCAGTGGACGACGACGTCGACGCCGGTGTCGGACACGACACTGAGCAGCTCCGACTTCGACTGGGAGTCCGACGATCAGTCGGAGGAGTAGATTATTAGTATTTTCGTTTAAATGTCGCATTGTATCGCGCACTTTTAAAATATATTCGCCGGTATAGCGCGCCGCGATATAGCGCATCTGTTGGAGATGCTCTTATGCCCTCTCTATTTGTCAATTGCCCAACTGTAATTTGTTCACCCAACATGTTATTTATCTTATTGGAGAGACACCACTAGTGAACTGTGGACCCCGGTCCATTCTTTTACATCTGAAATACAACCTACTGCAATCATTGTTCTCTATTGTTCTTTGCAAGCAAACATCATTCTCCACACCATACGTTTAATCCTTTGTTTACAACAAGCCGGTGAGATTGACAACCTCACTGTTAAGTTGGCGCAAAGTATTTTGATTGTGTTGTGCAGGTTCCACGTTGGCGCCGGAATCCCTGGTGTTGCGCCGCACTACACTCCTTCACCAACAACCTTCACGTGGCTTCATCTCCTACTGGTTCGATAACCTTGGTTTCTTACTGAGGGAAAACTCGCTGTTGTACGCATCACACCTTCCTCTTGGGGTTCCCAACGGACGTGTGCTTCACGCATCATCAAGCACTTTTTCTGGCGCCGTTGCCGGGGAGATCAAGACACGCTGCAAGGGGAGTCTCTCACACCCAATCTCTTTACTTTGTTTATTGTCTTACTTTATTTTATTTTCTGTCTTGTTTGCTTTCTTTATATCAAAAACACAAAAAAATTAGTTACTTGTTTTACTTTATTTAATTTGGTTTGCTTTACTTATTTTTATTATTGTTAAAATGAGTAATCCTGAGGTTGAAGTTCGTTCGTTTAAGCAACAAGGGGGAGAAAGTTTTAAAGATGCTTGGTATAGAATTAGTGATGCTCATCATAGGTGCACTAAGAAACACTCCACTATTATCCTCCTTAGGAACTTTTATGTTGGTATCTCTAGCTGGAATAGGTATGTTCTTGATACTCTTGCAAAGTGTAATTTCCTAGGTACTCCTACTTTAGAAGCTAGTTGCATTATTGAGAGTTTAGTCGGAATACCACCTGTTAATGAAGCTAAAATTGAAATCTCTCTTGAGGATGTCATGAAAAAGTTGGAGGCCATAGAGAAAAATCTTCCAAGTGTTGAGACTAAATTGGGAATATTACTTGATAATACTGATAAACTTGATAAATCTCTAGGAGGAATTAATGAAAGAATTGCTGTCTTAGAAACTTGTGCTATCCATGATAATCAAACCCATAGTATTGGTGAACTTGAAGAAGCTATGGGAACCTTGGGTTCAACTTTTTCTTCTCTTAAGTTTAAGGAGAAAGCTTATGTGGGTAAGGATCAAAAGTTCATGTATGTCTCTAAGATGCCTAAGCCAAGGAATCATTATAAGCTTAAAATTGATAAAACCCTTAGTACCACTATGGGAAATTTAGATAATGAAGCATCTAAGATACCTATTGCGACAAGTTGTGTTTTTAAGGAAAATTATGATGTTGATGCTTCTTCTCTTGATGTTACTTGATTTACACTTTCTGCACCTAGCTGAAAGGCGTTAAAGAAAAGCGCTTATGGGAGACAACCCATTATTTTATTTCTGCAATTTTTGTTTTATATTTGAGTCAAGGTGGTTGTTACTACTGTAGCAATACCTTTGTATCTTTACTTTATTTCATTGTTGTGCCAAGTAAAGTCTTTGATAGAAGGTTGATACTAGATTTGGATTTCTGCGCAGAAACAAATTTTTAGCTGTCACGAATTTGAGCTGTTCTCTCTGTAGGAGAATCTAAAAATTCTGAAACAATTCATGAGTAATCCTCAGATATGTACGCAACTTTCATTCAATTTGAGCTTTTTCATCTGAGCATGTTAAGTGCCTCGAAAAAATTCGTCTTTACGGACTGTTCTGTTTTGACAAATTCTGCCTTTTATTTCACATTGCCTCTTTTACTGTGTTTGAGTGGATTTCTTTGCTCCATTAAATTTCAGTAGCCTTGGGTAATGTCCAAAAGTGTTGGGAATGATTGTGTCCTCGCTAAACATGTGAATTTTTTATTATGCACTAACCCTCTAATGAGATTGTTTTGAGTTTGGTGTGAAGGAAGTTTTCAAGGATCAAGAGAGGAGGATGATATAATGTGATCAAGAAGAGTGAAAAGTCTAAGCTTGGGGATGCCCCCGTGGTTCATCCCTGCATATTTCAAGAAGACTCAAGCATCTAAGCTTGGGGATGCCCAAGGCATCCCCTTCGTCATCAACAACTTATCAGGTCACCTCTAGTGAAACTATATTTTTATTCTGTCACATCTTATGTGCTTTATTTGGAGCGTCTGTGTGCTTTTATTTTTGTTTGTGTTTGAATAAATTCGGATCCTAGCATTCCTTGTGTGGGAGAAAGAGACGCTCCGCTTTTTCATATTGAACACTGGTGTTCTTAGTTTTACTTTTAATGTTCATGGCGAAAGTTGAAAGCCGCTTCATTTATTGCTATTTGGTTGGAAACGAAAATGCTTCATGTGGTAATTGGTATATTGTCTTGAATAATTTGATACTTGGCAATTGTTTTGAGCTCTCAAGTAGATCATGTTTAAGCTCTTGCATCATGTGGTTTAAACCTATTAGTGGAGAACTACCGTAGAGCTTGTTGAAATTTGGTTTGCATGATTGGTCTCTCTAAAGTCTAGATATTTTCTGGTAAAAGTGTTTGAGCAACAAGGAAGACAGTGTAGAGTCTTATAATGCTTGCAATATGTTCTTATGTAAATTTTGTTGTACCGGTTCATACTTGTGTTTGCTTCAAACAACCTTGCTAGCCAAAGCCTTGTACTGAGAGGGAATGCCTCTCGTGCATCCAAAACCTTGAGCCAAAACTTATGCCATTTGTGTCCACCATAACTACCTACTATGTGGTATTTTTCTGCCATTCCAAGTAAATTGCTTGCGTGCTACCTTTAAATCTTTTCAAAAAAAAAATTCATTCCTTGTTTTTGCAATACATAGCTCATGGGAAAGTAGCCTAAAAAACTATTGTGGTAAGGAATATGTCGCTTGTGTATCTTAGTTCTTATAAGTTGCTTGTTGAGCGGTAACCATGTTATCTGGGGATGCGATCAACCTGTTACACCTTTGTTGAATATCATGTGAGTTGCTATGCATGTTCGTCTTGTCTGAAGTAAGGGAGATTTTCCATGATTTGAAATGGTTTGAGTATGCATATTGTTAGAGAAGAACATTGGGCCGCCAACCAAAGCCATGTATCATGGTGGAAGTTTCAGCTTGGACATTAATCCTCAAATCTCTTATGAGAATATTATCTGTTGTTGAATGCTTAAGGCATAAAAGAGGAGTCCATTATCTGTTTTCTATGTTGTCCCGGTATGGATGTCCTCAAGTTGAGATCTATCAAAATCGAGAAATCAAATGCGATTTATCTCCTTGGACCTTTGTACAGGTGGCATAGAGGTACCCCTTTGTGACACCTGGTTGAAACATATGTAATGCAATGCTAATCCATGGAAATCCGAGCTAATTAGGACAAGGAGCGGGCACTATTAGTATTCGATGCATGAGGCTTGCAACTTATAGGGAGTTTTATACATAACCCATATGAATTATTGCTACCATTGACAAAATTGTTTCCATGTTTTCAAAATAAAAAGCTCTAGCACATGAGTAATCCCTGCTTCCCTCTACGAAGGGCCTTTCTTTTACTTTATGTTGAGTCAGTTTACCTACTTCTTTCTATCTTAGAAGCAAACACTTGTGTCAACTGTGTGCATTGATTCTTACATACTTGCTTATTTGCACTCATCATATTACTTTGTGTTGACAATTATCCATGAGATATACATGTTGAAAGTTGAAAGCAACTGTTGAAACTTAAATCTTCCTTTGTGTTGCTTCAAAACCTTCTATTAAGAATCTATTGCTTTATGAGTTAACTCTTATGCAAGGCTTTTTGATGCTTGTCTTGAAAGTACTATTCATGAAAAGTCTTTGCTATATGATTCAGTTGTTTAGTCATTATCTATTTGTTAGTAAACTATAGACCATTGATTTGAATCACTTCATTCATCTCATATGCTTTACAATAGTATTGATCAAGATTATGATGGTAGCATGTCACTTCAGAAGTTATCCTTTTTATCGTTTACCTACTCGAGGGCGAGTAGAAACTAAGCTTGGGGATGCTTGATACGTCTCAAACGTATCTATAATTTCTGATGTTCCATGCTAGTTTTATGACAATACTCACATGTTTTATATACACTTTATATCATTTTTATGCATTTTCCGGTACTAACCTATTAACAAGATGCCGAAGCGCCAGCTCTCGTTTTCCGCTGTTTTTGGTTTCGAAATCCTACACAGGAAATATTCTCGGAATTGGACGAAACAAAAGCCCACGGCCCTATTTTCCACGGAGGATTCCAGAACACCGAAGAAGAGTCGAAGGTGGCCAGCAGGGGGGCCACCCCATAGGGCGGCGCGGCCCACCCCCTGGCGCCCAGGTGTGGGGAGGGAGCCCCCTGGCTCCCCCGACGCTGCCTCTTCGCCTATATAATCCTTCATATCGGAAAAACCTAGTACCGAGAGCCACGATACGAGAAAAGTTACTGAGACACCGCCGCCTTTAACCCCATCTCGGGGGTTCTGATGATCACCTCTGGCACCCTGCCGGAGAGGGGAATCATCACCGGAGGGCTCTACATCACCATGCCCGCCTCCGGACTGATGCGTGAGTAGTTCATCCTTGGACTATGGGTCCATAGCAGTAGCTAGATGGTTGTCTTCTCATATTGTGCCATCATGTTTAGATCTTGTGAGCTGCCTATCATGATCAAGATCATCTATTTGTAATGCTACATGTTGTGTTTGTTGGGATCCGATGAATATGGAATACTATGTCAAGTTGATTATCGATCTATCATATATGTGTTGTTTATGATCTTGCATGCTCTCCGTTGCTAGTAGAGGCTCTAGCCAAGTTGATACTTGTAACTCCAAGAGGGGTATTTATGCTCGATAGTGGGTTCATGCCTCCATTGAATCTGGGACAAGTGATGGAAAGTTCTAAGGTTGTGGATGTGCTCGTTGCCACTAGGGATAAAACATCAATGCTTTGTCTAAGGATATTTGTATTGTTTACATTACGCACGTACTTAATGCAATTGTCTCGTTGTTTGCAACTTAATACTGGAAGGGGTGCGGATGCTAACCCGAAGGTGGACTTTTTAGGCATAGATGCATGCTGGATAGCGGTCTATGTTCTTTGTCGTAATGCCCTAAGTAAATCTCATAGTAGTCATCATGATATGTATGTGCATTGTTATGCCCTCTCTATTTGTCAATTGCCCAACTGTAATTTGTTCACCCAACATGTTATTTATCTTATTGGAGAGACACCACTAGTGAGCTGTTGACCCCGGTCCATTCTTTTACATCTGAAATACAACCTACTGCAATCATTGTTCTCTGTTGTTCTTTGCAAGCAAACATCATTCTCCACACCATACGTTTAATCCTTTGTTTACAGCAAGCCGGTGAGATTGACAACCTCCCTGTTAAGTTGGGGCAAAGTATTTTGATTGTGTTGTGCAGGTTCCACGTTGGCGCCGGAATCCCTGGTGTTGCGCCGCACTACACTCCTTCACCAACAACCTTCACGTGGCCTTCATCTCCTACTGGTTCGATAACCTTGGTTTCTTACCGAGGGAAAACTCGCTGCTGTACGCATCACACCTTCCTCTTGGGGTTCCCAACGGACGTGTGCTCCACGCGTCATCAGTTCCCTTCCTTTGCAAGAAGGTACGTCTATGTTCGGAGGAGTGTGGTCGCTATGAAAGCCAGACCAACGCCACGAAGGCTTCACTCAGGTCTCCTGTGAGCACCGCCACAAAGGCCGAGCCCACTTCCACTAAGGGATTTCCTCGAGGCGGAAACCGGGCCTTTACAAGGTTCTTGGGGAACACATCCACAACCAAATTGGAGGCTCCCAAATCTGTAACAACAACAACGAGAACAATATCAACTACAAACAACTAGGGTTTCTCAAAAGAGGAACACTAGCAAAGGGGCCCTCAAGCATATGAGGGGGAAATGCAAATCGCTTCGGTGAGGATGTAGATCGGGGTCTTCTCCTTCGGATCTCCAAAGATCAAGAGCTTTGGATGGTTGGAGGAGGAGATCTTGTGAATCTTGTGTTTCTTGAAGTGGCTCTAATGGTGGATGAACTTGGCAAATGATTGAGCAACTTGTCCCAATGGAGAAGAAAGCTATTTATATGAGTAGGTGCTTCAGATCTGACCGCTGTGGACGTTTTTGTAACACCGGAAGTTCCGGCCATAGGACCCGGAAGTTTCGGCTGAATCATTTCGCACCTGAGCGACTGATGGACTCAAGTCCGGCCTACTTCCGGAATCGCGCGAAAACCATACTGGAACCATTTGCGAGTAAAAACCTCGTTTTTGGAACTTGCCCAGAAGTAGAGCGGAAGTTCCGCTGACCGGAACTTCTGGCCTACTTTCACCGAGCTTCATCGTGTGAGGCACTGAGATTCTGCTGAAAGGAGCATCTGGGCGGAACTTCCGCCTGCAGGGGCCAGAATTTCCGCTTGAAGCAAAAATGCAGCAATGTCGCCAGTTTTGTCAATCCATTCCACCAGCCATGTATATATAATGAAACCATGTACCTGTCTACATCAACACACATAAATAGATACCTATTGTTGACATCAAACACACAAAACCCAAAAGGGCGGGAAATGTTCTTTTAGCTGAAGCACCCCAAAAGCACGCTCAACATCCTTGCGTGCTACTTCCTGGCATGTTGCAAAATAGGCTTCCATCTCGTTTGATGGAGAGGGAATTGTCTTCACAAATGTAGCATACGTCGGGTAGATACCATCGGCTAGATAGTACCCCTTGTTGTATGCGTGGCCGTTTTCCTCAAAGTTCACGGCAGGAGCTTGTCCCTCAGCTATCCTAGCAAACACCGGAGAGCGCTGCAGCACGTTGATATCATTGTTTGTTCCTGCCATACCAAAAAATGCATGCCAAATTCAAAGCTCATGGTCTGCCACGGCCTCAAGAATGACACTGCACTCACCAGTATGCCCTTGTAGATTCCCTGCCAAGCAAATGGGCAATTCTTCCAGTCCCAATGCATACAGTCAATACTTCCGAGCATCCCAGGAAATGTCGTGGTATCGTCACGGCATATGCCATAGGGTGGCTAAAGAAGGTGGTTCCTAGATGGTCTCACGCCGGTATCCGGATGCGGGTATGGGCACGAGCGAGACAACGACGTACCCAGGTTCGAGGCCCTCCTGTGGAGGTAACACCTCTACTCCTGCTATGAGTGTATATGATGTATCACAGTACAATGGTGCTCTTAGAGCTGTATCCGGCTGCTCCTGGGAGGCTAAGGTAGACGAAGGTCTCTCTCACAGGGCAGCGCTAAGGTTAGAATGAGTAAGAAGTGATCGATCGTCCCCCGCACGAGAGGGGTAGTGCAGCTTATATAGACGCTGGCACTTTTCATAAGAGTCCCTATGACCTACTGGCCGGCTGGCCGGCTTCGGCTTCTGCTCCTTCCCGAGGCGTTGACGTCAGGAGCCGTTGAGGCCTCATGGCCTGTCCCATCCGCCTGCCGGAGTCAGCGGTATGGAGAGGAGGTGTCCCTGTCGCCATCATGACCTGTAGCCGTACGGCGCCATGATGCTGCGTCCGGCGGAGGCACCGTTGCTCTACAGAGTGCCCCGCCCTTACGGAGAGTGAGATCATCGTGGACTTTAGGAGCCGGACTACCTTTCCAGTTCCTTCTCCCGCAAGCCTCACCAACCCGACCATGTCGTGGAGAAACAAACCAAGCCGGATATGGCAAGTTGAAGCCGGCCCAGCCACAACGCTAGCCGGGCTGCGGCCGAGCCGGCCGTGGACTTTGAACCAGCCGGCTCCCAAGGCAGTCGGCCACGGCTCCAGCCAGCTGCTCCTCAGCCGGCCTTTGCCGCGGGCCGACAGGCCTTGAGCCGGTTGTTCTTAGTCCTTTGCTGTACCCGGGGTCTTCCCCCCGACATTTGCCCCTGAAGCTGGCAAGGTCCTGCGTAAAGAAGGACCTGGGCAGGTTTCCCTGACCCTTAGTCTCTGATCTTGCGGATTGTTCTCTGAGAAGCACCCAAGGGGCCGGCTGAGAATTTTCGTTCAACCGGCTACGCCCTCTTCCGGCTTGCTCCGTCTGGCTGCTCTCAAGCCGGACGCCGCTTCGTTATGCGGGTTTTAATATTCCAAGCGCTGGAGGCTGTTCCGTCTTACTTGAAAAGTTTCTAGGCCGGGTTGGAGGAAGATGTCCGGCTGCGGCTGGGGCGCGCCGGAGTCTCCTCCGCCTCGGGCCCTGCGCCCGACTTGATGGCTTCTGACTTCACTGCAGTGGCCGTTTCGTCTGGTCACGTCGCTGTCCTTTCCGGATCCTTTGTGGTCGTGGGCGACGCGGTGTGGCCGTTTCCAGTAACCGCAGCGGTAGTGGGGGCAGTTACGGCGCAGTTAATCCTCGGTCGTGGCCCACGATCGCCACGTGGCCGTGCCTTGTGCGCGGTCAGGCGGCTATAAATGCCCTAGGGCGAGACCGAAGCGGCTACTTCGCCCACTTCGCCCCCGCGCCCAGGCTTTCTCTCTCCCGCTCGAGCAAGTTCTTCGTTCTCCGCAGCTTCTCCGGCGACCTCCTGGCGAACCCCGGCGATCAAGCGCGGCCACGCTCCTCCGCCGATCCGCAGCCGTCCGCTCGTCGAACCAGCGCCACGGGTCCTCGCGTGTCGACGGTACGCTCTCCGCCGCCACCGTCGCCGCCGTCTCGCGGTTCTTCCTCGCCATTTGCGCTTTCGTGGTCTTCTTCTTCTTCCTCCTCTACGGCGATGGCCCCTCCGAGCGGATCTTGGGAGGGCTCGTACATGAAGGAGGACGACATCGAGCGCCTCGTGTGCCTTCGCCGGATCCCGTCGAAGGTGATCACGCGGGCGCCTGGTGATGAGAAGGAGCCGACCCCGGAACCCGGCGAGCGCGTGGTCTTCGGGGCGCACTTCGACCGGGGGCTGGGCCTGCCGGCTTCACCCTTCTTCCGCCGCTTCCTCGACTTTTTCGGCTTGCAGCCGCATCATCTTCCGGCCAACGCCTGTGTCCTGCTGAGCTGCTACGTGGCCTTCATGGAGGGCTACGCCGGCTTGTGGCCGGACATCGACTTCTGGAGTCGGCTCTTCTTCTTGAAGGCGCAGACCACAGACGGCCAACTGCGGGCCTGTGGCGCCGCCTCCATCTACTCCCGCACGGGCACGCCCTTCCCGAAGATCCCGACGGTGGACTCGATGAAGAAGTGGCAGATGTCCTTCTTCTACGTGTGGAGCGAGAACCCGTTGTTCGACCGGCTCAACCTGCCGGAGTACAACCCGGCGCCGCCAGTCGGCCCGATCAACTAGGGCCACAACGCCAGGTCGACGGACCCGGACGCTGAGGTAAACCTTCTCTGGGACTTCCTGCAGGGTTGTGTCACGGAGGGCCGGCTGTGCGCCGAGGATCTCCTCTGTACCTACGCCGCCCGCCGGGTGCTGCCTCTGCAGGCACGCGTCCATAAGATTGGGCACATGTCCGGCCGGTTCGATCCGACCCGGACATCCACGGTGGAGATCTCCAAGGCTCAGGTCGCTCGGCGGGTGAACTTCATCTCGTCGGCGAAAATGCCTGAGAACTGGGACTGGGGGATGGCGCCCCACAACCGGGCGGACCCGCCGGAGTTGGTGAGTCTTCGTGTATTGGCCGGATTCCGGCTTGCGGCTGCGTGCTTTTTCCTTACGTTCTTTCTTTTTATTTGTCTGCAGCTCTTCGACCGCCAGGGGATTGAAGACGGCGACCTGGCGCAGAAACTCTGGACGGCTGACCACGTCGATCCGGCTGACCAAGCCGGCGACGACGACCTGCCGGAGGCGGCTGACCAAGGCGGCCAAGGAGAGCACAACCCGCCGCCTTCTCCAGAGCAGCAGGAGGAGGACGAGCCGGCGTCGTCCGCTGCCTCGCCGATTCGAGCGGTGCCTCTGACCGCGAGGCCGCCTTCCACCTCGGCGACTTCCTCGTCTGCGCCCAAGGGGAAGAAGCGGGCCAGCGATCGGTCCACGGCCGCGCTGGAGGCGAAGGTCAAGAAGCAGCGCCGGATGGGACCCAAGAAGGTTCCGGAGGCGGCCGGGTGAGTTTCTCTTACTCGATGTTTGATTCCTTTTCTTTCCTTCTCTTTTTGCTTATCTTCTCTTGTTTGGCCGACTAGGGCTGCTATAAAATTCTCCAAGGGTGGCGGCTCTCGGCCGGCTCCCCGCGTCGTGCCGTCTGTTCAGCGGCAGAGGAGGGAGCCGACGCCGCAGCCCTCATCACGTGCGCGCACGTCACCCATCACCGTGCCGCCTGTGGTTACGCCTCCTTCCGCGGGGGCGTCTTCTTCAGCTGCACCTTCTCCTACGGCGCCCGGCTCCAGCGCTCAGGGTGAGCCGGCTCGCCGCTCTGGCCCGCCGACTCTTGACGATCTTTTTCCGCGCCGCGCTCGACTTCTGGAGCCTGCGGCCGGAGCCGGCAGGGGTGCACCCGGCGGGGCCGTGCCGCCTGCAGCCGGAGCCGGCGGAGCCGCGCCCGTCGTCGTCGTGCTGGACGCGAGCTCGGACGAAGCGCTGCAGGCGCCGGGGTCTGCGGTCCCGACCGGGCCGACTGCTTCAACCGCGCCGCCTCCATCTTCGGAGCCGACGAGAGAGGAGCCGGCCAGGGAGGAGCCGGCCAGGGATGAGCCGGCGCGCTCGAGCGACGCTGATGCTCGGGCGTTGGTGAGGACGGAGGGCCCGTCGGAGCCGCCTCTAGGTCTTCATGTGGCCAAGGGTGCCCGGCTGCTGAACGTGGTGTCCGCCTGTGACTCCAGCCTTGGCTCAGCCGGCACTATGGAGAAGGCTTGGCACCAGGCGGATGCCTGCGAGGTGTCCAGCCGGGATGGACGTCCAGGCGTGGCACCCATGAACATGTTCTTCTCCGGCTTCCGCGCTCACTTCAAGACCAAAGCCGCCGAGACCGACGCCCACCTGGCGCGGCTGGAGAAGGCCGACAAGGTAGGTGTTTTATCTTTCTGTTATTTTTGACAATTTTTTTGTTATCCTGGTAGCCCTCCGAGGCATGGGCTGGCTTCTTGGAGCCGGTCCGGGTTTCGCCCAGACGTCTAACTTCGTGTTTTTCTCAGATGGTCTCGGAGAGACGGACCATCTTGTACAACCAGCTCGTGGCCAGCTATCACAAGGCCAAGATTGAGCGAGCCGACTTGGCTCGCGAGCTGGAGGCCACCAAGGGTAGGACTTTTTTCCTTTTGACTTTTGACTTTGCTTTTTCCTTCTCTGGTTTCATCCGGCTGACGGCTTCTTTTGCTGACTTGCAGCTGTTGCCGCTCGGGTCCCTCAGCTGGAGGAGGATCTCCGGGCCGCCCGCGCTCAGTGTGCTGAAAGTGAGCAGGCGGTTCGGAACGCCGCCACTAAGGCGCAGGAGACTACAGGGGAGCTGGCGCGGCTGCGCCGGCTTGAGGCTAACCACCTCACTGAGCTTGAAGCCGCGAGGGAGGTTGGGCGGAAGGAGGTGGCGGACCTCAACAAGCGACTGGAGGAGGTGGATCAGCAGCGCCTGGCGCTTCGCCAAGAGGTGACCTCCAAGTCCAATGAGCTGTCTGCCACCGCCAAGCGGTGGGTGTAGGAGATTAGCGCGCTCGACCGCGGCTTGGCGGGTGAGTCTTTAGTTTTACTTCCTTTCCCTTTGCCGGCTTTCGGCTGTCGGCTGCCGACTTAAGTTGGCAGGCGGCGGCTGAAACCATTATTTTTCAATATCTCCATCTTCAGGCTGGGGGTAGTCGGTTCTTGCCGGCTGCCGCCGGTCTTCTTTTTAGACTTCGACAATCTCCATCTTCAGTCTGGGGGAAGTCGGTTCTTGCCGGCTGCCGCCAGTCTTCTTTTTAGACTTCGACAATCTCCATCTTCGGTCAAGGGCAGTCGGTTCTTGCCGGCTGCCGCCAGTCTTCTTTTTAGACTTCGACAATCTCCATCTTCAGGCTGGGGGCAGTCGGTTCTTGCCGGCTGCCGCCAGTCTTCTTTTTAGACTTCGACAATCTCCATCTTCAGGCTGGGGCAGTCGGTTCTTGCCGGCTGCCGCCAGTCTTCTTTTTAGACTTCGACAATCTCCATCTTCAGGCTGGGGGCAGTCGGTTCTTGCCGGCTGCCGCCAGTCTTCTTTTTAGACTTCGAAAATTTGCATTTCTCCGTCTTTTCCCTGGCTTTGAGAGGTTTTTAACATGCTTTTTTCTTTGCAGCGGCTTTCCCTGAGGCGCAAGCGGCGGCACTAGCGGCAGTCGGCGAGGCGCGAGATGCCCAGAGGCGGGCCACCGGCGAGGGAAGCTCCGACTGCTTCTCCATGGAAGACTATCTAGCGTCCATGGCCGCCCGCATCGCGCCGATTACGATGCTCGGCTGGGAGCTCCGGAAGGCGGCGGAAGAGCTGATCCGGCTGTTATGGCCAACGGAGACGCTGCCGAAGGACCTCGCCAACCTCATCGCCTGGCTCGACAAGGCGCCCGACCGCTTCCTCGACTGGAAGGAGTCCGCCGCGCGTGCCGGAGCCGACATGGCTCTCTCCTTTGTGCTTTCTTGGTATGACGAGGTCAGCCTCGACCAGCTGGAGTGTCGGCGAGCCGACGTGGAGGACAAGCTCCCGGTGGAAACCAAGACCGCCCGGCTTGCCCGGGCCTGCGCCATTGCCGACTTCGTCGACAAGGGCATCTTCGTCGAGGATCCGAACCCACCGTCTGATGACGAGGAGGAGGAGGCGGAAGATGATGAGGCGGAGGACACGCCTGAGGCGAACCCGGCGGCCGGCTCTGCAACCGCTCCTCCGGCTGGTCCTGATCCAGCCGGCGCTTAGATGTATCTGCGTGTAAACTTGCTTTTGCCAAACAATTTGTTAAATCCCCGGAATGCCGGGTGCATATGTAAGAATGTTATTATCCTTTTATTAAGGCACACTTTAATGTGTTTGTTAATCATTTGTGTGTCGGCTTGCTTTCTTCCGGCCTGTTCGCTTTTTCCCATCCGCCCCACTCCTTGGCTTTGCCCTTGCCGATCGTGCGTCCGACTTGCGGTCCGTCGCCGGATCAAGAGCGTGCCGCTGGGTGAGGCCGATAGTATTTCAGTCGAACGAGCCGAGTTCGGCAATCCGACACTTTTATGAAGAGTTGTGCAAGAGTCAATTCGCCTTCACTCTTTCCCTTAGCCGTCTTTCGCGTGCCGGCTCCCTAAGCACTTACTCCCGCCAGCCGGACAGCCGGGTTGCGGTCTGTAGCTGGATCGGAAGCCGGCTGTCGGGAAACCGAATCACGGTACTGAGTCGGCCGCGTGAGAGGGTGTTAGCCAATCGGCGAAAACAATAGAGTACGCGAAAAACTTGTTGAAATCGGCGCTCTTGGCGCTTGCTTTTTCATAGCTTACAAAAGTAGTACAAGGGATACATACATTCCTGCTCTCAAGTATAAAATGGGCGAAGCAAGTTGACATTCCAGGGACGTTTAGTCTCCTCGTCAGTTTTGTTCGCCTTGTTTTTTTAACCTCTTGGGCATCTATGAGATAGTAGGAATCATTGCCTACGGCCTTGCTCACGATGAAGGGACCTTCCCATGGGGATGACAGTTTATGCTGTCCGGCTGTCCGCTGGATCAGCCGGAGCACTAGGTCTCCTTCTCGGAATGCTAAGGGCTGGACCTTCCAGTTGTGATAGCGTCTGAGGCTTTGCTGGTAAATGGTAGATCTGGACTCGGCCAGCAGTCGGGCCTCTTCGACCAGGTCGACTCCATCTTCACGAGCTTCTTTGGCTTCAGCTTCTGTGTAAAGCTTGATCCTTGGCGCGTCGTGCTCGATATCAGTCGGCAGGACGGCTTCGGCCCCGTATACGACGAAGAATGGTGTGTAGCCGACTGAGCGGTTTGGCGTCGTGCGCAGGCTCCACAGTACGCTGGGCAGCTCTTCAATCCAGCAGCCGGCTGCTCGCTCGAGCGGCTCCACCAGCCGGGGCCGGATGCCGGCTAGGATCAAGCCGTTGGCCTTCTCCACTTGTCCATTGGACTCCGGATGCGCCACAGATGCTAGGTCCATTTGGATCCCCATTTCTCCGCAGTAACGCTTAAAGACGCCTTTGGCGAAGTTGCCGCCGTTGTCGGTGATGATGTTGTGGGGGTAGCCGTATCTCACGATTATTTCCTTGAGGAATGTGACGGCTGTGGAGCCGTCCAGCTTCTTGATCGGATTGGCTTCAATCCACTTGGTGAATTGATCAATCATCACCAAAAGGTGTGTCATGCCACCTCGCGCGGTTCTGAACGGGCCCACCATATCCAAGCCCCATAGGGCAAATTGCCAAGTGATGGGGATGGTTTTCAAGGCGGAAGCCGGCGAGTGCCTTTTCTTGGCGAAGCGCTGACAGCCATTGCACTTCTTCACCAGTTCTTCTGCGTCTCTGAGCACAGTCGGCCGATAAAAACCATGCCGGAAGGCTTTGGCCACTATGGCTCTGGAGGAGGAGTGGTGGCCGCACTCTCCCTGATGGATTTCCTGTAGGAGTTCAATCCCTTCAGCCGGCTCGACGCACCGCTGGAGCACCCCACTTACGTTGCGTTTGTACAGCTCGTGGTTGATGATGGTATAGGCCTTGGCCCTTCTCTCAATCTGCCTGGCTTGAACCCTGTCATTGGGCAGCACACCATCGGTGAGGTAGGAGAGAAATTCTTGTGCCCATGACGGTACGCATTTTATTTCAAATACGCTGACCATCAGAGCCTCCATCTTTGGAGCTTCCGGCTTCGACTGCATGGTCGCCGGGTTCGGCTATGAAGCCGGCGGGTTCGGCTGAGAAGCCCCCGAGTTCGGCTGAGAAGCCCCCGGGTTCGGCTGAGAAGCCCCCGGGTTCGGCTGTGGAGCCGGCGGGTTCGGCTGAGAAGCCCCCGACTTGGGAGACGAAGCCCCCGGGTTCGGCTGAGGAGCCCCCAGGTGAGCCGGAACGAATATGGAATCCGAGTCCGGTGACGGTGTGATGGACGGCTTCCGCAGATGTGCCAAGGCAACGCCCGGTGGAATTGCTTGCCGGGTTGAGCCTATCTTGGACAGCGCGTCAGCCGCCTCGTTGTTTGCCCGCGGCAAATGATGGAATTCACAGCCATCGAAGAAGCCGGACAGCTGCTTGACGTGGAAGCGGTATGAGGCCATGTTGGCGTCCTTCGCGTCCCAGTCGCCGGATGCTTGCTGTATGACCAAGTCGGAGTCGCCGAAGCATAGAATGCGACGCACGCCTATCTCCTTGGCCAGCTTTAGCCCGTGGATGAGCGCCTCGTGCTCCGCCACATTGTTGGATGCGGCGAAGTGGATCTGTAGGACATAGTCCAGCCGGTCTCCCTTGGGAGAGGTGACGACGATGCCGGCTCCCAAGCCGTTTCGCATCTTCGAGTCGTCGAAGTGCAGCTTCCAGTGTGTGGAGTCGGGCACATGCGGTAGGTATTGCATCTCGGCCCAGTCGACGAAGAAGTCCGCGAGGATCTGCGACTTGATGGCCGTGCGCGGATCGTAGAGGATGGTATGGGAAGCTAGCTCCAGGGCCCACTTGGCAACCTGGCCATTGGCGTCTTTGCTGCCAATGATTTCCGCCAAGGGTGTTGGGGCCACCACCTTGATGGGGTGCTCCTGGAAGTAGTGCTTGAGCTTCTTGGCCGCCATGTACACGCCGTAGGTGACCTTCTGGTAGTGGGGGTAATTTTGCTTCGACTGGGAAAGCACCTCGCCTAGGTAGTAGACTGGGCGCTGAACCGACTGCTCCTTGCCGGCTTCCTTGCCGGCTTCTTTGCGCTCCACCACCAGGACGACGCTGACCACACGATTGGTGGCAGCGATGTACAACAGCATCGGCTCCAATGAAGCCGGCGAGGCGAGGATGGGCGCGGTTGAGAGCACGCGCTTTAAGTCACGGAAGGCTTCATCCACCTGCGGTGACCAGCCGAACTTGTCCGATTTGTTCAGCAACTGGTACAGGGGTAATGCCTTCTCCCCCAGCCGGCTGACGAAGCGGCTCAAGGAGGCCATGCATCCGGTGAACTTCTGGACGTCCTTGAGGCACTGCGGCAGCTCCATCTTCTCGAGGGCACTGATCTTCTCCGGGTTGGCTTCAATTCCTCGCTGAGAGACGAGGTAGCCTAGGAGTTGGCCGGCTGGCACGCCGAACGTGCACTTGGCCGGGTTGAGCTTCATCCGGAATCGTCGCAGATTGGTGAAGGTTTCTCTCAGGTCATCAAGGAGGGTACGCGTCTCCTTGGTTTTTACAACGACATCATCCACATATGCGTGAACATTTCTGCCGATTTGATCCTCGCAAACACTTTTGCATGCACCTTTGGTAGGTGGCGCCTGCATTTTTCAAGCCGAATGGCATAGTCGTGTAGCAGTAAGCCCCATACGGGGTAATGAACGAAGTCTTTATTTGATCAACCGGATTCAAAGGAATCTGGTGGTAGCCTGAGTAGGCAGCCGGCAGTCGAATCTATGACTTGATCTATGCGCGGCAGGGGGAAGGGGTCCTTCGGGCACGCCTTGTTGAGGCTGGTGTAGTCGATACACATGCGCCAGGAGCCGTTCTTCTTCAGGACAAGGACCGGGTTCGCCAACCAGTCCGGGTGCAGTACTTCCATGATGAAGCCGGCTGCGAGTAGCCGGGCGATTTCTTCACCAATGGCCTTCCTTCTTTCTTCGGCGAAGCGCCTGAGGGGCTGCTTCACCGGCTTGGCTTCAGGCCTGACGTGGAGGTGGTGCTCAGCCAACTCCCTCGGTAAACCCGGCATGTCCCTTGGAGACCATGCGAAGATGTCCCGATTCTCACGGAGGAAGCTGGTGAGCTCGCTTTCTGTCGTCGTGGTGAACAGACAGATGCCATGGGATGGCTTAAGTTGGGGCCGAATGGACGCTAGAGGATTCGGGGGAGGGTTTTTGGTATGGATGGAGAGGTTTCCGGATGGATTTCTCAAGAACTTGGCCTTGGCCGAAGGTAGAAGATGATGAGCACGAGAGCTATTTTCTCCTCAGATCTTTCTATTTATTGATCATAAGAGGTTACAAGTTTCTGGCTACAGCATAACACTTAGATCGTACATGCCCGCGATGGGGTGTGCCCCCTCTCCTTATATAGGGGAGAGGGTGGCTTACATGGGAAGAAACCCTAGAAACCCTAATGGGATCTTTGACTAGACAAACTACTTTACAAAGCTACTTTAGCTACTGGTGATGCGGTATGCCTTTAATCAGAAGCCGTGACATCCTCCGGTACCTTTTACGTCATTCTCTACCTTTGGCGTCATGGCTTGGATTAAAGCTGAAGTGCTTCGCTCATCTTTGTCTTCTAGCTCTGGAGAGCATCTTTGACTGGTCTTTGCCGACGTGCTACAGTGTAGCCTGTTCCGGTAGTTCCGGTATGTTCTTAGCTAGTTCTCGGTATCCCCTCCTGGGATACCGGTATGATTCTCTGAATCAACCTTTGTTATCCGGAACAACACTTAACCGGTACTTTGATGGCTAATCCATCCGGTTTTGGCATGCCTTTGGCATACCGGGGGTCATCCCCCCGACAATAGTCCCCGAAGCTGGTATAGTCCGGTGGATCCTATCCAACAGACCATGCCAGGTTGTCCTTTCTCAAGGTACCGGTTTAGTCCTTCCGGAATCCGGATCAAACTCTTCGGCGTCCTTGCCGAACTTATGTCTCAGTACCGGTTTTCTCCGGCATCTCTTATCATTAAATCTCTCCTCGACGAAGTCGAGAATATCTCGAGTACCGTGCCTGTTAGTGACATGCGCACTGTGCCTGGCGCGCGACAGTGTCAGTGGTCACTTCGGTTCGTCTTCTGTGCCAGCATTTATGGCGCCGCACCAGATCCGCGCTGCCGTTCCGGATCCGTGTGGCCTTCCTGTGTCTTTGTGTTTTTGACGCATGTATCTGCGTGCCACGTGGCGGCCCACGATCCGAACCGCCGCGGCCCAGCGGTTTCCGGCCCATTTATCTTTTTTCCTTTATAAGCGGGGAGCAGTTCCTCTTTGTCTTCTCTCCGCACTCGCCCCCTTCTTCTCGCGCACAGAGCTTCTCGCCCCTTGCGCTCCCGTCGCCGCCGGTCGCCTCCGAAGCTCTGCCCCTGACGAACCAGCGCCGCTCCCTGCTGCACTGCGAACCTCCGCCGCGCAGAGAGCCTCTGAAGCTCTTTCTCCTTCGCTGCATCAGGTTCCCGTAAGCGTATTCTGCTCCTCTTCGTCGCCGGCTCTTGTCGACGACCGCGAGCTTGCCGCGCCTCCGGCGACCTTCTTCCTCTGCATCTCCGCTGCCTCAGGTTAGCCCCAATGCACGTTTGGCCCTCTTCCTTTCACTTTTCAGTTCTTGGCCGGTAGAGTATTTATTTTCTCTTTTCTTTTGCTTTTCCTCTTACTCGTAGATCTTCGCGCGGGGCTTGACTTTGGGAAACCTGTTTTTAGGTAGATTCTGAATTCTTCCGGAAAATGTCTTCCGAGGACCTTCCTTCGGACTCCTCTTCCGGTAGCCGCCACACCGTAATCCCCACATCTTCTTCCGGAGGAACTTCGGTTGAAGCAAACTCCGACGGGCTCGAGGCAGATCTTGCCCAGAGCGAGGCTGGTACCGGTAGCTCAGCTCATGCTATCGGTAACCAAGGAGAAGCCGGCAGCTCTAGCCAGGGTGTCATCGTTGATCCTGACTCCTACACGCGAGGAGCTTGGATGGGCTCCGATGTGACCCAGGGGGAAATCGAATGGCTATACCGCTCCCGGAGGATTCCGGAAGAGGTTTGGTGCCGGATCCCCGGCAAGGAGCGCCAGCCCGAGCCTCTGCCGGGTGAGATTATGGTCTTTGTCGCTCATTCTTGAGCGCGGTTTGGGCCTTCCAGCGTCGGATTTCTTCCGGCGCTTTCTCGATTTCTACGAGCTTCAGCCCCACCATCTCCCGGACAATGCTATATTTTATCTCTCTTCCTTCACCGCGTTTATGGAGGGATACTGCGGTATCACTCCTTCTGTTGATAATTTCTCTTTCTTTTGATATCTTCGGAAGAATTCTATCCAAGATAGGAAAGTTCCTTAGCCCAAACCCTTTGTCCGGTGTGGGGGCTGCATTCTGTCTCCCCGCGCCGGAAGCAATTTCTACAAACTCTCCGGTCTGGACTCTGTCCGGACCTGGCAAAGGACCTTTTTCTACGTTCGGAACGGCGGTCTGGAAGACTTCCTTAACCTTCCGGCGTATGTTCCCGGGCCGCCCTCCATGAAGAATTGGTTCCACCATCCCAAGGATGACACGGAGTCCACCCGGATCGCCGGCTTCATTGACATCAACAAGGAGGAGACCAACCTCTGCGCGGAGGATCTAGTCCGCGTCTTCCTCGCGCGCCGGGTGCTGCCCCTTCAGCAGCGCGCCCACAAGATTAGCGAGATGTCGGGGCCAATGGACCCGACAAGGATCACAACCCACCGGCTGAGCCCTACTGACTTGGTCCTTAAGGCCAAACAGATCTGCCAAAACCCGCTAAGCCCCAGCGGGAAATATGGGCTGGCCCCTTACAGCCGCCGCAACTCTCCTCCGCGGCGAGTAAGATTCTGGGGTCTCTGGGAAGCTTTTTCTGTATTACCATACGTATCTTGTTCTAACATGTTGTCTTTGTATTTCAGAACTTCCGCCGGATCGGCCATGAGCATCCGGCTTCCTATACGCCGGATCGGGTCTTCAAGGACGACGCCGACGCTGACCCTTACGTCAAGGGACAGCAGAAGATGGGTCACACCCACACTCCACGCCCCCGTAAGTTTTCCGGCAAGGGCTCTGATTCGGATGATGAGGTTATCATACTTGAGGTACTTTTCTCTTTCGCCTTCTCATATATTGTGTTTCTGTAGGCACTACCTCAGCCAGCGTCGACCCACAGGCCGTGGAGCATTCCACCCCACCTCAGGCCGAGGCCGAGGCTGAGTTTCCTGAGAAGCTCACCTCCGAAGGCCGCAAGAACGAGGCGCCCGCGCCCGAGGTTGGTTCCAGCGAGGCTCCATCCGGCAAATGCTCCCGGCAGGAAGTCATTCGCGGGAAGAAAATCTCCACCAAGCGTCGCCGGTCTCGAGAGATGCCGGTGGCTACCGGGTAAGTTCCCGATTTCACTTTTTTGTCTTGTCTTCTTGCTTCCAGTTCTTCTTTTGTCTCCGGACTCTCTTTTTCCGGTTGCTCTTTCCCAACATCATTTCTTCCTTTTATCTTTTCAGGCCTGCCCTCAAGATTACCAAGAGCGCCTCTGGCATGAGGACGGAACGCTCTGAGGATACGCCCATGGCCTCACCTCCTTCTCAACTAAGTCCGGTACCATCTGGTGCCGGCAAACCTTCTGCCTCCCCCCTGGGGGGGCAGCACAAGTACGGGGCGCGCGGCCCCTAAACCTCCACAGCACCGCGCGGAGGGGAAACTTGTTTCTCCTTCAAAGACCCAAGATATCGACGCCAGCAACACCGGCGCCGGCACTGAAGATGCCGGGCAGGCGGAACCTCTGGTTCCCCCTGCCCCGAAAAAGAAGAAGAAGAATCATGCTTCCTCCCCCTCCAAGGCCGTGCCGGATCCTTCCGCGCCGGCCAGCTCTGCCTCAGCAAAGGAGGCTCTTAGAGCTCCTGCGCCATTCAAGGCTTCAACGCCTCCACCGGCCGCTCCTACCGGTGGGCCCGCTCCTGCACCTTCCTTGCTGGTGCCGCATTCCAGCCGCGCCGCCGTCGTGGCCAGAGAAACGGTGTCAGCTCAGCTGGGCCGGATCACCGAGCTAACGCGCGGAGGGGTGGAACTGGGGCATCTTGCTGATTACGCTAAAAGGTGGAATCAGGCGGATCTGTCCCCTTCGACCCACGGCCTGGGGAAGGACAAGCTGCCGGTTGCTGACCCTGCCGGCCCTCGGAGCACCGTCCAGCACTTTGGCCGGTTGCGGCGCGCGGCCCAGGAGTTTGACAACGCCTGGCACGATGCCAACATCAACGTGACGGTAAGCGCAAAACCTCAATCTCTTTTACATCCTTGCCGGTTTTCTTTCCAAGCTCTGAAGATTATGTATATCCTCCCAGTCCTCGATTTTGGGTTGAGAACGTAGTTCTGAGCGCGAAACTTTGCTAGAAACACAAAAAACCGGCATAACCAGTCCCCGAGTTTCGGGTTGAGAGCGCAGCACTTACCGCGAAACTTTGTTTTCCTTGCCGGCATCTTTTTTTTACCGAAACCTTCTTTGATTTGAACAGGGCACGCTGGACACCCGGAAGCAGCTCTTTGAGGAGCTGCTGTGGGGTTACCGGGAGCTGTCCGAGGCCCACGGCAAGTGCCAAGGTTAGTTTTTGTGCCTCCGGCTTCTTTTTACCGGTAGTATCTCTTATAACACTGATAAACTCTTTGCCCGCCAGCTGCTCCGGAAGCCTCCATTGAGGCCCTGTCTTCCTAGGTTGCTGCGCTCCAAGGTATCATTTGTTTTCCGGTTGGCTTGCGTCTTCCCACTTTACTGGAGTTATTTTTCTGTTAATGTTTCCCTTCCGTCCTGCAGCTGAAAAGGAGCGGCTCGCCAAGGAACACCAGCAAGCTCTGGATGTTCAGAGGACTAACTTCTCTGAACTGAAGGAACAGCTCAAGGCGGTCGTATCCCGGCATTCTCGGGAACTTAAGGAGGTCCGGGCGGCAGCGGAGGCCAAGCTGAACGAATCTCTAGAGGAGTACACGAACTCCACCGCGGTGCTGCGGCCTGAGCTGGAGGAGCAGACCAAGGCTCGGGAGGAGCAGATCAAGGCGCGGGAGACCGCTGAAAACCAGGTTGCCGCCCTCATGACGGAGCAAAAGGACTATGAACGGCTGGTCGTTCAAACCGACAGGCTGCTCCTCAGTAATCCTTTCTTCTTTCCCTTTACTGCTTATAAGCTTATGTCATCCTGTATTGTGTCCTTATCCTCTTTCTTTTCTTGTAGGTCTCTTTCCGGACTCTCAGGTGTACGCCCACCAGAAGGTGGAGGAGCGCGGGGCAGAGCTGTCTTTCCGCAACCGGGAGCTTCCCTGGGATGCATATGACCATCTGGTCGCGCTCTCCGCCCGAGTTCAGCATATGCGCTTCGTGGACCGGCACCTAGTCGATCTGCCAGATCATGCCAAGGAGATCTGCAAGGTGCTGTGGCCCGAGGACGTTGTGCCGGAGAGCGTGACGCTTCTCTCTGACCGTCTCAAGGACGCCTGCCGGAGGATCCGGGAATGGAAATGCTCAGCGGCTCGTGCCGGAGCAGATGCGGCCCTGCGCATCGCCTGCTCCTGGTACGACGACCTGGACCTGGATGCCTTCCACGCCCTTCGTGGCGACTCGCATGCTGATCTGGATCCGGTTCGCGTTGCCAAGCGCCAGGACCGCGCCTACCACATCGCCGAGTTCGCCCACGTGCGCACCTTCATCCCTCCTCCTCCCGACGTCAAGGACGCGATTTTCGATGACGAAGGAGTCGAGGACGAGGAGGATGAGGATGCCGAAGAGGACGTGGCTACTCCCCCGGAAGCCCCTGCTGTTTAAATGCTTTCACTCTGTCCGCTGTATCTGCTGCTTGATGAAACAATGTTTGTTAAATTCTGCCCCGGTATGCCGGGGTCTTTGATGTAAGATAATACTCAGCATTTTGGTTGTGGTACAACTTTTATGCCGGTTTCTTTTTACCCGGTAGCATATTATGTTAAGTATGTATGCTATCTTTGCATTTTACTTATCGTTTGCTTTCATCTTGCACTGTGAAGATTCCAGAATTGTTTCGGCATCCAATCCGATGCACACTTGGTTCTTTTGCTTTGCCTCTGCCTACCTCTCTGGGTTTTTTGGCGTATGAGTCACAAAGTTCTTTCGCCAAGCAAGCATTTTCTTGAACTTAGAAATAATTCAAAATTTTCACAAAAAACCGGTATAACCGGGGTTAGTTAAACTTTTTCCGGATTGATTGTTCCCATTCATCCTCTTCGTGTTTCACGTGCTTAATTCCTACCGGTTTATCTTGCTTGCCATGAAGCCGGTTTGCGGACAACAACAAAGTCGAAGACTCCGGTAGGTTTAGCACGTTACTAAACCGGAAAGAAAAAATGTTCGCCAAGCAACCGGTAAACCGAAAAATAGACACATTACATGCAATTTTTGGTAGAGGCAGTCCCCGAGATTCATTCGAGGTGCCGGCATCTTTATTCATAGCATTTAAGGTACAAAAAGGAACCTCTTACAGCACAACTTCAGGAATAGAAAGGACGCAGTAGTGCTACGTTCCATGGGCGCTTGGTTTCCTCTCCGGACTTGTCCGCCTTGCCTTTCTTCGATTCCTGTGCATCGATTAGGTAGTAGGCATCATTGTGCAGAGCCTTGCTCACAATGAAAGGTCCTTCCCGCAGAGGTGAGAGCTTGTGGCGTCCCTCAGTGCGCTGCACTAGGCGTAACACCAGATCTCCTTCTCGGAAAACCCTCGGGTTAACCTTCCGGCTATGATAGCGTCTGAGGTTCTGCTGGTATATGGCTGTTCTTGCCAAAGCCAGTTCTCTTGCTTCTTCTAGCAAGTCCACATCATTTTCTCGGGCCTCTTTTACCTCCTCTTCGGTATAGAGTTGAACCCTTGGTGAATCATGAATGATATCGGTTGGAATTACGGCTTCCGCCCCATAAACCATGAAGAACGGGGTGTATCTGGTAGACCGGTTTGGTGTTGTCCGGATGCTCCATAGTACGGATGGTAGCTCATCCAGCCAACATCCTAGTGACCTTTCAAGCGGTTCGATCAGCCTTGGCTTGATACCGGAAAGCACCAGAGCATTTGTCCTTTCAACCTGGCCATTGCCTTGCGGGTGTGCTACGGAGCACAAATCCAACCGGATATTGTTATCCTCACAAAACCTTTTGAACTCGCCTTGAGCAAAGTTTGTGCCATTGTCAGTGATGATGCTATGCGGGTATCCATACCGCAAGATCACATCTTTTAAGAATTTCACAGCCGTATGCCCATCACACTTTGCGATAGGCTTCACTTCCAACCATTTGGTGAACTTATCCACCATCACCAGTACATGTGTCATGTTGCCCCTTGCGGTTTTAAATGGACCGATCATATCAAGGCACCAAACAGCAAATGGCCAAGTCAATGGGATAGTTTTGAGACCAGACGCTGGGGTATGATTTTGCTTGGCGTACCACTGGCAGCCGTTGCACTTTCGCACCAAATCCTCAGCGTTTTCCAGAGCTGTGGGCCAATAGAACCCATGCCGGAAGACTTTTGCCACCAGAGCCCTTGATGAAGCATGGTGCCCACATTCTCCTTGGTGAATTTCTACCAGCATCTCCTTTCCATCTTCCGGCTCGACACATCTCTGGAGGACACCGGTAACACTTCTTTTGTATATCTCACCATTGATGATAGTGTAGGCCTTGGACCTTCTCTGGATCCTTCTCGATTCATTTTCGTCAACCGGCAAGGTGCCGTTGATCAGGAATTCCTTAATAGGTTCAACCCACGTTGGTACTTCCCGGACTAGGAATACCGGTACGTCTACCTCCATACTGTCCACCAGCATAAATTCTTCCGGTTTCGACACGGCAGTCCCCGGGTTTCCTTCGTCAATGTCCATTGGCACAACTTGTGACTCTAGTACAAAAATTGACTCTGATTCCGGACTTGGTTTGATCGACGGAGTCCTTAGGCGAGCCAAAGCCACTCCGGGAGGAATTTCCTGCCGGGAGGAACCTACCTTGGAGAGAGTGTCCGCGGCTTCGTTTTCCGCGCGCGGCACATGGTGAAACTCACAACCTTCGAAGAAGCCAGCAATCTTTTGCACGTGAAACCGGTATGAGGCCATGTTGGCATCTTTTGCATCCCAATCTCCGGAACACTGCTGCACCACAAGATCTGAATCTCCATAGCAAATGGTCCGGTGCGCACCGATTTCTTTTGCGACTTTGAGCCCATGGATCAGTGCCTCGTACTCAGCGACATTGTTTGATGCCCTGAAGTGCACTTGGAGAACATACCGGAGATGATCTCCCTTAGGCGAAGTAAGCACCACACCGGCGCCCATACCCTCCTTGAGTTTGGATCCGTCAAAGTGCATCTTCCAATATTCTATCTTGTGTTCCGGCGGTTTGTATTGCATTTCCGCCCAATCAACCAAGAAATCAGCTAAAGCTTGTGATTTTATGGCGTATCTTCTTTCGTACACCGGTACGTATGGTGATAGCTGAATCGCCCACTTGGCAATCCGGCCGCTAGCATCCTTGTTGCCCATGATATCGGAAATTGGTGCTTCACTCACCACTTTCATCGGGTGCTCTTCAAAGTAGTGCTTAAGCTTTGTGGCGGCCATGAACACGCCATAGGTCATTTTCTGGAAGTGAGGGTAGTTCTGTTTTGAGAGGGAGAGCACCTCGCTCAGGTAGTATACCGGCCTCTGGACGGTTTTTCCTTCCTCTTCTCTTTCAACCACCACTAGTACACTCACAACCCGGTTTGTTGCTGCTATGTACAACAACATGGGTTCCCTTTCTAGAGGCGAAGCCAATATCGGCGCGGTGGCCAGCATCGTTTTCAGCTCTTTGAACGCTGCGTCTGCCTGAGGGGTTCAGACGAAGGTGTCGGATTTTTTCATCAAAGCATAGAGAGGCAGAGCCTTTTATCCCAACCTGCTTATGAACCGGCTTAGCGATGCCAAGCTTCCGGTGAACTTCTGCACGTCCTTGAGATCGTGCGGTATAGTCATTCTTTCGATGGCCCGGATCTTTAACGGAAAGCCAAGCAACTTGCCGGCCGGAACACCAAAGGTGCATTTTGCCGGATTGAGTTTCATCCGGAACCTTCTTAGGTTGTCAAATGTTTCTCTTAGATCATCGATCAAGGTTTTCTTTGACTTTTGTTTTTATCACGATATCGTCCACATAGACTTGCACATTCTTACCGATCTGATCAAACAAACACTTTTGCATACAGCGCTGGTACGTTGCACCAGCGTTGCGCAAACCGAAAGGCATAGTGACATAGCAATAAGCCTCATGCGGGGTAATGAACACAGTTTTTATTTGATCTTCCTTTTTCAGGGGGATTTGGTGGAAACCGGAATAAGCATCCAGGAACGACAACAGTTCACATCCAGCAGTAGAATCAATCACTTGATCGATCCGGGGTAAGGTGAATGGATCTTTCGGGCAAGCCTTGTTCAGGTTGGTGTAGTCGATGCACATGCGCCACACCTTTGGAGCCTTTGCTTCGAGGTTCTCCTCTTTTTCTTCTCGACCAGCACCGGATTGGCTAGCCACTCGGCATGCGATACCTCCACGATGAAACCGGCAACCAACAGCTTCGTTACTTCTTCTCCAATGATTTTCCTCCTGTGTTCAGCGAACCGGCGTAAAGGTTGTCGCACCGGCTTCGCATCCTTCCGGACGTTTAGAGAGTGCTCAGCCAACTCCCTCGGAACACCTACCAAGTCATCAGTAGACCAGGAAAAGATATTTCGATTCTCACGGAGGAAGTTGACGAGCGCCCTTTCCTATGCCTCGCTGAGGCCGGCATCGATACGGACGGTACGCTCAGGGTAAGCCGGGTCCAGCACGATGTCTTTTGTTTCCTTAGTTGGCTAGAAGGTCGGTGTGCCCAAATTGCCATTCATTGCCGCTAAGCTCAACTGTGAGGACCGAGCCAGCGCAACCGCTGTTTGCATCCTTCTTTTTTCTTCTGCTATCACCAGCGATTCTGCCAGATTTGATCCGGCGGAAGCAGTTTCCAGTGAGACCTTGTAGTTTCCTACCACAGTTAACGGTCCACGAGGTGCCGGCATCTTCATTTTAAGATACGCCATATGAGTTGAGGCCATAAATGACGCCAACGCCGGTCTCCCCAGCAGTGCGTGATAGGGACTGTCTAGATCCACGACCTCAAAGAGAACATTTTCCACCCGGCAATTATCACGTCCTCTGAATGAAACATCCACCCGGACTTTTCCCATGGGAGAACAAGACAACCCCGGAACGATTCCATGGAACGTGGTGTGAGTTGGTTGCAGCATGTTTTCTGTGATTTCCAGCGTATGCATGGTGTGCCGGTACATTATGTTTATGCTGCTCCCATTGTCTATCAGCACCTTGCTGAATTTGACTCGAGTGGTTGGCCCATGCATGATTGGGTCTACCACAAGAGCGTAGCCACCCGGATTTGGCATTATCTTAGGATGATCTTTGAATGACCAAGAGATTTCCTGATCGGACCACAACATGTATTTTGGTACCGCCGGCATCACAGCGTTCACCTCCATGGAACGGCGATGCAGGCTTTGCCTGTCTGTTGGCTCAGTGACGAACACAACACAGCATACGTCCGGATCCTTGTAAACGTTCCGACCCAAAGGTGCCGGTGGAGGTGGTTGGCCATTGCCTTCTCCCACCTGATGGACTTGCTGGTACTGCTGCCGGTTTGGCTGAGGCTGTACCGGTAGAGCATTTTCTCCAGTAAGCGGTGGTGGTGGTGGTAAGGGATGCTGATGCAGCTGTTGACGTCAGAAACCCACCGGCGGGCAGCGACGGGCAACACAGTAGAGCCGGGAACAACTAGGGCTGCGGCTGGCCCCAGTCCCTCAGAGCGACGGCCCGCAAAGCCTCCTGGTCACACGTCCGATGCTATCGCAAGGGCGTGCCACCTGACCTATACCTGGTCGGGAAGGTGTTGGATGGTGCCTCGCTTAGTTTCCTCGCAGGGCATACACGTAAACGTTAAATACGAGCCTCGATCGGCTCTCGGGTTATCTCGTGAATCGGCTCAAAGAGCCGATCCACCCATGATTCGAACTAGGTGTCCGAATATATGGTGGTCCTGCTTGATCAAGGTAAAGCTAATGAGATCTACGACGATTTAGGGTTTTCACCGCATAATCGGATCATCCTACTCACGATTGGGCCTCGCGCTCGCGTACGGTGATCATAAGCCGATCCTAGACGGGGCCTAAAAACCAACACGAAGTTGATCCTCGGAACATCCTGTCTAGGGCTAGCAAACTTCACCCTACACGCCGCCGGATCCTCCAACCCTTTGTAGGGCCTAACTATTGCAGATATTAAACTAATCCTTGCGGAGCAAGGAGCAACCGTAACGGATCGGATCTACTAAACTATGATCAAGCGGGGTGCCGCCCCTACACCTAAGATAGGTGTAAGGGCGGCTAGATGTATAAGGGTTGCACTACGACAAGCATATGATACGAAGAACAATGCTAACCCTAACACATCTAAGATAACTACGTTGCTCGCCATCAAAAAGGCTTCAAGCACGAGCAACGCATGAACAACGGGGTAGGCTTAGGCCGCCTAGATCGCAAGATGCGATCTAGGCAGCATGGTGCTTACCGGAGAAACCCTCGAGACGAAGGAGTTGGCGATGCGCCGAGATTTGTTTGTGTTGAACGTTGGTTGTTGTTTATTCCATAAACCCTAGATACATATTTATAGTCCAAGGGACTTTCTAATTCAGGCGTGCACCTAACCGTGCACGAGTACAACTCCAACTCCTAATCGACACGTAATCTAATATGTTACAGATACAAGGGCAAACTAGCCCAAACTTTGCATGTAAGGCCGATTCACGTATTTCTTCTATAAATAATCTTCGAGTCCATCTTGATCGCGGCCCACCTCTAACTCGGTCAACTTCTGGTGATAACACATGCCCCCCTGGTTTTGGAAATGACATTTCCAAAATCATTATGCTTTCTTTCGCCGGGTCATGTCATGGCAGAGCAGAACTGTTGCAGCATCCTTCATCATGACACTTTGTCCTCCCAACTCCACCGTAAAATTCGATAGCTTTAGTATCACTTCCTCGGAAACTGCGATGGCATTAAATCTCCACTAGGCTCCCCATCATTTAACCGTGCCGATTGATCAATCCTCTTCATCCCCTTCCTCTGTTCTAGCGGTCGGCACCAAAAAACCCTCTCCTCCTGTAGCAATGTCCTCCTCTTCCTCCTCCCCCTCGTGCCTCCCCTCCAATCCTCACCGAAGAGAAAGAATGAGGACGACCTTCACTCCGGGCGAACCCCATCTCCTCCGACAAGGAGAAGAAAGAAGGAGAAGTAGCGAAGGCCAAGGTCTCCCCCTCCGCCAAGCTCCCGCCGAAGAAGCGCTCCCGCATGTGGGCGGACAGCGAGGACGAAGATGATGACGAGGAAGGAGAAGAGGAGGAGGAGGAGGAAGATGATTCCTCCTCTTCCGCTGGGTATCCGCCGACGAAACGCTTCCGCTCTTGGGCGGACAGCGAGGATGATGATGATGACGAGGAAGATGAAGCTCCGACCAAAGGCTGGGGCAGCAGCGACGAGGAGCTTCCTGGGAGCAGCGCCGACGACACCAACGACGGCGATGATGAGGATAGCGATGACTAGTAGAGTAGGACTAGTAGTAGCAGTGCACTAGGCACCAGATCCCTCTTTTGAGAGCCATCGGCTCTTCCTTGTAAAGCTGCTCCTTTGAACTAATGAAAATTGTTCTCCCGATTTACCTTTTAATTAGTTCAATTTCAATCCTCCAGCTCGTCTCACCAAGGCCGACAGCAACATATCAGACCTCTCCTCTTTTAGACGCCCATGAAGCCGGGCTCAGATATCGATTAGACCGACAGTCAAGCACTTCTCAAATTCAGACTGTGATTTGATACTCCGCAAATCTATAGCCGATGACCGTTCATTGGCCATTTTGAGAATCCAGTCTTCCTTTTTTGTAGCAACAGGACGGTCCAAACCCTGTAAAAGACGACAGCCTCCTTTTCCAGCTCCCCTCCGTAGCCTAAGCAGTCTTCCTCTGCAAGTAGCTCAGCATTTTCGGAGAAGGCTGCGATACAGGGCCAGCCGATCTCAACAAAATCGGCTCCCCAAAGCAGAGAACCTTCAGGGCGCGCTGCCCCCCGAGCCTCAGTCAAGGCGAGAAAGGTGGTGAGTCAGCCAATTGTGCCGCCATTGGCCTCAAGTCATAACGCAGAGCCAGCCGATTTCAACAAAAATCGGCTTCCCAAAGCAGAGAGCCTTCAAGGTGAACTGCCCCCCGAGCTTCTTCAGTCCACTTCTTCGTCTTCTGCACGTCCAGGCTGCTCTTGGCATTGGTCAGGGTCAAGATCCCTCAAGCCGCCCCAGCTGATATTGTGGCCTCGAGTACTTGGCATTGTTCTTGGAGAGAGGACCCGAGCCATTAAACCACTCCATTGAGGAGTTCTTTCATTAGAGTCTCTCTTCGTGGTCCTCTTCCTGCTCCATTGACCCTCTGATTGTCCCAGTTATACCTCTTGAGTCGATGGCCATGCATCGGCCATGCTTAAAAATTTTGAATTTTTCACGGCCGATTTATGTATCGGCCCCCATACTTCAATACCCATCATCAAAGGATGAGACGCTTCTACTGCATATCCTCGTGTTTTATCCACCTGGGTGCCCCCCGAGCCGATTCTGTCAAGGGACTTGATGGTATCGGCTCTGTTGGATTACATGTTGAACCCAGGCAGAATGGATGGTGAGGATAATTTTGGCCGATTGCTGGAATCGGCCTCCACGTTGCTTGCTCGATGAAGGTTTTGTAATGTCCCTTCATAAATTTTTGGGGCCGATCACAAGGATCAGCCTCGCCACGTTTGCTCATTGATTTGCTCTTGCTACTCGTTCAGGCCGGTAGATACAACCAGCCCAATCTCCGACTTTATCATGTTGGTGCGCTTGCTGTCGTCCACCTCGAGTGCATCGTGTAATCGTGGAGCACTAAGCTTCGTCGGAAGGACGAGCACCATGTTTGTGCCAGCCGATGTTTCTTCATTGGCTTTCCTTTGCTTGGGGCGCCACTCCATTTTCCGTGGACGACCCTCTTCATCCAGGGTTCGCTGAACTTTCGCAGCCAGATCAGGCCTTGCCTTCCTCAATGTATGCAAGTATAACCTTTCGGCTTCCTCCAGGCCGCGCAATCGCTGAACCCTGCGCTTTTGGGAACGGCTGAGTCCGTCAGGGCACCACCTTGGCCGGTGGTACCTGTCTTCTTCTTCTCCCTCGTCTTCTGAATCTTCGAGATCTTCCAACCGAGGGGACTCAGCGCGTTTGCTTTGTGGCGGGAGAGGCCCTAGGCGCTTGAACACGGACACGTTGGCTGTCTCCTTCTTCTTCTGGTTGCATTCTGGGCAATTGCCGATTGTGGGCAATCGGCTCATTCCTGAATCCCAGCGAGTGTACCGAAGAAGGGACAGTCCCGAGTCTGTCCTCGTCGACTCGCTCCCCGACTTTTCCTTGGCACGGCGCTCGTGATCCTCCTCCTTGCGATCATGCCGGCGACGTCTCCTGTCGTCCCTAGCCGGACGATCTTCTTCATCATCGTCGTTGTATCGCCGGCGTTGGTCATACCGACTCACATACTTGTTGAGGAGGTGATCGGAGAGAGGTCGTTGATACCTTATGTTTTTCACTTCTCCCTCTCGTGACGTAGCGCTTGCCGTCTTGGCGGAGCCGATCGCGTGGAGCGGCTTCCTCTGTATCTTTGCTATGAGAGCAGCCGCCCTCATCTCCGTCCTTGCCAGAGTGGTGTCCAGGTCCTACCATGTTGATATTGCACGAGAAATCCGGCTGGCACCCTCCATGGTAAGCATACTCCACCATGTTCACGGCGGGGAAGGGGTGTGTGTCGACCTTCATGGCGTACTGGTTGAAAATTAACCGTCCATTTTCTATCGCCATTTGGATTTGCTGCCGCCACACCCTGCAGTCGTTGGTGGTGTGGGTGAACGTGTTATGCCACTTGCAGTATGGCTTTCCGTTCAGCTCTTGCACCGTGGGGATCTTGTGGCCTTCGGGCACCTTTATATGCTTCTCCGTGAGTAAGAGATCAAAAATCTGCTCAGTTTTGGTCACGTCGAAGTCGAACCCTTTTGGAGGGCCTTGTGGCTTCACCCATTTGCAGGACACGGGGCCTGCCGCTCGAGTCCATTCAGCCACCTGCTACCTCTCGATCTCCCGCAGCACCTTCATCCTCGTCCGCCTCAACCAGGGTCACCGCACGCTTGAATTTGTCTCGGTAAACATCTCGGGTGGCGCCGTTGATATGCCGACAGCCTTCGCACCATGTGCGCCAATGAAGGGTAGTCTGCTTGGGAGGCCACGTCCTTGATCGATGATGAGAGACCCACCACCGCCAATTCGACTGCTTCTTTTTCACTTACATGAGACGAAAAGCATCGGTTCCTAATGGTCCTGAAGCGCTGGATGTATTCTGACACTGTCTCCCCGCGCTTCTGTCGTACTTGTGCTAGATCGGCAATGCCAACCTCGGAAGCCTCTGAGTGATACTGCTCATGGAACCGCTCTTCCAACTGCTTCCCAGTCCGGATGGAGTTCGGTGGCAGCGATGTGTACCACCCGAAAGCCGATCCGTGAGGGATCGTGCGAAGAACCTCACACGCAACTCGTCTGATGCTGAGATCGTGCCCAGCTGTGCCAAATATCGGCTCACATGCTCGATGGAGCTGGAACCATCCGATCCACTAAACTTTGTGAAGTCCGGGAGCCGATATTTGGGGGGTAGCGGAATCAGTTCGTAATCGTTGGGGTACGGCTTGGTGTAGCCGAACGTCTTCCTTTTCGGCATCACGCCGAACTGATCTTTCAGAATTGTACAAATCTGATCCGCGGTGATGGCTGTCGGTGTCGAACCCTGAAGATTCGCCGGGGTAGCATACTTAGCCAGCCATGCTTTCTTTTCCGGTTCTGAGCCAACTGCAGGAGCTGGGCTCTGGAGGTTTGTCGGAGTGGCGTACTTAGCTAACCACGTTTGCTTCTCAAGATCTGCTCCCGACGTTCCTCCCGCTGTTCCGCAGGCCCTCGCTGTTGCAACCTCGGTTCGAGAGTGCCCGTGTATTGCAGTCCGGTACGTATGTGCACGCGTATCCGTGCGGGATCTCCTTGGGTGCCTCGGGTAGGAATTGGTAGTCACTAGGATCACCACCAATCTTGTAGACGACGTATGCCGATGAGTTCGGCACTTCGGTGCTGCCCATGCGAACGGCAGCGAGAGGATGGGACCGGAGTGGCATCTCTCCTTTGAAAGTCCCCGTAGCTGGTCCCGACGGAGAATACCGGTGGCTCATGATTTCCTGGACCACGCGTAGAGCGACACGCTCCAAAGTGTTCACCAGGCTCTCAGAGTGGCGGTGCAGCGAATGAGCCACCATGTAGTTGATCTCCTGACGCAGCGACCTGGTGCGTTCTTCCTGACGGGGCGGATAGGTCCACTCCATCCGAAGTGCGCCTTCAGGTGTGAACCCCTTCCACCCGACGCCATGGGAGCGGGTTCGTGGGAAAGAGCCGATGAGTTCGGCTTCGAGGGTTGCCTTGATCTCGTCATGCTTCTTCTTGAGCTCATCAGGCAGATCCTCGTACTTGACTGGAGTGCTTTCCGCCATCTCGGGTGTAGATGGCGATGTGGTGGATGTCGAAGATGGTCCCACCGGGCGTGCCAGAATGTGTTGACGTCAGAAACCCACCGGCGGGCAGCGACGGGCAACACAAGAGAGCCGGGAACAACTAGGGCCGCGGCTGGCCCCGGCCCCTCGCAGCGACGGCCCGCAAAGCCTCCCTGGTCACACGTCCGATGCTATCGCAAGGGCGTGCCACCCGACCTATACCTGGTCGTGAAGGTGTTGGATGGTGCCTCGCTTAGTTTCCTGCAGGGCATACACGTAAACGTTAAATACGAGCCTCGATCGGCTCTCGAGTTATCCCGTGAATCGGCTCAAAGAGCCGATCCACCCATGATTCGAACTAGGTGTCCGAATATATGGTGGTCCCGCTTGATCAAGGTAAAGCTAATGAGATCTACGACGATTTAGGGTTTTCACCGCATAATCGGATCATCCTACTCACGATTGGGCCTCGCGCTCGCGTACGGTGATCATAAGCCGATCCTAGACGGGGCCTAAAAACCAACACGAAGTTGATCCTCGGAACATCCCGTCTAGGGCTAGCAAACTTCACCCTACACGCCGCTGGATCCTCCAACCCTTTGTAGGGCCTAACTATTGCAGATATTAAACTAATCCTTGCGAGCAAGGAGCAACCGTAACGGATCGGATCTACTAAACTATGATCAAGTGTGGTGCCGCCCCTACACCTAAGATAGGTGTAAGGGCGGCTAGATGTATAAGGGTTGCACTACGACAGCATATGATACGAAGAACAATGCTAACCCTAACACATCTATGATAACTACGTTGCTCGCCATCAAAAAGGCTTCAGGCACGAGCAACGCATGAACAACGGGGTAGGCTTAGTGCTGCCTAGATCGCAAGATGCGATCTAGGCAGCATGGTGCTTACCGGAGAAACCCTCGAGACGAAGGAGTTGGCGATGCACCGAGATTTGTTTGTGTTGAACGTTGGTTGTTGTTTATTCCATAAACCCTAGATACATATTTATAGTCCAAGGGACTTTCTAATTCAGGCGTGCACCTAACCGTGCACGAGTACAACTCCAACTCCTAATCGACACGTAATCTAATATGTTACAGATACAAGGGAAAACTAGCCCAAACTTTGCATGTAAGGCCGATTCACGTATTTCTTCTATAAATAATCTTCGAGTCCATCTTGATCGCGGCCCACCTCTGACTCGGTCAACTTCTGGTGATAACAGCAGCATATCTTGAGATGGTGGTAGTATCGTGGTACAGCCTTGTGCTTGCGCATCTTTTACTGCTCCCTTGAGCATCAAGTACTTGGTCCAAGAATAGTCCTTCGTCAGATGATTTGACGGATGAGCCCGATTCGGAGTGTGCCACCGCCAAGGTTGGTCCATAGCTGCTTCCATGGTATATTTCGCAGGTTCCTGCCAATTCTTTTTCTGGCCCCGGGGTTTCTTTTCGACCCATTGTTTCTTAGGACTCGCCCATGGCTGCGATCCGGTTTTCTGCCTCTGGCTGCCGCTGGCATCAGAGTTATCTTGTACAGCAGCAACTTGCTGCGGACCGTACCTCCGATCCGGGAATTCTTCCCTTCTCTTGTTGTGCCGGTTATCCCGGTATTGCTCTTGGCGCTGCTCGAGGCGGGTTTGATTGTTCCGGCTCAGCTTGTACCGCCGGTTGCGTTGGATCTCCCAACGCATAGCTATCCGCCACACGTATCATTTCCGACAATGTTGCCGGCATATTCCTCTGGAGTTTCTGCCACAGGGGTGAACCTCTTCTGCACCCGTTGCAAAACCAAGCTATGGCTTGCGCTTCGATTACTCCTTCACAGGAGTTCCTTGTGGAGTTCCACCGGGTCAGGTAATCCCGGTCTGTTTCGTTCGAACGTTGTGTGCACAACGCGAGCTGCTGGGGCCTGTTTGGCCTCCGGTAGGTGCTGCTGAAGTTGCTCACAAAAGCTTCCTCAAAGTCCAACCAGCCATTTATGCTTCCCGCTGGCAAGTTGTTAAGCCAGATGCGTGCCGGTCCTACCAAGAAAGATGGTACAATTCTCACGGCCCATCGCCGGTTTCCTCCTCCGGTGACGGTTCCTCCGCCACTAGCAACATAAACTGCGGTTACGTAATCCGCAAGCCAATCTTCCGGCTTAGTTGAGCCATCGTATGTTTTTATGTCCCGGGGCAACGTGAAGTTGCGAACCGGTGGTTCCTCTTTCATGATGCGTGGTCCAAAGCACTTGGGACCCGGAGGACCCTCTGCCTCGACCATCTCAGATAAATACATCCTATCCAGCCTGTGCCTCGCATCCTGGTCTGGTAGGCATCTTTCTCCTAACCGTGTCCCTAAAGGGTTCCGGTAGGCTGCACCTCTTTCAATTCCTGAATCAGCTTCATCGTATCGTTCCGGTACCGCGACCCTTGCCTGCCGGTACCTCGGTGGGGGGATTTCCTCCTCCACATATGCTCCTCTTGGCGCACGATAGTTTTGCCCGCTTTCTTCTCTAGCGGCGTAATCATTTCCGGCATAGCCGCGAGCAGCCCCTTGGCTTTTTCTACCGGCCTCATGTCGCCCGGCTTGTTGTTTTCCGGCAAGAACCGGATCGTACACTGTCATTTGCTGCGCATTCACTTCTTTTTCTTTTCTTCTGTCCGGATGGGGGGACGATGCCTGCCCATGGGACTTGCTTCCGGCATTCTTTGTTGAACGCGCGGATTTTGAAGCCGCAGCCTTGTTCAGCTTAACAAGCTGCTCAGCATTCTGCTGCTCGATGGTTTCAAGCAACTCTCTAACACGCTCTTGCTGTTTTGCCAAAGCCTCTCCGGAAAGCGACTCACACAGTTCTACTACAGCCTTTGCAGCTTTGATTGTTTTATCCGGACTGCTGTACTTAGGTTTCTCTACGATGCTCAACGATGCAGATGTACTCTTTCCGGTAAGAATCTCCTTACGCAGATCCTGGTCTAAGTTGCGAGCTCTAAGCCGGTTTTCCGGTATCCTGGCGGCCTGAGCGCTAACAGAAGCAAATCCATGGGCAGCGTTATACTCACGTAGGGTTAGGTTCAGCTCGCGCTGCGCCCGGACGATGTCGGCACCGTTCGCGAGCAGCTTCTGGCGTTGTGCCTCCAGCTCCGCCTGAGCTGCAGCTGGGTCGATGTTTTGCGCGATGGGCGTAGCCAGCACACTCATGGATGCTTGGAGTGGAGTCTCTGGTGGTGGTGCGGATGCACCTGCTGCCACCTGGTCGCGCTCGGTCGGCGGCTTGGCCGGGCGTGAGGACTTCGTCGGTCCTGCGCCTTCCGCCGCAGGCCCTTTGCCGGCGTCGCCCGCGCCAACGACCAGCACCTCGACGCTGCCGGCGGCGCGGCCGTCGCGAAGCGCAGATCTTGGCGGGTTCGGAGCCACCAGCACCGGCGAGAGGCACTGGCGCTCGGGGACGGTGCCGTAGTAGACGGGGATGCTTCCGAACTCGATGACGCGGCCGTTCTTGGGGAACTTACCTCCATTGGAGAAGCAGCCCGTGTTGTCGTTGATGAAGCGCATGTCGCGGATGTGGCTAACGAGCGCGGTGACGACACGCTCGCCGCCGACGATGAGGAGGCCCGCCCGAATATGAACTCCAGCAAGCGCCGCTGCTGGCCCCACGGTGGGCGCCAACTGTCATCGTGGTGAACAGACAGATGCCATGGGATGGCTTAAGTTGGGGCTGAATGGACGCTAGAGGATTCGGGGGAGGGTTTTTGGTATGGATGGAGAGGTTTCCGGATGGATTCCTCAAGAACTTTGCCTTGGCCGAAGGTAGAAGATGATGAGCACGAGAGCTATTTTCTCCTCAGATCTTTCTATTTATTGATCATAAGAGGTTACAAGTTTCTGGCTATAGAATAACACTTAGATCGTACATGCCCGCGATGGGGTGTGCCCCCTCTCCTTATATAGGGGAGAGGGTGGCTTACAGGGGAAGAAACCCTAGAAACCCTAATGGGATCTTTGACTAGACAAACTACTTTACAAAGCTACTTTAGCTACCGGTGATGCCGGTATGCCTTTAATCAGAAGCCGTGACATCCTCCGATACCTTTTACGTCATTCTCTCGCCTTTGGCGTCATGGCTTCGATTAAAGCTGAAGTGCTTCGCTCATCTTTGTCTTCTAGCTCGGAGAGCATCTTTGATCGGTCTTAGCCGACGTGCTACGGTGTAGCTCTGTTCCGGTAGTTCCGGTATGTTCTTAGCTAGTTCCGGTATCCCCTCCTGGGATACCGGTATGATTCTCTGAATCAACCTTTGTTATCCGGAACAACACTTAACCGGTACTTTGATGGCTAATCCATCCGGTTTTGGCATGCCTTTGGCATACCGGGGGTCATCCCCCCGACACTTTCCTATTTGCTGCTCAAGCCGGCACTGATGGTGACGTACTTGTCTGGCTGCACCGGGTCGAGCAGGATCTTCTTGGTGTTGTTGGCCGGCTGGAAGTGAGTCGTCCCAGCCGGGTTGCCTACAGCCGGCATGTCCGACTGCGCGGCCTTAGCCAAGGCGACAGCGTCGTGGATGAGCTGCTTCTCGGTGGCGATGACCAGCGTCTGGGCCATCTTGGAGCTCTGCATGGCGCAGTCCATGGAGCGGCGGTAGTCGCCTGCTACGGTGATGATCCCTTTTGGGCCAGGCAGCTTCATCTTCAGGTACCCATAGTGGGGCACCGCCATGAACTTGGTCAGGGTCGGATGGCCCAGGAGCGCGTGGTAGGGACTGACGATGTCCACCACCTCGAAATCGATCTTCTCGGTGCGGAAGTGGTCCGGCTTCCCGAACATCACCTCCAGCGTGATCCGCCCAATCGGCTGGCAGCAGTGGCCTGGCACGATTCCATGGAAGACGGTGGGGGTGGGGCGCAACTCGGCCTCTTGGATGCCCAGCTTGCGAGCGGTGTCGCGGTAGAGGATGTTGATGCTGCTGCCCCCATCGATGAGGACACGCGAGAAGCGCACGCTGCGCCAGGTTGTGCTGATGGTGGGGTCGAGGACCATGGCGTAGCTGCCCGGCTTTGGCAGGATAGCCGGTGTGTCGCGGCGATCGAATGTGATGGCCTGCTCTGACCAGTTTAGGTACTGAGGGACCGGAGGTATGACCGCGTTGACCTCGAGGGAACGGCTTTGCTGGCTCGTCTTGTCCTCAGGATCGGAGGTGAAGATGATGTAGGTAGCATCCTCGTCCAGGTAGCGGCCATGATGCACTTGGTTAGCCTCGTGGTGCTCGAGGTTGGCGTTCTCTGCGCCGGCTTGGCCACCCGGCCCGCCGGCTGGAGGCGGCGGGGGTGGAGGCGGGAGCGGTTCGCCACTTGTCAGCCGCTTCATGAAGTGGCAGTCGCGGGTGGTGTGGTTGGACGAGTTCTTGCCGCTGTGGTACTTGCACGGCGAGCCGAGCATCTGCTCAAAGGTGAACTTCGGCTTCCAGGGCCGGTCTTGCTTCTGGCGCCGGCTGCCACCAGCCGCCGCATGGTCCGAAACGGATGCCACATGGGCGAAACCGTACCGGCGGTCCAGCTGGTCGCTGTGCCGCTTGCCGCGGTAGTTGTCCCGCCGGCTGCCATGAGAGGCGCCCTCGGCCGGCTTGTTCTCGGCCGGCTTGTGGTGGTCCCGCCTGGACGGAGCCGGCGATGCTTCAGCCGGCGCTTTGCCGGCTTCTTCAGCCAGCGCGTACTTGTCCGCGATGGCCATCATGGCCGCCATGGTCTTGGGTTCGCTGCGGCGCAGCTTGTGCCACAGCATGGTGTTGGGCCGACAGCCTCCCATGAAGAAGCTGATGGCTTGGATCTCGTGCACACCCTCGCAAGAGTTGCGCATCTCGCACCAGCGCGTTAGGTACGCGCGATCCGTCTCGTCCGGGCCCTGCTTGCACATCTCTAGCTGCCGAGGGCGACCCGGCCGGCGGTAGGTGCCGGTGAAGTTGCTGATGAAGGCTTCTTCGAAGTCCAGCCAGCCGTTGATGCTGCCGGCTGGGAGGTTGTTGAGCCAGGTGCGGGCGGAGCCGACCAGCATCAGGGGGGAGTAGCGTACCGCCCAGCGCTTGTTGCCCCTGGCGATGCCGACTGCGGTGGAGTAGTCCAGCAGCCAGTCCTCCGGCTTGGCGGTGCCGTTGTACTTGGGGGTGTCGCACGGAAGTTGGAAGCCGTCGATCATGGGCTCGTTGGCGATGCGGGGCCCGAAGCATTTTGGGCCGGCTGGCCCCTCTTCTTCCGCGATGCGGGATTCGACCAACCGGTCGAGGCGATCTCGGGCGTCAGCCGGCTCGATGCGCGGGCCCAGCCGGGAACGTGCCGGCTGGCGAGCGCCGCTTGCTTCTGGAGCCGGCCGGTGTTGGCGTCTGTGCGCCGGCTGCTCGGAGTCTTGCTCCTGGTTCCGGCTTAGTGGAGGCCGGCTGCGGCCGCTGTTGCCACTGTCCAGCCGGCTTGTCCGGCTAGAGCCTGCGGGTGTGGCGCGGGAGTCTCGGCGCCGGCTTGGTGCAGGCGAGGAGGACTCGGCCGTGTCTCTGGGGGCGTCCCTGCTGTTACCTGCGGCACCACGAGCGTGAGGAGCTCTGGGAGCAATGGCGTACCTGGGGTCCCTTGCTCGTTCGGGCCGCGGCGTGGCACAGCTCAGCTACCCGCCTTGTTTGGCGGCGCAGCTCTTCTCCTTCGAGGAGGTTCAGCTCTTCTGCAGCGGCTTCGGCTGCGAGCATGTTCTTGTCGGGGGTGTTGTACACGGGCAGCTCCGCGGACGGAGCCGGCGCCTCCGCGCCGTCGCGGTTGATTTCGGCGGCTAGGCCGCGTCCTCTCCGGCGAATCAGGCCGGCTCGGCTGGGGTTGTCGCCGCCTGGCGTGAAGCCATGAGCGCGGTTGTACTCGCGCCGGCTGATTTCCAGCTGGCGCTTGGCAGTGGCCAGTTCTTCGGCCTGCCCGAGGAGGAGCTGGCGGTGCGCCTCCAGGTCTGCCTCGATGGCGGTGGGATCGCCGCCTGCGGTGAGCGGAGAGCTCAGCTTTGCTCGGACTTCTTCCAGCCGGGATGGTGGCGTGGGCTGCTTTGGGCCCGAGCCGGACGCGTGGCCGTCGACGTTGCGCTCCAGGTTGGGGCCGCGGACGCGCGCGGACTTGGTGGGCTGCTCGTCGCCGGTGGTCATGACGTGCACGACGCAGGGGCTAGCAAGAGCGCTGCTGGCGCCAGCTCCTGGAGGAGGGCTTGCGCAGCGCAGCACCTACAGCGGGTAGCGCGGCGGTGCGACGGTGGCGACGTAGACATCGTGGCCGCCGAAGGAGATGACGCTGCCGCCGACAGGGAAGGGCCTGTCGGCGAAGCAGCCAACGTTGTCGCTGATGCAGTCGAGGGAGCCGAATCTCCAGATCAAGCCTGAAGCGACCCGCTCGCCGGTGGTGATGGTGAGGCCCGTCCGGATGAAGACACCGGCCGCGGACGCTGAAGGCCCCACGGTGGGCGCCAAATGTCGTGGTATCGTCACGGCATATGCCATAGGGTGGCTAAAGAAGGTGGTTCCTAGATGGTCTCACGGCGGTATCCGGATGCGGGTATGGGCACGAGCGAGACGACGACGTACCCAGGTTCGAGGCCCTCCTGTGGAGGTAACACCTCTACTCCTGCTATGAGTGTATATTATGTATCACAGTACAATGGTGCTCCTAGAGCTGTATCCGGCTGCTCCTGGGAGGCTAAGGTAGACGAAGGTCTCTCTCACAGGGCAACGCTAAGGTTAGAATGAGTAAGAAGTGATCGATCGTCCCCCGCACGAGAGGGGTAGTGCAGCTTATATAGACGCTGACACTTTTCATAAGAGTCCCTATGACCTACTGGCCGGCTGGCCGGCTTCGGCTTCTGCTCCTTCCCGAGGCGTTGACGTCAGGAGCCGTTGAGGCCTCATGGCCTGTCCCATCCGCTTGCCGGAGTCAGCGGTATGGAGAGGAGGTGTCCCTGTCGCCATCATGACCTGTAGCCGTACGGCACCATGATGCTCTGTCCGGCGGAGGCACTGTTGCTCTACAGTGCCCCGCCCTTTCTGGAGAGTGAGATCATCGTGGACTTTAGGAGCCGGACTACCTTTCCAGTTCCTTCTCCTGCAAGCCTCACCAACCCGGACCATGTCAGGGAGAAACAAACCAAGCCGGATATGGCAAGTTGAAGCCAGCCCAGCCACAGCGCAGTCGGCTGCGGCCAGGCCAGCGTGGACTTTGAACCAGCCGGCTCCCAAGGCAGTCGGCCACGGCTCCAGCCTGCTGCTCCTCAGCCGGCCTTTTCCGCGGGCCGACAGGCCTTGAGCCGGTTGTTCTTAGTCCTTTGCCCTACCCGGGGTCTTCCCCCCGACAGGAAACCCTCTTGCTGTATTCTTTTGCACGATCTGAGCTGTATCATCTTCTCTTGGTGCTCTCATATAGTCTTTAGCAAACACCGCTATGACGGCTCGGCAGAACCTGTAGAGAGTCTCTGTACATGTCGACTCTGCCCATCCTTAGGTAGTCATTGGCAGTATCTGGAGGAGCTCCGTATGCAAGACAGCGCATTGCAGCAGTGCACTTCTAAATTGAGGTGAAGCCCCACAAACCTGTGCAATATTTCTTGGCCATGAAGTAGTTGTCGTACTCCCTGACGCCATGGACAATCTTCAAGAACAGCTCCTTGTTCATCCTAAATCGGCGCCGAAATTCCTTCGGCGAATGAGTCGCATCGTCGTTGAAGTAGTCGACGTCAAGCACCATTGTGCCGGCTTCACGATGCCGGTTGATGTTCCTCCTCTTGCCTGGCTTTGAGCCGCCGCGCTGAGGCACGACGAAGAAAGGCTGGCGAACGCGCAACATGTTCATCAGAATCAGCTGTTGTTGTTGCCACCGAACAGCCTTAGCATCCTGCTCCTCCGTGAACAGCTGCACCATCATATCGTCGTCGTTGTCCATCGCGGCAATCGGACGAACACCTTGCGGGCGGGGCGATACTATCGCGGTGGCGACGAGCTCTGTTCCGGGCGAAACAGCGACCGCCGGTCGAGGAGGTGGCGGCCGTGTAGATGGACGGCGGGGTCTACTGCAAGCAGGGGCGCGGCGGCGACGGTGTCGATCTAGAGGGGTGGGAGTCGGCTCGGGCGTGTGTAGGAGGTGGAAAATCGGTGTGTCTGGCTGCCAGGCGGAGCCCACGCTCGTTTTCAGACATGCCGCGAGGTGCCGGAGCGCCCGATTCGCGCCTTGGCGAAGGGGCCGGCACGGGGTTGCCGGCGATTCTATTGGGCTCCAAAATTGCCCGGCGCCGTTTGGAGTGCACCGGTGCGAGTCCATTTTCGCTGCCGGCCACCAAAATACTATCGGGGCCGCTATCAGGGGTGCCGTGGAGATGCTCTTAGGATTGTTTCTGTGAAATGTTCTTTGCACCGAAAAAATTGGTACTACCTAACTTCTAGTGACTATTTTCTATGACCCAATTTAAGAATCGGAACATCAATTTTTCCGCTCATTTATGTAGGATGTAATTTCACATTTATCATTCAAACGATTTTTTTAGTCTTTCTATGTTATGCAATCCTCTTAGCTATATTTAGATTTCTAACATAATTACAACAAGTTTTGTGGGTCTTGTATTTTTTATTTGGTTATCAATTGGTGAAAATCAATAACCGGTGTAGCCGCCACAGAGAGACTAGGCTATCCAAAGGCGGTCTAGGGGTTCTGCCCCCTTGCCGATGACACCGTCGTTCCGACCCTCATATATGGCGACCCTTGGGGCCTTAGAGGTGTGGAGGACCGCGATCCTCTTTGGCGGGAGAGTTGTCATTTTTTTAGGAATATTTAGTATCTTCTTCGGAATATTGAGGCGGCGACGACATTCTGAAGTCGGAATAAACTTTGCCGAGCTCGAGTGAGGGAGGGGCGATGGAGACGCGCCTTCAGCTTAATCCAGTGTTTGTATTAATCGCTAGGTACTGTTTGATGATTATCAGTTGATGAATAGGTAGGTGGATTTTTGGGAAAATAAATGATAAAATTTGAAAGAGTTTTCTGTAATTAGGGGAGTACTGATTAGCGCACGAGTGAATGTGTATTGTTGGCTTGCTTCGCTCTTAACAGGGCCTCAAATGTAAACTAGACCGGCGGAGCAGAGAAGAAACATACCGTAAGATGGCAGTCTTAAACAACACTACGAACTATCGACCATGCGAAGATGACAACCCGTTGGAGCATCTCCAGTCGTGTCCCCTAAACCATCCCCCAAAGGGATTTGAAGCACGTCGGACAAAAAACGTCTACAGCCACGCGCCTCAAAGGCTTTTTTTTTATCCGGCGCGATTCAATACGGTGTCCGGCATTCCGAGCCCGTTCCCGCTACACAGGGGACGGTCCGAGCACACTGGACACAACGAAATAAGGGCTAGGAGGCGCGGCACGACGCGTCAGCGGCTCGGATGCTCAACCGCCGTCTACGTAGCGACGATGCAGTTGCCGGGAAGCGGAACCGTCGTATTGGCAACTGTGTCGACCGACGCGCCAACCGCTGGAATGGAGCGCGGACTCCTCGGAAGAGCAACCGCCGCTCTCTTCGACTTCTGCGTCACCGTTCATCCGCGCTAATGTCGGCGCTTTTGGATCTTCAACCGGCCGCCATTCATCCAAGCTCCCATCCGACACCTCCAGCGACGATGAGCTACATCTCGGAGATTCCATCCGACACCTCCAGCGAGGGCAAGCCTGTTGGATTGTGCCATTGGTGGGACAGTACCCGGACGCCCAGCAGCGGCGACGATTCCCCGCCGCCAGTTGACAGCACGGAGGAATGGCTGGGCGTGGAGGAGGACGCGGAGGAGGAAGGGTCAGAGGAGACGGCGGCGGCGACCCGTGCGAAGGCGGAGGCGGACGCGAAAGCGAAGGCCAAGGCCAAGGCGCAGCCGGCGAGCACCGGCGATGACGAGGAGGACACTAGTTCCTCCGACGCGTCGGCCAATACCGCCTCTTCGGAAGAGGTGACGAACAGGAAGCGTCACCGTGATGACGACGACGAGGCGGGGCCATCATCGAAGAAGAAGAAGTAGTTTAAAATAATTTTTATGTAATTTAATTATGTTTTTTCGAAGTTTTATATGTAATTTGTTTATGTTGAGCCGATTTGAATATTAGTAAAGAGTTTTTTTCTATCTATTTAAATTATTTTTAATGTTTGGGGGCGGCGTTTGGGTGACGCTACTAGGGAGCGATGTCCCCTAAACGCTCGATCCGGCGCGGTTAGAGTGACGGTTTGGGGAATGCCACTGGAGATGCTCTTGGAACTTGGAAATTGGAGACTATCTTGACCAAGCAAAGAAGTTTTGGTTTGGCTTGACCTGGAAGTCCTGGACACAGTTCGCTGCTGGAAACCGGGAAATGATCAGGGTTAGGAGGACCAGTTTGAAAAAAATAACACTTCAACAAACAATGTGAAGGAGCTCTTGTTTATCAAACTTCAGAAAATGATTAAACACATTTACAGGGGATTCACTGGCTGGAAATTTCCATCATGTTTGTATTTTTCTTTCCACCATTCCTACTCCCAAGACACCCGTAGAAAAGCATGCAAAAGTAAAAGCTGCTTGTGAGTGCGAGGAATTTTAAAGTAAAGCTGCAAAACAAAATTACAGAAAAGACTAGGATGTGATTGCATGGTTTGCATCTGCCCCCCTACATACGCTGCTCGCCTGCTCCTGACATCTCATTTGCATCTGGCCTACCCCCAAGCCCAAGGCCACACCATACTTGACGAGGAGACTTTGAATAGACCTCTCCATTGTGACTCACTTCAGTTCTTCCTCCAACACTACTCTTCAGCAAGCAAATTCTCCGATGCTGCCGTCTGGTCTTATATATGGACCTGGTCAAGTCCTACGTGCTTATTGTTTTATTTGCTGTATCACAAAATATCTGGTTAATCACTGCATGGCCTCACAATCAAACACGGTGTTTCATAAAAAATAACTCATCTGTTCATACAATTAAAATTGTTCTTGATAGTATTCATGAATTTTTTTTTTCATGACTACATGGGAAGTGAATTTGATCCGTTCAATGGACAGGATAATGCATCAAAATCAAAGCAGATGATTGTGCTCCCTCTATTTAACAGGTGTGCACGTAGTTCAAGAATTTGCTTTGATCATTGTTTTGATCAATAAAACATAAAATATAAACCTTGTTTGAATACGAATCTAACTAGATTTGTGCAATGCCCTCGCCACTCAGGTTAGCATGGTACGGAGGGGTATGGAGACGTTGCCTACCTGCACTATTTGTGGAACTGAGGACGAGACAACATTCCATGCTATGGTTTTATGCCCTCATGCACGTGCACTGTGGGAGGCAATGAGACAGGTATGGGATCTCCCCAAGGATGAACTTCTGTTTGAGCATAATCAGGACTGGTTCATGCATGCCCTTCGCTGTGTGGATGTCGATCAGCGCGTGGCCTTCCTAATGACCCTTTGGAGAGTCTGGCATGTGCATAACGAGATCACACATCAAAAGAAACCCGCTCCTGTTGAGGCATCAAGGCGATTCCTGATGAGCTACGTCGAGTCATTGATGCTTATCGAGCAGAACCAGGTGGTCGATACAGACAAGGGTAAACAAAGCGTCGACTATGGCCGGGGCTTTGGGAAGAAGAAACAGACGACGGAAGAAAGACCCCACATCAAGCAGAAGTGGAAACCACCTGACGCCGGGCTAGCCAAGCTAAATGTGGACGGGGCCTTCTCTACTGACGGCCGTGCGGGAGTAGGCATGATTTTGCGTCGGAGTGATGGCTCGGTCATTGTTGCTCCATGCAGGAGCCTACCTTCTTGCACGGATGCGCTGGAGGCGGAGATTGTGGCCATTGATGAGGGTCTGGCTTTGGCCTGGGAACCAGGGGCAATTGTCGCGGAAACTGATAGTGCGGTGGCCCTGAAGCTCATCAGTGAGACTACCCCAAACCTATCCCGCTATGCTATGCGTGTTAGTAGTATCCGTGAGAAATTGAAGGAAAGAGCGATTGGCTTATGTAAGGTTAGTCGGGAGGTGAATGGCGCTAGCCATAGTTTGGCCTTCTTAGGGAGAGTACATGAGAGAACTAGTGTTTGGTTCCAGAACTACCCGCCTGATGTTGCTCTCGCGATTCAGGCAGATTGTACTCCTCCTGTCTAATTAATATAAGCTCTTTTCCTTGCAAAAAAA
>NC_061512.1:101199360-101212916 GCF_022539505.1 Lolium rigidum | reverse complement strand
GACCGAAAATCGTCGTAGGACTTTGCCCTCGACGTGCTTTCCACAACAGAACTGCCATCATCGGGTTAGGCCCATAGGCGACGAAAAATACCCCTTAGCGGACGATTTCTCTGAGACGTTGTCTATCGAACTTTTCTTGTGGTGGACGAAAAATACCCCTTAGCGGACGATTTTGAGACGTTGTCTATCAGAACTTTTCTTGTAGTGGCAGCACCTCCATACTCGGTCACACGTACGGTGTCGATGAAGACGTCCTCCCCCGTTCCAATGGTCAGCAGATGTAGTAGATCCTCATCGGAATCCCGCCAGCATGACAGCGTGGTGACGGTGGAGGTGGAGATCTCCGGCAGGGCTTCGCCGCAAGAAGTGCAAGAGAGAGGGAGGACGGAGTAGCTAGGGTTCGGGAGAGGGGGCACTTGGGGCGCCGGCCTTGGGTGCCCTTGGTTGTGCAGCTGGCTTGGTGTGGCTGGGCCCCTCCCCTCTCATCCTCTTTATATAGGTGGAACCCCTAGAGTTGCCCCAAAACCACTTTGGAGTCCAACTCCCAAACTTACCAAAATTGGAAACCTAGAGGGAAAGGGATTTCTCCCTTTCCTTCTTCTTTGGCCGGCCAACATGGTGGAGTCCACCATGGACTCCACCTTCCCACTTGGTGGGTTGGTGGAGTCCCTCTAGGACTCTACCTTCTGATACGTCTCAAACGTATCTATAATCTCTTATGTTCCATGCTACTTTTATGACAATACTCACATGTTTTATACACACTTTACATCATTTATATGAATTTTCCGACACTAACCTATTAACGAGATGCCGAAGCGCCGCTTCTGTTTTGTGCTTGTTTTTGGTTTCGAAATCCTACACAGGAAATATTCTCGGAATTGGACGAAACGAACGCCCAGGGTCTTATTTTTCCACGGAACTTCCAGAAGACCGAAGGAGATACGAAGTGGGGCCATGAGGCGCCGACACCATAAGGCGGCGCGGCCAAGGAGGGGCCCGCGCCGCCCTAGTGTGTGGGCCCCTCGTGAGCCCCCCGACTCTGCCCTTCCGCCTACTTAAACTCTCCGTCGCGAAAACCCTATTACCGAGAGCCACGATACGAGAAAAGTTCCAGAGACGCTGCCGCCGCCAATCCCATCTCGGGGGATTCAGGAGATCGCCTCCGGCACCCTTCCGGAGAGGGGAATCATCGCCCGGAGGACTCTACATCACCATGATCGCCTCCGTACTGATGTGTGAGTAGTTCATCCTTGGACTATGGGTCCATAGCAGTAGCTAGATGGTTGTCTTCTCCCCTTGTGCTATCATGTTTAGATCTTGTGAGCTGCCTATCATGATCAAGATCGTCTATTTGTAATGCTACATGTTGTGTTTGTTGGGATCCGATGAATATGGAATACAATGTCAAGTTGATTATTGATCTATCATATATGTGTTGTTTATGTTCTTGCATGCTCTCCGTTGCTAGTAGAGGCTCTGGCCAAGTTGATACTTGTGACTCCAAGAGGGAGTATTTATGCTCGATAGTGGGTTCATGCCTCCATTGAATCGGGACGAGTGACGTGAAAGTTCTAAGGTTGTGGATGTCTCGTTGCCACTAGGGATAAAACATCAATGCTTTGTCTAAGGATATTTGTGTTGATTACATTACGCACCACACTTAATGCAATTGTCTCGTTGTTTGCAACTTAATACCGGAAGGGGTGCGGATGCTAACCCGAAGGTGGACTTTTTAGGCATAGATGCATGCCGGATAGCGGTCTATGTACTTTGTCGTAATGCCCCGATTAAATCTCATAGTAGTCATCATGATATGTATGTGCATTGTTATGCCCTCTTTATTTGTCAATTGCGTAATTTGTTCACCCAACATGCTATTTCTTATTGGAGAGACACCACTAGTGAACTGTGGACCCCGGTCCATTCTTTTACATCTGAAATAAAATCTACCGCAAACTCTGTTCTCTGTTGTTCTTCGCAAACAAACATCATTCTCTACACCATACGTTTAATCCTTTGTTTACAGCAATCCGGTGAGATTGACAACCTCACTGTTAAGTTGGGGCAAAGTATTTTGATTGTGTTGTGCAGGTTCCACATTGGCGCCGGAATCCCTGGTGTTGCGCCGCACTACACTCCTCCACCAACAACCTTCACGTGGCCTTCATCTCCCTACTGGTTCGATAACCTTGGTTTCTTACCGAGGGAAAACTTGCCGCTGTACGCATCACACCTTCCTCTTGGGGTTCCCAACGTAGACGAGTGTCTCACGCGCCATCAAGCAATTTTTCCGGCGTCGTTGCCTGGGAGATCAAGACACGCCTGCAAGGGAGTCTCCCACATCCAATCTCTTTACTTTGTTTTTGTCTTGCTTTACTTTACTTTATTTACTGCTTTGTTTGATTTCTCTATATCAAAAATACAAAAAAATTAGTTACTTGCTTTACTTTATTTACTGTCTTGTTTGCATTCTCTATATTAAAAACACAAAAAAATTAGTTACTTGCATTTACTCTACTTTATTTAGTTTGCTTTATTTACTATTATTAAAATGAGTAATCCTGAAGTTGAAGTTCGTTCGTTTAAGCAACAAGGGGGAGAGAGTTTTAAAGATGCTTGGTATAGAATTAGCGATGCTCATCATAGGTGCACTAAGAAACACTCCACTATTATTCTCCTTAGGAACTTTTATGTTGGTATCTCTAGCTGGAATAGGTATGTTCTTGATACTCTTGCAGGAGGTAATTTCCTAGGCACTCCTGCTTTAGAAGCTACTTGCATTATTGAGAGTCTAGTTGGAATACCACCTGTTAATGAAGCTAAAATTGAAATCTCTCTTGAAGATGTCATGAAAAAGTTGGAGGCCATAGAGAAAAATCTTCCAAGTGTTGAGACTAAATTGGGAATATTTCTTGATAACACTGATAAACTTGATAAAACTCTAAGTGGAATTAATGAGAGAATTGCCGTTTTAGAAACTTGTGCTACTCATAATAATCGAACCCATAGGATTAGTGAACTTTAAGAAGCTACGGGAACCTTGGGTTCAACTTTTTTTTCTCTTAAGTTTAAGGAGAAAGCTTATGTGGGTAAGGAGCAAAAGTTCATGTATGTCTCTAAGGTGCCTAAGCCAAAAAACTATTATAGGCCTAAAATTGACAAAGCCCTTAGTACCACTATAGATGAGGGAGCATCTAAGATACCTATTGTGACAAATTGTGAAAGTTATGATGTTGATGCTTCATCTCTTGATAATACTTGATTCACACTTTCGCGCCTAGCCGAAAGGCGTTAAAGAAAAGCGCTTATGGGAGACAACCCATTATTTTACTTCTGCACTTTTGTTTTATATTTGAGTCTTGGAAGTTGATACTACTGTAGCAACCTCTCCTTATCTTTATTTTATTGCATTTTTGTGCCAAGTAAAGTCTTTGATAGTAAGGTTAATACTAGATTTGGATTACTGCGCAGAAACATATTTCTTGCTGTCACGAATTTGAGTAGAACTCTCTGTAGGTAACTCAGAAAAATCTGCCAATTTACGTGTGTGATCCTCATATATGTACGCAACTTTAACTCAATTTGAGCTTTTTCATCTGAGCAAGTTAAGTGCCCCTGAAAAATTCGTATTTACGGATTGTTCTGTTTTGATAGATTCTGCCTTTTATTTCGCATTGCCTCTTTTGCTATGTTGAATGGATTTCTTTGTTCCATTAATTTTCAGTAGCTTTGTGCAATGTCCAGAAGTGTTAAGAATGATTATGTCACCTCTGAATATGTGAATTTTTGATTATGCACTAACCCTCTAATGAGTTTGTTTTGAGTTTGGTGTGGAGGAAGTTTTCAAGGGTCAAGAGAGGAGGATGATACAATATGATCAAGAAGAGTGAAAAGTCTAAGCTTGGGGATGCCCCCATGGTTCATCCCTGCATATTTCAAGAAGACTCAAGCATCTAAGCTTGGGGATGGCCAAGGCATCCCCTTCTTCATCGACAACTTATCAGGTCACCTCTAGTGAAACTATATTTTTATTCCGTCACATCTTATATGCTTTACTTGGAGCGTCTGTATGTTTTTGTTTTTGTTTTTGTTTGAATAAAATCGTATCCTAGCATTCTTTGTGTGGGAGAGAGACACGCTCCGCTCGTTCATATGAACACTGGTGTTCTTAGCTTTACTTTTAATGTTCATGGCGAAGGTTGAAAACTGCTTCGTTCATTGTTATTTGGTTGGAAACAGAAAATGCTTCATGTGGTAATTGGTATATTGTCTTGAATAATTTGATACTTGGCAATTGTTGTGCTCAAATAGATCATGTTTAAGCTCTTGCATCATGTACTTTGCACCCATTAATGAAGAACTACCATAGAGCTTGTTGAAATTTGGTATGCATGATTGGTCTCTCTAAAGTCTAGATATTTTCTGGTGAAGTGTTTGAACAACAAGGAGACAGTGTAGAGTCTTATAATGCTTGCAATATGAAATTTTTTGCTGTACCGGTTCATACTTGTGTTTGCTTCAAACAACTTTGCTAGCCAAAGCCTTGTACTGAGAGGGAATTCTTCTCGTGCATCCAAATCCTTGAGCCAAAAACTATGCCATTTGTGTCCACCATACCTACCTACTATGTGGTATTTCTCTGCCATTCCAAAGTAAATTACTTGAGTGCTACCTTTAAAATTTCATTCCTTGTCTTTGCAATATATAGCTCATGGGAAAATAGCCTTAAAAACTATTGTGGTATTGAATATGTAGCTTATGTATCTTATTTCTTATAAGTTGCTTGTTGAGCGGTAACCATGTTTACGGGGACGCCATCAACTATTACACCTTTGTTGAATATCATGTGAGTTTCTATGCATGTTCGTCTTGTCTGAAGTAAGGGTGATTTATCATGATCAAACGGTTTGAGTATGCATATTGTTAGAGAAGAACATTGGGCCGCTAACTAAAGCCATGAATCATGGTGGAAGTTTCAGTTTGGACATTAATCCTCAATCTCTTATGATAATATTATCTGTTGTTGAATGCTTATGCATTAAAGAGGAGTCCATTATCTGTTTTCTATGTTGTCCCGGTATGGATGTCCTAAGTTGAGATTTATCAAAAACGAGAAATCAAATGCGATCTATCTCCTTGGACCTTTGTACATGCGACATAGAGGTACCCATTTGTGACATTTGGTTGAAACATATGTTATGCAATGATAATCCATGTAAATCCAAGCTAATTAGGACAAGGTGCGAGCACTATTGGTATTCTATGCATGAGGCTTGCAACTTATAGGATGTCTTATGCATAACACATATGAATTGTTACTACCGTTGACAAAATTGTTTCTATGTTTTCAAAATGAAAAGCTCTAGCACAAAAATAGTAATCCATGCTTCCCTCTGCGAAGGGCCATTCTTTTACTTTATGTTGAGTCAGTTTACCTACTTCCTTCTATCTTAGAAGCAAACACTTGTGTCAACTGTGTGCATTGATTCCTACATACTTGCTTATTTGCATTCATCATATTACTTTGTGTTGACAATTATCCATGAGATATATCCATGAGATAAACATGTTGAAGTTGAAAGCAACCGCTGAAACTTATATCTTCCTTTGTGTTGCTTCAAAACTTTCTACTAAGAATTTATTGCTTTATGAGTTAACTCCTATGCAAGTCTTATTGATGCTTGTCTTGAAAGTACTATTCATGAAAAGTCTTTGCAATATGATTCAGTTGTTTAAGTCATTGTCTTTACCATTGCTTCGAATCACTTCATTCATCTCATATGCTTTACAATAGTATTGATCAAGATTATGATAGCATGTCACTTCGGAAATTATCCTTGTTATCGTTTACCTACTCGAGGGCGAGTAGGAACTAAGCTTGGGGATGCTTGATACGTCTCAAACGTATCTATAATTTCTTATGTTCCATGCTACTTTTATGACAATACTCACATGTTTTATACACACTTTACATCATTTATATGCATTTTCCGGCACTAACCTATTAACGAGATGCCGAAGCGCTAGTTCCTGTTTTGTGCTGTTTTTGGTTTCAGAAATCCTACACATGAAATATTCTCGGAATTGGACGAAACGAACGCCTAGGGTCTTATTTTTCCACGGAGCTTCCAGAAGACCGAAGGAGATACGAAGTGGGGCCACGAGGCGCCGACACCATAAGGCGGCGCGGCCAAGGAGGGGCTCGCGCCGCCCTAGTGTGTGGGCCCCTCGTGAGCCCCCCGACTCTGCCCTTCCGCCTACTTAAACTCTCTGTCGCGAAAACCCTATTACCGAGAGCCACGATACGAGAAAAGTTAGGCGCCTCTAATCTTGTTTGCATATTTTACATGGCTTAGGGTTTCCGAGTAAGATTCGATCTACCTACGAACATGAACCACAACGCGGATACAAGTGTTGTCAATTGCAAATTGTAAATTGGATCTTAACTAAGGTGAGAGAAACTGACACCCGCAAAGCCATTTATGCAATACAAGTTGCATGTCAAGCGTGGAGCAAGTATCATGAACGAAGCCATGTAAGGTTAGCCCGGGCCGCTTCATCCCACCATGCCGCAAGATGCAAAATACACGATAAGCAAACGACAGCAAAAGCATCAATGCCCACAAAACCATTGTTTTCTACTCGTACAACCAATCTATGCATAGACACGACTCTGATACCACTGTAGGGATTCGTAGCATAGAAAACAAAAAATTCCTACCGCAAGAACGAATAACAAGCTAAGATCTAATTTAGTAGATGGTAGAAACAAGGTGAAGATCAACATACCCTCGAAGATCGCTAAGCATTAATGAGATAAATCTCGTGGTGGATGTAGTCGATCACTTGCCGCTTTCAAAAGCGCGTAGAAGATCTTGATGGTGCCACAGTCGGGCAGCACCTCCGTACTCGGTCACACATACGGTGTCGATGAAGATATACTCCCCATTCAAGTGGGTAGTGGATGTAGTAGAGATCCTCCTTGGAATCCTTCCGGCACGACGGCGTGGTGACGGTGGTGGTGGAGATCTCCGGTAGGGCTTCACCGCAAGCAGTGCGGGAGAGAGGGAGGAGGGAGTAGCTAGGGTTTGGGAGAGGGGGCTCTTGGGGCGCCGGACTTGGGTGCCCTTGGTGGTGCGGCTGGCTTGGTGTGTCCGGCCCCCTCCCCTCTCCTCCTCTTTATATAGGTGGAACCCCTAGGGTTGCCCCAAAACCACTTTGAAGTCCAACTCCCAAACTTACCAAAATTGGAAACCTAGAGGGAAAGGGATTTCTCTATTTCTTTCTTCTTTGGCCGGCCAACATGGTGGACTCCACCTTCCCACTTGGTGGGTTGGATAGGGTTGGTGGAGTCCCTCCGGGACTCTACTTGACTCCACCTGCCATAGTGATTTAATGTGGATGATTCTAGAACCTTCTACAACCTTCCATAAATTCACCGGACCATTCCCAAACTTGGAATGTGACTTCCCATATACGATCTTATTCTCCGGACCATTCCGGAACTCCTCGTGATGTCCTGGATCCCATCCGAGACTCCGAACAATATTCGAACTCCATTCCATATTCCATATCTACTTAAAACGATATCGAACCTTAAGTGTGTCACCCTACGGTTCATGAACTATGCAGACATGATCGAGACTCTTCTCCGATCAATAACTAAAAGCGGGACCTGGAGATCCATAATAGCTTCCACATATTCAACGATGACTTCGTGATTGAAAGAACCATTTACATAAGGCTTACTAGGGACTCTTTTATGTTTACACAACACACAAGTATTAATGTTTCCGGTTAATACAATTATAGCATCGGATGTAAACATTTATCATGAACACTAAGATATAACAATGAACACTTTTATTATTGCCTCTTGGGCATATCTCCAACAGTTCTATGTGTCAGTACAAGTCTCCTGTAGGAGCCGTAGAGGATGAACCCCCATTGTTCAAGGAAGAAGAAGATAAGGAACAAGAAGAGGGAGAAAGAAGAAGAGAGGAGCAGGAAGCCGAGACGGTCATACCGGCCATCACGGCCGGTCAGACCGACCACCGAACCCAAGCCGCACTAGGCCTAAGGACATGAGAACATGAGATGAAGCCGGTGACACCGGCCAGCCAGCCGGTATGACCGGCCACCACAGCCGGTATGACCGGGCCCCGCCCCCAGTCAAGAACGAGAAGACAGGAGATCGAGCCGATATGACCGGCCCACACGGCTGGTATGACAGGCTGGCCCCAACCTGAAGCAACCCAAGTTAAATCCAGACCGTCCATTTCCCCATCTATGGCTAAGTTAATTTCATGTGTAATGCCTCTTTTACCCCTGCCACAAATTGGACTATATGTATCTCATCCCCTAGGGTTAGACTAAGATTGAGATTATTCTTGAGCTTTGTCTCATCTACTACTAGAACCTCTAGTATCAAGGCCACTCTTGAGGATCTTACTCTCTTCATGTTTGATTCTAGTGCAAGCACGCTTTCATCCATGTTCTAGAGTTGATTCCTTTACCAATCTTTCAATCCTTGGATTCTACCCATGGGTCTCTCCTAGAATTGTCTCTATTGGCTTAGTCTAGCCAACTAAGGGAGTTGAACTGGTTTGTATTGGGTGTGTGAGTGTGTTTTGCTTTTGGATCTTGTGTTCTTCCTCCATTTCCTATCCCCCTCTTCACCCATCTTGGTCAATTTTGTGGGATCGGGCCAAACCCTAGACCCTAGGTCTCATCAGATGGACCCCAAAATTCCTTTGGGGAGTATCTACGATATGGCATACTTAAAAATTTGAAGTTCACACTATTAGTTTCAAGCCCACTTCTTGAAATTATCATTAATTTATCATAGTTCAGTACAACATGACCATGATGGATTTTAGTTTACCAAATGTAAATTAATATTCTTTGGTTTACCATGTAGGTAACCGATGGCTGGAAGAGAGTTCGATGCACTTGAGCTCAATGGCCACAACTACCCTACCTGGGCCATGAACATCAAGATCGCTCTTGCGTCCCGTGGATTAGTGCGTGCAATCCAGACCCCGGAGGATACCCTCCCAGCTAGAGTCACGCCGCTGAGAGATGAGCAAAAATATGTTGGCTTGTACATCATAAGGCACCATATCCACCCAGATCTCAAGTCTGAGTATTTGGAGGAGGAATCCCACTAACTTTGTTTCAAGCCCTCAAGATGAGGTATGAACAGCAGAAGGCAGTTGTCCTACCTGAAGCACTCCATCATTGGACACATCTCCGATTCCAAGACTTCAGGTCCATTAGGGATTACAATCATGAGGTTCATAAGATAAGTTCTAAACTGCGCTTTTGCGGGAAGGAGACTATTGATGCAGACAAGATAGAGAAAACCATCTCTACTATGTTCCCATTTGAATGGCTCCTCCAGCAACAATATCGTTCTCGTGACTACCAAGTCTATTCCGACCTTATTCATATCCTACTTCAGGCTAAAAAGCATGATGAGCTACTCGTTAAGAATGGCTCTCAGCATCGGGTTGGTTCGAAACCCTTGCCTGAAGTTCATATGAATGTCGTGAAAGGACGCAAGTTTGATGAAACTTTCAAAGGAAGGTCATCAAACTTCAGTGGTAAGCAAAAGCGCAACCGGAATAGGAAGCCTAGAAACTCAGACCGTGGGAAAGGCACCGCAAAGCCAGAGTTTGGTAAAACTAAGCTTTGCGACAAGTGTGGGTGCTACATGCATCCTACTAACAAGTGAAAGACCCTAAAGCATCTAGCAATTATCTACCGACAATCCCAGGGACGCAAAGTACCTGAAGGGAACAGGTTTGAAGCCAACTTCAACCTTCATCCAGATGGCACCAATGGAGTTGGTTTGCAAGATGTTTCTCCTGGACCTAGCAACACCATGACCCTCCAGAAGTCAGAGGACCCTATGGGCATAGTGAACATGATGGTTGATTACGCATCAACTGATGTGTTTGGAGACTTTGACTAGTCCCACTATCTCCATAGTGATATTTTTTTAAGTATTCATGTCATGTGTGATGTTGTAATAGAACATAAGTATTGTATATCACAATTTATTATATCAGCACTCTGATATAAGATAAGATTGTATGTACTATATATATCTGAGAGAACTCTATATAGATTTCTACACGACTTAATCCGATGGATGAGGAACAAGTATTTGAAAAGGTGTCCTCTCTATTGTTTGGATTGTACTACACGTACATCCAACCTGTAGCACATGTCACATATAAATCAATTCCATCGGTCATGATTTGCATGAAGCTAAGTTTCCTCAATCGTCGGATATTATGTAGCTCCTTTTGAGGATCTCATATACCTCAAGATCAAAGCTGGATCACTTAAGTCCCTCGATCAAATGTATTCGAGGTGATATTTGTGGTCTCATCCAACCACTGTATGGACTGGATGGACAATGATGTAGAATTCTTTTCACATGCCTCCAGTAATTATTGCATGGCTTTCGAAGATTGAAGTTCAAAACTTTGTCATATATGTCCATACACAAAAAGGTTTGGTTGAATATATGAGCAAGAGGATCGGGTTTGTTGCATGACCTTTGTTAATGAGTTGAAACTTACCAACTTCACATTGTAGTCATGAGGTTTCACACGCCACTCACTAACTACTTGCAGATCGCAGTACTTCACCTCTGCAATTGATATGTGGAAATCCTCCGAGCTTTTCCCATCTGCGTAAGTTCGGAAGTGCTTCATGTGCATCGATCTCACCACCGCAGCGTACATCATAGGCCCACGGATTAGGGGTCTATGTGGGGTACAGATCTCCGTCGATCACTAAGTACATTGAACTCCTCATAAGGGATGTGTTCATAGCCTTGTACACTAATTGCATATATTGAAGGATGGATATTTCCAGACATTAGGGGCATATTTACCAAATAGAATGCCAGGAAATCAATTGGAACTCCACTTCCCTCCTCATATCCACGTACTCAAGAATCTGGACTACACGTCTAGAATTCAATAATTTGCAACACTTTGAAAATATCCTGCCAGATTCATTTAATGGTCTCAACGGTGTTACATAATCCTTTGATCCGGTTAGGAATGCGCCCGAAGAGTGGAGGTACCAATAAAAACCACTCAACTCCCTATTTCTTAAAAGAGGAGGAGTACTACGACTTGTAACCAGGATCTAGCTTCCTGCAAGCAACAAGGAAAGACGAGGAAAAATCTTCTGAATCAGTAAATGCATATCAACCTAGCGTTGATAAACACATGATGGATAGTATACACCTAGTGGAAGGGAAACCTCCACAACCCAGCTTCAGTTTGCACACACTGGTTGGGACATCGGCACACCCGGACTCACGCGTATTGGGAAATCACGAAGTGTCATCATGGGTGCTTGATATTCCCTCCAACTATATCGATTCTAGAGAATCATATAACCAAAGCCTACAAATGTCAACAATATTTCTCTTGTAAAAGACGGAATTTGAGATGAAGGATTTGGTTAAACCCAAACAGTGCTTGATACTACAAGTCGAGCTACTTCACTCAAGTATTATGGTACACCAAGCCGCCTATATTATAAATATTAGTCGTATCCATCTCCCATATGCCGGTTGTTCAATCTCTAGAAGTAGAGATAGATTCACTCAAACCACGGGATGATGTAGATGGAATGTTGGGACTTGAAGTTGCATATCTCAGTGCCATTGGACCCACCAACACAATTGGTTGGGAATCAAGAATATCTTTCGATATCTCCAAGGAACCACATATTATTTGACCCATTATTGTAGTTTCAGAGAAATCTAAACTTCAATATCATCAGGATACACTGATGATGGCTACTTGAATGATCCCCACAATGTGTACCTACATGGTAGAAGTGTTGCCCCATTGATTTCTTTGAAACAGACTTTGGTGACTACACCTACCAATCATCCTGAAATACAAAGCCGCGTTAACACGTGTAACTTTACGGAATGATAAACCACATACATGAGTCATGTGGTATTGGTTCTCTTGAATCATCAGCCATTATCTACACAGATAATGTTGTTTGTATTGCATAGATGCAAATAGGATACATCGAGAGAAATATCACTAGGCATATTGTCTCTATTTTTTTTATCTCCATGAACTCCATAAGAGTTGGAGAATAAACATCTTGCAAGCCAAATCATGCGATAATCCTATTGGTTTGTTCACGAAGTCTCTACCAACTTCAGCATTCTAGATATATTTTATGGAATTGGTATGCGACGGCTTCCAAATTTGAAAGAATCAAGGGGTATCTTCCTGAATCAATCATATTCAAAGCATCATATTACACTCATTTTCCCTTTATGAGTTTACTATGCAGGTACTCATGAAGGTTTTTAATGAGGTAATATCAACACAAGGTAATATGCCATACTTTCTGTTTTCCCCACCGGGGGTTTTAGGAAAGTATACACGCCATATATTGTTCTCTAAACTCTATGGAGTTTTCCCCCTTTTACAAGGTTTTTCTCATACCAAGTTAATAAAGAGGCAATACCAATTATATGTTGTATCATTTTCTCCTTATTTTTTCACTGGGTTTAAAGGAGTTTTAACAACATATCCTACACCACTCCTCACATTTTTCTCACAGAGATTTTGGAGGAGATTTCAATCAAGGTGGTAGACTTTAATACAATCAAGATTAGGGGGAGTGTTAAAATAATTTATTTCAGCGGTTAATTAAGTGTTAATCCCCGCTCCTAATTTAGTCGGTTACTCCTGAAGCTATGCTTCCGAACCATTGCCTCCTTTGGAGCAGGCGAAGGAACCATGACAGAAACACGTGCATCGTATCTTTCTTACCTTTTGCCTGCAGGTTCCTGTCGATCTCGCTCTAGTTCTTCTCGGTAGAGACTATAACGTGTTCCAGTAAAACGAGAAAGGAATCGATTGAATGAATGGAGTGGTCATTTTCATTGATGATTGAACACTTATATATAGGGGGAACCGACGCCTCCAAACGGTTCGGAAGACGGTTCCTGGAGGCGACGCTCCAGGAACGACATGTCAGTTCCTACATCGTTTTACTCTAACGGAATGAAAAAGAGTGTTTCACTGTGAAGTTAGCCTACCATGTCCACTCTGTTGAAGTAATGCAGAGAGTAATGCAGAGTGGCAAGCTGGTTCGTCAGAAGGTGTCCAAGGAAGCAGTTGGAGAAGAAGTGTCTAGGATCGGTTGTGGAGCCTGGAATGTCCGGCCAAAGTTCACCATTTCCTTCTTCCTACACGAACGAACATTCAGCAAAAGAGGATGTAACTGGACACGAGGTGCCCTATGTGCCACACTATGTTCGAAGATGGAGTCCACCTGTTGGTGGACGGAGAGGAATAAGGCAAACCATGGGGAACAACGACTAACACCCGAGGAACTCAAATTCATAGTCGGTAGGCATACAGGAGAATGGGCAGAATTCCTAAAGAAACCAACGACTGATAAACGAGTTGGGAAATGGAACCCTCCAGCCGAGGAATGGACCAAGATAAATCTGGACGGTGCATTTCATCCCAGTGTGGAGAGGGGCG
>NC_061512.1:101146015-101199260 GCF_022539505.1 Lolium rigidum | reverse complement strand
GAGAGAATCTTTGACCAGATCCCCGCCGACCTGCTCGTCCTTCCGGAGGTCCGGTATCTTCTTACCTGGTTCCGGTATACCCCTCTTGGGGATACCGGCTTAGCTCCACTTAGCTAAACTCTTATCCTTAGGTTTCGGTATGAACATTAAACCGGTATCTTGATGGCTCAAACCATCCGGTTTGGCATGCCTTTGGCATACCGGGGGTCATCCCCCCAACAGGGGTGGATGGGGTTGCCTTGCTCAGGATCATGAAAAGAAATTTGTTTTCACCGGCGCAGGAGCTATCGCAAATGCAGGTAAGGCCATTGCCACAGAATCTGAAGCTCTCCTCCAGTCCATGCTGATTGCAGAACTTTTCACCCAAGTCTTGCAAAATGCAATCATATCAACAGATTATAATGCAGCGCCACTGGGAGCCCTTTTCAAAGAACTTCAAGTTCGTATGCGCATGAACTTTATTGAGGCTCGGATTGTTTATGAAAAGCGTGATCATAATAGGCCAGCTCATCTGCTGGCGGCAATGGGTGCACCTGAACCAATAGGTTTACACCGTGTGTGCTTAGATGCTTTACCTATGGATGTAACTAGGGCCATGTACAGCAATTCGGCCGACCAAGGTTAATGGAATGTCAGTGTTCCATCTCAAAAAAAAGAGTAAACACAATTGTTCCAACTCAACTCACTACTACATCAGATGAAACCATCACTCAAGCTGGGGGTTCAGTGGCAAGTATTCCGTAGAGTAAATGGCACGGGTGGTCACGCAACTTGCACCTATGCTCCAGTTGAGAATCTTTTTGTCCATATCTGTTAACAAAAGTGGGTAAGTAATGTCAGAATACATCTGGATCATTATACCTTCATCCTATATTTGCAAGTGTTGCAACAGAGAGACAAGCAGAGACCAACGACAAAGGCATAAATTGCATGTGCAACAATTTCAAGAATACTTAAATTTAGAGTCTTAAGAAGTTTGATTACTAGAACCGTTAGTGCTTATTAAGAACATTAAAAAAAATACTGGTTGTGCATCACTACTATGCAGGGTGTACCATCCTCACTTACTCAATCCTAATGCCATATTCTCGGCACTTCACTGCTTCTCGGTCCAGCTGCCATTGCGCTCATATTTTGCTGATCTGGACAGTCATTGACATCTAACCTCACTGAGACGTCACCTATCAAGCACTTGCACATCTGCCATATGTGTCATTGTGCCTCTAATAAGCATCAGCAATGGTCAACGTAATATAAGATGTCCAGTTGTCCACCATAAGCATCAGGATAGGCCCAAACCCAGCTAGAGAGCCACGCAACCTACGCTGCAGACGAGTCAATACCTAATCCAATCTGGGTGATGCCTGATTAAATGGAGTGTATTATGAGTTACATTAGGAAAAGTATTGATCAGATTCAATTTAGATTCTGTAGAGCAAATATCATTTGCAAGGAGGCAGCCTTTCATGCTTTGACCAAGCAACCGATCAAATTCTAGTTCCCTGTAGTTACTAAGTTGAGCGCAGGTCAAATACCACGCCAGTTCTTTGTTCTTCGAGGGACTGAGCTGTTAGACTACCCTATAAATAAATACTGAGTTGAGGTAAATAAAAAACTGACTTTCTTAAATTATGATCAAAAGGAGTTGCCCATGAAACTTTAAGAGGTACACGCAAAATGAAAATTTGTATGTATCGAGGTACGCAACAAAACAAAATTGCTGTAAAGGCCGATGATGTCATGGGATACTAAAATACCATTTGTTGCTAACTGCTAAATTGTATTACAAACTTTATCTACATCTGGTAACTAGTAGAAATATTCATATGCAGCATTTATGAACAATTAGGAAATTAGTACCGAGGTAGCATATCTGCAGTAAGTACCTAACCTTTTTCAATGGTTGTTGAATGATGTCATAGTACTGGTGCTCATAGTATCTTGTGTCCATCCAAAACTGATCAATTATATAAGAGATCAATTACGCTTGTACATGAGCAGCAATGCAGCAATTAAATTGTGAAAGAAAAGGCACAGTTCAGTACCATAGGAATGTTTTGTATCCACCTACGATATGGTGCGCCAACAACCTGATACAGACCATAAGCGAAATAAAATGGAAGATCATTAAAAGAGCCAATCTAAAAGAAACAATAATAACCACGAGATTAATGTCCTACCTTTTCAAAAACATGGTCCCATGAACATGAGGCATCCTTCATAGCTGACATTGCCCGATAATCCTGACATTTATCGAATATTTAGTTAAGTTTCACAAATCATTTGCAGCACAAAACGTGTTGGCGAAAAAGATCAGACCATAATTCCACGAATAACATCATAATCTGGAAGATGGAGCCTAGCAAAAACTTGCATGTTGAATTTGTCCACAAGTTCTGAAAAACATTTCTTATCCTACAAAAATAAGCATGCAACAATCGAAACATTACAACATTAGGTCAAGAATCTGTTGATTGTACGTAAAATACCGAGCAATATAAAGCGCTTATGATGAGTAAAGTACCCAATCGATAGAATCATCAGTGATGTTGAAAAAGTCTTTGGCCTCCAACTCACTCATCAAACTTTGAAGTCCAATATTCAGCTAAAAGATAAAGAATTTTCAATCAAATGGTTAACAAAAAGCACGTAAATGCATACTTGCAGCTTCACAGACCAATATAGGTCGGATTGAACAAGTTTTTCAAATGTCAAATATTAGAGGACAAATAGATAACTTTTGGGGCTGCTTACAAACAAGTAGAAAAAATTTAATAAATTTCCCTCTAGGTCCTTGCACTGCACTTAGTCTAATCTAATCAAGAATTCAGCAAACATATTATCAAATTTACAAATTTTTTTGAAGTCCATTAGATTGAATTGTGAACTACTTTAACATCGAGCCACATCTTACAAGAAAATGCTTTAAGACAACATTTACTAGTTTGTATTAACAATAAAACAAAGTACTATATTGATTTCATGCTACGAAAAAACCTCTCCATCCGTGCACACAGTAACGGGATACATGCCAGCCCCCTCTGAACCGTTATCCAAACTAAGCAATCTAGATCAGAGTTCAAAATCACTACAGAAGTAAACCAAAAGGTAAGCAATCAAGAGAGAAGTGAAAAAGAAACTCATGCCAGAGTCGCTGCACGCTGCTTCAGTGACCATGGGGGCACTAACTAAAACAAGATATCATTTGCCAATGACACTATTTTTCCAAGTTGGCATGTATTACCTCCGTTCCGAAATGTAAGCCTTCTTAGAAAGCTAATAACTTTCTAAAAAGGCTTACATTTCAGAACAGAGGTAGTACATTTCATCTTGGCGAAAGACAGAGCCGTAGTAAAATTTGCAATGTACCACTTTTCACTCTAGGATATTTCCAAAGAAAAGTTTCATGTCAAGTCCTACAAGATATTAAGAATTTCATATACAGCTTAAATGTCAGTAACCTGGGTTTATAGAATTTGCACAGGTCGTAAGACCAATGCAGATATTACCAACTCTTGCATAGCTGGTAAATAGCATATATTCTTCCAGAAGAATGATTAGATAATCAGAAGTACAAGATCAGGAAGCCCTTATGATGAGGTTCGGAGAAATTGGGTTGCGAAGGAGAATGTGTTGTATACGCAGCGGCCTACTAGATGATTTGGCTCATTAGAAGTAAAAAATGTCAAGTGCGTTAAATGCAACAATATCTTCTGAGGAAAATCAAGCTCAGGTCTAAAGTAATGATTCTTTTGAACATAGATCCATTCACTTTTGGGTCACATAACCAACAGTTAACTGATCTAACTGTTTGTCAAACTTGGAATCTTAGAATGTGTGGACACTTGCATTTCAAAACAGAGGGACTAAATCAATTTTGTGCCTCCTAGGAGAAATGGATAGATATAGTGAAACACATGCAGTACTGGAGTATGTCCAGAGTAATATAGCATACTATTTTTGTTCAACTGGCGTATCAAATGTCATTTGCCATATCGTCCCCAAATATGGATGAACAAATATACATGGTGCACTACATTAGTTGGATAGTAGAAAGAGAGAGAGAAATATTGCCGACTTGTCATGCTAATTGAATAAATTGCTATGTTTTGAAAGCCAATTGTTGGAGCATACGCATGTCTTGAACTAGGAACTGCATATATAAATAAATTACTCCAATCCATATAGTGATATAGCAATACATAAGAGTTTCCTATGGTTATGTAACTTTTTACTTCATGAACTACCAAAATCAAGGACAAGCAGAAGAAATAGAACGCACACCTGATCACTGCCAACAACATGTCTCAAATGTTTGGAATATGAACATAATTGTTCCTTCCTACCCAGAAGTTTGGCTCTTCGCTATAGAAAGGTAGAAAATTGTAATGGGTACATTTCCATGAAAATATAATTCATAAATAAAGGAAATATATTAGTAAAATTAGCACCTTAATAGACAACTTAATGAGATCATGATCCAGAACTGAGAACTGACTGTGTACACGATCATCATTAAGAACAGCCTCTAGTGCATCATCCTGCTAACCTCAAATGACAAGTTAATGAGGCAGAGGCAGTATATTTGCAGAAACACATAAACATATGGCATTGTTCCTACCATTGAAGAACTAACCTTGCAGATGTAATGATCTAATGCAGATGAAGCCACAAGTTCATCGAACTTTTCATGCAATCTTGCTTGTTCTTTTGCCATATGATACTGGAAAGATGATCAATTTCATGGCGTAAAGAGATGTATCCGAAGTGAAACATCAAGGAAAATCATATATTAGTACTTTCTTTCAGAAAAATTATGCATTTAGGAAAATCTTCCACTACTTCATGTCTTTTTAGGCAAAATGTCGTGCACTAATAGGTTAATTTCAGCAGGCTCTACCTTAACCATCTCAAGCAAAGCTGTTCACGAAGTCACTCCATACACAGAAAATTTGCATATTAGATACTACACTAAATGCAGGATGATTTTGCTCGTGTAATTATCAAGAAAGGTGCAAAATAATTCACTTAGCATATAAAATAGACCGATAATAATCATGTTTTAACAGTAATTCTCTTTAGGTATTAGAATCATAACTGATTGTGCATACCTTTTTATTTTCATCTTCAATATAATTCATTGCGTAAGGTCGCAGATGCACCGGAAAATCACTTAAATCTGGTTGCAATGGCTGAAAATAGGAACAACATACGTTATTGTTAAATATTTCGCGTGTGAAGACAAGAAGAGAAACATACCTGCAGAAAAGTTAATGTTTCTACACGAGTCAAGTGAAGAAATATTTCTCTGAGCACTTCCCTGTGACCCTACATAATGATTTACAATTTCATTTGAGAAACTGTGGAAAGCATAGATAAGTTCACACCAAAAGTTTCTGCATGTTACCCACCTCACGTATCATAGGATGGAACTGGGGCTCCCACAAAGATAATATTGCACAGAATTTCTGAGAAAGGTGAGTGATTAGAGTAATCCTCAATAATATGCGTGTTAGTATGAAATTACTCACCTCAAGTGCAGATACCCTAAGAAATTCAACAAGACCAGGACACACCTCCAAATTTTTCACAAGTTTCAGCACACTCTTATCATAACTAGAATGCTGCTGCAAGTTCTCCACATATTGTGAGTATTGAGACATTTTTAATCCACTCTAAACACAAGAGATAGAATAAATACCTGAATATAAGGTTTCAAACTAATGAGTTCACAAAAGAACTTGTACATTTGATCATTCTGACTCTGCCAATGCTTTACAGAAATTTTGCGCTTCAGAACCAACAAAATAAATACCAATTAGACAATATATTGATTGATATATGCGAAAAACTGTATTTACTTCTGAGGGTAGATTTCCGCATGCCCCATACACCACACTAAAATGATACAATATATGTTTTACTTGTTTATCTTTTTAAGTATATTTGAACTGTAGGTTTAATGTATTTTAATACAAACTGCATACCAAAATCAATTAGATCTCTTAGTTTTTGTTGTACAATACTTCTCAAAACTATAATCCAAAAATGCACCAATTGAAATCATGGTGCCCACACAGCATTGTGGCCCATCTCATTGTCCTATAATGCTGACAGTGTAAAAAGTGGTGTTGTTAGGTACATGCTAAAAGTAACATAGGTAGCATACCAATACACTTACCGAGAATATTACTGACATGGTCGAGTCATAATCATGAAATTCGCTATCAATATCATATCTCGATGCAAAGTCGGGCTTTAATTTCTTAAAGAAAGCCCTCGGAGAACAATAACCCCACTGTAAATAAACAGTCAATCATTTAAACACTTTTTGTGTGAATCAAATAGCATAAAGTAAGGAATAATAAACAGCTTCAAACATAATCAATTAACCTGAAAGTTTCCTACTCAAGAGATGATCTCAGTTTTACTAAAAGACAATAACCTCTCATTTTCTGATCCTAAGGAAGGCAAAATATTCTCTTAGCTTGCTTTTGCAGTATGTAGGTACTGAATATGACGAACCAGATGCTCCTAACTAAATCAAAAACTTCTCTAACTAAAACATTAAACACATGCAAGTCTCATTGATACAAGGTAAGATTTGTAGTTCTTCTATACAAGCTTGCTTCTGCTCAAAATAATTTAAAGAACTCTGCTAAAAAATATGACGAACCAGATGCTCCTAACTAAATTAAAAACTTCTCTAACCAAAACATAAGACACATTCAAGTCTTATTGATACAAGGTAAGACTTGTAGTACCAAGCCTGAAACATGTGCATCTGGAAAAATCGCAACCATGCCATCTTTGACAGAGATGGCAAGATATCAGTAGGCTGATTAAGATGATCAAAAAAGAAGCTCCGCAGGGCTGACCCTGCTGCTGCCACAGGAAAATCTATCAATAAACCAAGATGCAAGCTTTTGTGTTTTCTTGAAGAAGAAACATTGACAAGCAACAACCACAATTTCTCCACCCCAATCCCACAAGTACAACCATCCTATGACCAAAACTCGTTTGAGCAGTTGTTCATTGAAAGAATTGAAACTTAAGGGTGAATTACTGATTCAATAAATAATTTACCTTCAAGCAGTCATCCATTTCATCCACTTGATGCAACATGTCGATATAAGCTGGAATATAAGCCCTAAATTCGTCTTCATCCTGATGCAAGAACAAATAAGGCATGCTGTTAGAAAACATTTCATACCACGTAAAGTACATAGCAAATTAATATAAAGTGAGTGGCAAGGGTAAATTAGCAATATCAAAAGAGGGGATAGAAAATATACCCCCCATGTTGGCACAAATTCATCCTGATCACCAAATGGTGTGTTTCTACAACGGACATCAAATATTTGCCTGGACAACCAACTTTGAAAGATTTCTTCAGCGGTTTCTTCAGTGCTTTCTTCACTGCTTCCATTGTATTTTCCTCCGCACACTAAATCCTGAAATTTAGAAGATCTTTTCAGTGTTCTACTGTATTTTCCTTTCCCAATAAATCCTAAAGTTTCAATACTTTTTTAATGTTCTACTCCCTCCATTCCAAATTAGTTGACACGGCTTTGGTCAGATTTGGTCTAGATACGCATGTAACAAGACATGTTTCAGTGTGTAGGTTTGCTTATTTTGGAAAAAAAAATGCGTAAATTAATTTGGAATGGAGGGAAATACTATAGTTCCCATCCATCGACAAATCCAGAAATAGTGTTATCCTAACAGAAGGAAGATTACATTATTGAATCAGAAAAGAAGGTATCTAAAACGTAAATAAAAACTTAAGTTGTTCTGATGAATTACCTGATTTTGAACACACTTATATGCGTCTCGACAAAGATCAGTAAGTATAGTACTGTTCAAACTTGACTCAAGAGTTAAACCCCGAATGACATGAGAAATCATATCATCTTTAACGAAAGATATTAGTTCCTCACGACGTGTAGCTTTAGCAATTTGTACAATTCGACAACAAAATGGCACTGATGTAATTATTGCTTTGTCATCCTTCCATGCTCCAAATATGTAATAGATTAAACTTAAGACCAGAAGTCTAAGGCCATCATGATGTAGGACATACCTACAGGTGAAATGACATATTTAACTTAACCCAATGCACAAAAAGTTAACATTAATAGAAAAAAGTTAAGTTGAATAGTATTACCCAACCAGGGAGCTTGAACAAATATAATCCAACTGTGTACATGTAGTAAGGCCTAGCCCACCATTTAATTCTGGGGATGCTATTACAGCAAGCAAATCCGACGCTGCATGGGTCAACTGGACAAGAACATCCTTCTCTATATTTTTTTTTGACTGGGAACAGTGGGGGAGGCCCCCAACCGTTTTGCCATCGGCCTTGTCTTCCGATGCAGAAACATAAACAATGGTATCAGGGACTTGCACTAAACCCTCATGCAAAAAATCACACCATGACTCATAAAGTGTGTTATGGAAATAGTCAAACACCGGATACAGAAGCTCAACAACCCATTCTTCCCAACATTCTTTAGGACAATTTTTCACCAGTGGAATAATGGTAGACTGGATGAGTAAAGTCAGATGATGAAATCCCATCGAACTTATATCTTTCATCAGGCTGCCACATACAGCTGAACTATCTAAAAATAGATCAAACACTCCCTCAAGTTGTGCACACATGCCAATCACATTGTACCTACAGCATGTGATTTGTCAAAATATTTATACATACATACAATAATATAAAATGAAAGTGATCAGACATAACATAGAAACGAAAATGCCTCATTAGTGTGTGAACTCTGTAGAAAGCCCCCCACCCCCCCAACCCCTAAAAACTTGGAACCAAACTTAAAAAAAAAAATCTATGGCTGTAAACCAGCAACCGCTTAACGACCAATTCCCATTACATTTCAAAACAAGTGTTGCAACTTGCATGCTTCACTTTTAATGATATTGATAAATGAATGACATGTATAAACAGTAGAACTGCTAGCAAACTTACTCTACGTTGTGTAGTTATATTATAGTTTTAACATTGAGGTGATTTCACTAACGCACTCCCAGAATAATAACACTGATGATATTGTTTTTGGAGCCAATTAGCTGATTAAAGAAGCTACATCTTGAGTGAAAACATGAAAACCCAAACGGAAACTACTGTTTTTAAAATGGGAGAGGGGATGCAGTGGGATTATCCACTTCTGCATATCAAGTGGAAACTACATCTTGAGTGAGAACATGAAACCCCAAATGGAAACTACTGTGTGCAAAATGGAGAGAGGGAATGCAGCAAAATTACCCACTTTTGATGGTAATTCTGGTAAATTTTGTGAAATGTAAGAGTATCTATGCAGCATCTTTGAGTGGGGTGGGAGAGAAGTATGACCTCTAGACCAACCACTTTGCATCTAATGGTCCACATTGAAGGTTTCGAATTTCCATGCAAAACGTGATTTCCAATAGATATGCTCTAAATAAAGAATAAATATGTAATGTAGCAAACAGAATACGAATAAAATCGTATGAGTATTCTAGAATATTGGTTGATTGATGAAGTTTCATTGTTGCATTATTCACATACGATATCCAGTAATCCAAAGAAAAATGGCAGGGTCACAAACATACCCAATTTGGCGAGTTGTTTCTAACCAATTTCTTATTGCATTCTGTTCCTGTTCTTCCTTGTCTATGTTTTGCACTTTTAGAGTCTCCCCTGGCCCTTCGGAGAACACCATACTTTTAGCACCTTCGAGTACATCCGGTATATTAGAAGCGACTGCTTTTGTCCAGAGAGCTTGCATATACTGAAGCAGCTGAAACATAAAACTAGAATTAACACAGCCGAACTGTAATTCGCCCTCCTTGGAGGTGTGACTCTGTAACAACTTCTTTGCAATGAAAAGAAACGCAATGTCATTGTGTTTTCTCAAAAAAGAATTAACACAACCACAGCTGACCAAAAGTGATACGTGTAGATAGTCTCTTACCGTTAAGAGAGTGGGCAGTATCAACCGCAACAAGTTAGTCAAAGTTGCATAACTTATACTGCTTTCTTGGTCTATTTCACTAGAGTTTCCCTTTAGACACAATTCAAGCTCTTTCTCAAAGAATACAAAGACATTAAGGACAGATGTTCTGAACCGACAATCGCAGAACGCATTGATCAAGTTGGCCTTCCATTCTGATTGAGTCCATATGTTCGACAAACAATCAAGTATATAGCAAAGAACTTCTGGATATTTCTGCATCCTGTGAGAGAACATAAAAGTAAGCAAACTTGAAACAAAGCAGTCAATCAAATGATATCATTGTTGACTACCTTGGAACAGACACTGCAGATGTGAAAAGTCGAGAGAGAATAATATGGTATTCAAGGAGGGGAGGGCCATTTGCTCCAGTACTATCCTGCACAACAAAGGCAACATTTTCAAGATGGAATACAGATATGGATATGGATGTATGACAAAGAAAACAAAGATCCTGATCTGAGCATGGTCAGGAGAAAATTGCACTGTAGGCTCACAATTATGCTCCCTTTGTAAGTCTCGATATTTAGATCCCTAAATCACGTGTACATGCAGTTAAATGTGGCAAGTATAAATGAATAAAATTTCCAAGATACTGAAGTATACTGCTTTAAATTTGCATTGTGACACAGTTAGGTCAAGTGAGCACTAAATGTTGTCAGCGAAGGTTATAAGCATGTACCATACACTACCAGAAAAAGGTAACGCCTAATGAATGGAATAACATATTAACATAACCATCATTCAACTCGGATAAACTAGATGGGAAATTCTTAGTACACACTGGGTGCGCGAGCAAATGGAGCCTCTTGGCCTCTTGATTAATTGTTTTCTCCAGATCATTACCAAAGAAGAATCACATTGCTAAATAGCACTAATGTTTATACAGGGAGGCAATTTGGTCAAGTGAACACTGACCATCATTCAACTCAGATGGGGCATTCTTAGTATAAACTGCTGCCCAAGCAAATTGAGCCTCTTGCTCTCTTGGTTTTTTTTCTCCAGATCATTACCAAAAAGGATCACATTGCTGAATAGCATTAACGTTTCGGTTAAGTGAGCGCTAACTGTCGTCAGAAAAGGTCATACGAATATACCATACACTACCAGAAAAGGGTACCACATAATGAATGGCATAACATATTAACATAACGATCATTGAACTAAGATAAACTAGACTGGAGTTTGTAGTATAAATGGGTGTGTGAGCCTCTTGCCATCTTGATTGATATTTGTTGTGTACCTGGGTACACGACAGGGGTAAAACACCACCAGGAGGATGGCCGGGTGGAGTCGGCTGGTTGGGGAAGGGATTAGATAATAGAATAGAAGACTAGAATTTCCATTGCTTACCCTCTATTGATCTATTGCCAAACCTTTACTAGCAGGCATACAGCTTGGAAGTTGGAGAACCAACCAATGTTCCTAAAAAATCAAATATTACTTGCCTAACAGGCCTTATCCTGATTGTAGGTGGTATATTGGTATCAAAAAAGGCAACAAGGATAGCTCCTAATGTCTGCCAGGTGACAATATTTTTTCCATATCATTACCAAAGAACACATTACTGAATATCATTAACGTTACGGCAGGGAAACCAATTATGGACCATCAGATTTTCTAACATTTTTTACTTTGGCCAAGTAAGAATATATACCAATGTGTCCACAATGGATGTGCGGCCATACAAGAAGGGACCGGATTAGGAACGAGGTAATTCACGATAGGCTAGGGGTGGCACCGATTGACGAGAAGCTACTCCAACACCGACTATGGTGGTTTGGGCATATCCAGCGGAGGCCTCCAGAAGCTCCAACTAACAGTGCAATTCTAAGGAGTATGGAGGAGACTAGAAGGGGTAGGGGACAACCAAAGTTGACTTGGGTGGAAGCGGTAAAAAGAGACTTGAGAGATTGGGATGTACCTAAAGTCTTGGCTCTTGATAGGACTGCATGGAGATCAGCGATTTTCCTTCACGTTCTTGTTTTTGCTTCATTTCATTTCTGTTGGGTTTCATATCTAGCCTACCCCAACTTGCTTGGGAAAAAAGCTTTGATGTTGTTGTTGTTGTTGTTGTTGTTGTTGTTGTTGTGTCCACGAAATTATTATAAGAAATTTGAGTTATACTACATGCAGAAGGCAACTGCCACTCATGAACTAACATAAAACTGTTACATGTTTGGCACAAAATAATTAAAAGAGCATACACATCCCAAATCCTATTCAAATGGTAAATAAGAAAGCAAACATGCTGCTGAACCTCAGGGTGGGAGTCGACTTGCTGCTGAACCTCAGGGTGGGAGTCGACTTTCAAGAGGTTGAGAGATTTCACCAAGGCCTCAGCATACCATCCATAGACTATCTGCAGAGATTCCAAAACATTTCATACAAATCATACACCAAGTTACACAATCTTATCAGCGCGCATGTGGTAAGACATCACCGCGCACAACTTAGCACTGAAAATGAACAATGAGTATCCACTGGCACTTATCCAAATATGCCGACAAGGGGCCATGGTTGTTGCATTAAGTAATGAGGTGTAATCTAGGAAACTGTGCCTTAAAATGATGATGCTATCTTCAAGCATAGTATGCAGTGTGAGAAACACAGGATTGAAGTGGGACTGCAGTCGCTAGGACTGCGAGATGATTAAAAACAAGGCGTACCCAGTGCTGAAAGCTCCCACACATTGTGGGGTCTGGGGAAGGGTATTTCTAGGCAGCCTTTCCCTTGCATTTTATTATGCAAGGAGGCCGATTCGAACCCAGGACCATCAGGACGCAAATGGAGATACTCTACCACTGCGGCCATGCCCACCCTTCAACTGGTGTGCAAACTTTTCACCAGAAATACCACCATTAATTAATCAATTAAAGCTTCCAAGTTCATATAAAATCAACTTCCAACTTGACAAGCTACAACTTAGATTTCACAGAAAAGGGAAAACTTCTATTAATGCAATACCAACTTTCAATCATCCAACACCAATTTTCTCTATCGCCAAATCAAGGGTTTCAAATTAGATGAATTCCTACTGTCAGATAATCAACCACAGATTTCCTTCTTATGAGAGTATCCTACCGCTGAGATAAACAAAATACTACAATGAATCGGAGGGTTTCATCCCTAATACATCAACTTTCAATCCAACAAACACTCCTCAGGTGAAACCCTAGATCCCGCCACATACCTCCTTGTCCAGGTGCGGCAAGTCATAGAGGTACTTCGAGCGAGGTGTGGCACCGCATTTCATCAGCAAAATGGGAGGACGAGGGAAGGCGGCATGTGAAGCGCCGACGCCAGCAATTGCACCGCAGGACTGGGAGATGATCAAAAGAAAAAGAAAAATTACCGGTCTGCAACCTTTTCACCAGAAATAAAACCATTTAATTAATCAATTAAAGCTTCCAAGTTCAAATAAAATCAACTTCCAACTTGACAAGCTACAACTTAGATTTCACAGAAAAGGGGAAATCTTCTACTATTAAGATATGCCAACTTTCAAATCATTCAACACCAATTTTCTGAATCGCGAAGTCCTGGTTTCCAATTAGATGCATTCCAACTGTCACTGTCAGGTAAATAGGTAATGAACCACAGATTTCCTTCTTTTAACGGAAAAATATTAGTACAAGAGTATCCTAGTACTAGTATCCTACTGATGAGATAAACAAAATACTACAATGAATCGAAGGATTTCATCCCTAATACACCAACTTTCAATCCAACAAACACTCCCCGGGTGAAACCCTAGAGCCCGCCACATACCTCCTTTTCCAGGTGCGGCGAGTCATGGAGTTGGTTCCGGTGAGGCGTGGCATCGCCGTTCACCAACGAAGTCGGAAGGGGAGGGGAAGCGGCGCTTGAAGCACCGGCACCGGCGCCGGCGATTGCGCCGCAGTTGGAGGCCGCGTAGATACCGCGGCGCTGGGACATCGGCCGCCACAGCCTACAACACTTCGCCGTCTCCTCCTTCCCACTTGTTGTCACCACCGGGCCGCCGTCAGAGACGCCGACCCGCGTCACCCGTTGCCCCCTCTGAACTCGCCGCCCCCCCGCGGCTCCATGATCCCAACGCCGGTTCGGGCTTGATTAACGCCCCTTCTTCCCCACGTCTCTGCACGGCGGCATCATCTCTTCCTAATTGAGGTGCTACTAGTAGAATATCCTTGTCGTTATTTCAGTTTATTCCGGTGCTACCGATTGTCGCACCTCATCTGTTTTTATCTGAAATTATTTGTTCACATTCGTTTAGAGGTCTAATGATCATATTGGAAAAAAAACATCAGCGGGAAACTCCTTTTCTTCTTATTATGCATTAATTAACATGCTATATATACTTACTGAAACTGTTGTTTATCTTCTGTTCCAAGAACTTGTACCTCAGAGATCTGCTGTATTTCTATATCATTTATGTTTGGTTTTCCTTCTTATTCATTAGATTTAATGCAGTTCACTCTCGGTACTGCTGCCATGTTGGCAAACTTTGGTTAGGCCATGTACAATGGGAGGTGCTTAGGAAAATAAACCAAGCTTTTTGTTAAGCAGTGGTGCTTATTTCTACATGAGAGGTGCTTAGTTAGGCATCTGTCTAGTACAAATAAGCACCGGTTCTTAGACAAAAACGGTTTATTTTTCTAAGCACTCCTTCAACTCGAAGCACCTCCCATTTTACATGCCCTATTGCAGAGGAGCTCCTGGGAGCTCTCCTCACCGACGTTTGCACCACACATTGGTGTAGGGACCATTGCAGGGATATGTATAATTGGTTTTATTCATTTTTGGTCCACCGGTGTATTCTTCATTTCTTTTTATACTAGGGCCCATCTCATTTATAGATTTTGTACCGTGTGCATGCATTTCTTTAGGAGCTGGACGCTCCACTAAGAAATGCATGTTGGCATGAGGAAGCAAGCACACCTATTATGAGCTCATTTTCTGACATAAACTTTTTGAACATTTTGGAATAGTAGATATGATTTTCTAGAATCATTACTTCTAATCTTCATCGCCCGAGGTAATCTAGTAATAGCAGTTCTACACAGTGGCGGACCCACCGGGGGGGCGAGCAGGGGCGGCCGCCCCAGGTCACCTGGCGATGAGCAGGGCACCCAAGCGGTCAGCAGCTCCAAGTCTTTTTTTTTTACGTGAGCAGCTCCAAGTGGATGGCCGCCATTGACGAACAAGAGCTCTGTGAGCTTTTCCGATCAAACCGGTATGTGCAAAGGACGGCAAAGAAAACTGGGCTAGGTGGGCTCTTAGAATATTGGGCTGATAGGCCCGTTTGTTAGGCTCCATCGTTCCGTGTTGGAAAATCCCCCACATCGCTCGCCCTCAAATCCCTAGAGGCTAGCACGTTCAATGAATACTTGACGGAAGACGAACGGTCTGCGCCGCTGCACACAACGCCGACGACTGTGAGGCCTTCAGCAGCTGAGCCTCTGATCTGGCCACCTCCGCTGATGGTCCCGGACGAAGAGACCGGTTTGGATTGCAATTGCACAGGTATTTTAGGTCCTTGAAGAGATAAAGTTACTATTATGGTTGCCAATGGGCTCACGCGGCAAGATTCTATGTTAGTAGGTTTTAAATGTTTTTTTCTACATTTTCATGTTTCTCGTAGGTGAATTTTATTGATATTGGCGGCTGAATTTTTTGTGTACCACTTACCCTATCGTAAATTTTCATGTTTTGTTTGTGTGTTAAATTTTTTCCCTAAAAATTGTTCACCCCGGAAAACCAAAATTTCTGGGTCCGCCACTGGTTCTACACATATGCCAGAAGTAAATCTGTTGTTCATTATGCAAGAGCAGACTCAACTGACTTATCGACAGGTGACGTTGTGTCACTAACATTGGGGTCCACCATGCCAATGATCCAATATCACTGATGTTGCGTTAGCAACTCTCCAGCGATGTTCATAATCAAGTATTGTGTGTTCCTAATTAATGATACATATATGTAAAACACAAGTTTTGTTACCACAAAAGAATGATTAGATGTCACTATGTGTTTCCCAAATGACATTACCTGCTGCTTCAAACATATTTTTCCTATAATCTTTACCAAATTCTTCCTACTAATTAGTCCGAAGTCTGACAACACGTAGCAGAGCACTTTAATGTGGTGAACGCGGAGAGGACCCACATCTTCACAACTCGTCCATGCCATTGAAGTTTCCATGATATTATTAATTAGCTGGGTCCTCATAGTGCTTGCACACTGCCATGTACCAACACGTATTTAACTAGTATTTCAAAGAAAAAACAATTTTCTAATTTTTTTTGGTCACACCGTTAATCAATAACATGTGGTGCAGAGATAGGGGAGCGTGGCTCCCGTGAGCCAAAAGTTCGCGTTACGAAAATTTATGCCTTTTGAATCATCATTTTTTTTCTCTATATTTCGTGTTTGGCTATTTTGGTGATGACACTAGCTACGTGTTGGTCATCAACCTTACTTCAGCGCTTGGTTAAATGCTAGATATGATAATGTGTTGGTAACTAATAATAGTAACACCAAACCATGTCTCTTCAATTCTTTTAGTAAATTGATTACAAGTTTAATAGTTGTGTGGGTATACTTTGATGATCACGGCTTTGCTCTTCTACTAAGCATATGCAGTCTATGACAGTAAGGCTTTGATCTTTATCTTAATTTTGCATGAACGATGCAGGTACAGGAGAGCAGTTTGTAATGGCTTTGCCTCCGGATGACAATGTTCTGCTCAATCTGTGCGTTCTCTAACCTTAAAGGTTGTCAATTGGATGGATGGCATGGACTTTTTTGTTTATATGTCTTTTTGTTTGCAGGATGCCTATTAAAATTGATTTTCGTGCATCTATGCTTGGGATTGAAAAGCAAAAGACCAGTCTCAAAGTATATGCCAAAACTGTTGAAGGTTCAAAAGCATTTTGTGCTGAATTGTGTCATGTGGATATGCATACTGAAAGTTGTATTGCAGTCTGTAGAAAACGAGCACATGCCTCTGAGATATTTAAGACTCTCAGTTCATGCTCTCACCCTAACATTGCTGAACCCATAGGACTTTGGGAGGATCGAAAAACCCGCATGGCCTATATTATATTTCAGAAATTTGATGGAGTTCTCAGCACAGTTTCAAAGGAAGTCATTTTTGAAGCGGAGAGCTTACCAGGACAGACACCAGCTGTATATGGATTTACAGAGGCAGGCTTCAACATTATGTCGTGAGTATCATGTTACTTCTTCTGTTTATTATGAATTTCCTTTTGAATATCTGAAGCAACATAAAGTTGTAGACGGAAATTTAATTTACTGTCATGAATGGTCATTACAAAGGTTCAAGGAATCTCTAATCACAAATAGGGTAGCGAGTGCATGAGTAATGAGTCCACCGTACTGTAGGCCTTTTGAAGCCTTCACAACTCAACCACTAGTAACACCTGTACATGACAAACATACTTTGAAGGTAATCTAGAAATAAGAAGGCAGTTGTTGATTAATTGGGAATCCCTTTTATTTCCTTTTTTTCGGAGATATAGCATCACCTTACAACCAACTTGGAATTATTTCAGGCTCTTGCAGTCAGCCAACTGCTTATATATTTTTATTTTGTGCATCAAAATACTTTAGAGCTCTTCAATATCTCTGCATAGATACATGCAATTTTTTGTTCATTTTGAGTTTTGCTAGCTTCAGTCCACCACAAGCCTTGCAACTTTAGTGTAGACAATAGATATTGGATCCTTCATCTAAAACTTTGCTTTGAGTTGTGTAGGATAATTTAACAAGAGATGAGGAAAAATTTGCATTTCCACAAAGGGAGCAAACTAAATTACCCAAGGCCTTCTTTACCACTCCTAAAAAATCCTTGTTTACTGCTGCTTCAGTTTGTGGATGTGTCGTACTAGAAACTTCACCCTTCCACGAGGTGAGCTAACATTCAATAACATACAATTGTGTATAATATTACGTTTGTTTACAGGGACACTGTGGCTGCTGTTAAATACATCAATGACCATTATCAACAAGAAACAACGCAGGGGGGTAATTGTATTCCTTTGAGATCCCTGAGAATTGAAAAGGATACAGTATTCTACCAACAAAAGGCTGAAGGGGAATATCAGGTGTTGTTAACTGATTTTGATGTTGACATTGTACGAGACAGTAAACAATCCATGGTCAGCAGTGGGAGTGGGCATGAAAAGTCTGGGAGCTCAGGTTTGTCAATGACATTAGTTATATTCATTTGCATTATACATTTAGCTACCCTATCTGTGGATGAAGCTGAAACTGTTTATTAGGACAAGAAGATATACACAGGATAAGGAGCAGGAATTGGAACAACCTTGGAAAGTTCATTGGACGGCTCTATGAAGGATGGAGTGCTAAATCTGAAGTTACTCACCTTGTTGATCTACTCCAACAGAAAACAGTGGAGTAAGTTGTAGTTCACTTTCCATTTACTGTTATAATCTGAGAAATAAAAAACGGTAATAATTGAAAAACCTTGGTAATATCTTTGTAATGCTGGGGCAGAATACATGGAACTTGTTAGGAGTAGCAACATGTGTATTCTCATGGTGCTCTAGGCAGATATATAGTACATCTATGTTTTGTCAGCTGGGATACCTATAATATAAAATACAGTATATAAAACAGCTCTAATGCATATTGAACATGGAGATGTTTGCCCAAATGCTTGAAAGGAGCTGTAGATGGTGTAGCAAGCCGATCGGATGAAGGTGTTTGGTCCTGTTACAGGAGTTCACAAAGTCCTGGACCATGTCATGGTCTTGGATGATGTGGCAGTCACAGGGTAGCCGGTGAAGCATACCAAACCACTGGATGGTTAAGTCCCAAAGGATGGAGTCCAATGTACTAAACCACTGGTTGTCCATGGCAACATTGAAATTGTCATCAGTGATGGTATAGAAGGTGACAGTGAAGGATCTCTTGTGAATGACGATCTCCTTCTTGCGTCAGATACTGTTGGTCACCAGCATGTCGCCATTGGCAATGGCGGTAGACATGCGTGCCAGCACACTCCATGACCTGAATCTCCTGAAGTTGAGGGTGGACCCAGGATCCAGGTTGTGATGACATCATGGTGGGTGGACTCGAGTCTGCTATAACCTGTATCATAAGCAATTTCTTACTTTAGCAGTCCTTAACTTTTAGTAGCAACATGTGTATTCTCATGGGTCTCTAGGCAGATATATAGTACATCTATGTTTTGTTTACTGGGATACCTGTAGTATAAAATAAGGTATATAAAACAGCTCTAATGCATATTTAATATGGAGATGTTTGCCCAAATGCTCAAAGGAGGGTGTAGTAAGCCGATTGGATGAAGGTGTTTTGGTTACAGGAGTTCACGAAGTCCTGGACTATGTCATGGTCTTGGATGATGTGGCAGTCACGTGGTAGGCAATGAAGCATATTAAACCACTGGATGTTTAAGTTGATTAAGCCCCAAAGGATGGAGTCCAATGTACTAATCCTCTGGTCGTCCATGACAACGTTGAAACTGTCATTATGGATGGTGTAGAAGACAACAGTGAAGGATATCTTGTGAATGGATGATCTCCTTGTTCCGTCAGATACTGTTCGTCACCAACATGTTTCCATTGGCAATGGCGGTAGACATGCGTGTCAGTGCATTCCATGACCTGAGTCTCCTGAAGTTGCTGGTGGAGCTGGGGTCAACGGTGTGATGACATCATGGCGGGTGGAGCCGAGTCTGCTATAACCTGTATCATTAGCAATTTGTTACTTTAGCAGTCCTTAATGTCCGCAATATCCCTCGTTTCCCAGAGACAGACTAGAAAAACTTGGCATCATGCCTCAAAGATGCTGAGTGACGTTCAACCATGTAGAGCAGAAGAAGGCTAAATATTAAACAATGAGGCGGGTTAGTATAGGAAAGAATAGGAGTACGGGTTGTCTTAAGAAGATGACGATCTTATGCTCAGCCACTACTGTGCTCAGCAACAAGCTGATAACCCTGACAAGAGAGTGGCAGTAACAGCGGAAGGTACACTCCTAACAACACAGTGAGTCACGACGTCGCAGACCAGTCCCTACCAATAGAGCCAATTGAGCCATCTAACGCTCCTTTACACAGCAAGAGTCGAAATTAAGCATGACAGGACAGCAATAAACGGTGAGCTTGGCGGCGGACATAAGCTGCACAACCAAAAAAAATTGAACATAAAGGTTTTCCATTAAGCTCAACGTTTACATAGGCAAGCGTGCACAAAGCATCTCTGAAATCTGAGATTACATCCCTGAAAGTGCAGGCTGCATTTTCCTGTGTGCTAGAAATGCATCTGAAAGAGAAAGGCTTGTCCTGAATCCTAGTAACAAGTTTTGCTTGGAAGTGAGCCTTGAAGTTCATACACATGGGGATGTGAAAGATTTTCTGTCTATGGAAGGAAGGCTTGCTGAAGAGAGTAGCAAGTTGTGGCCTAATCTGTCAATGACCTGGGTCTTGAATTATGTTACAACTAGCTGCTGCCTTTGCCAGGATCGCAGTCTGTAAAGAAGGTGAACTTTTGGAGCTGTAGGTGGTGCACCAGATTGGCTGAAGCAGACCAAACGTCTGAAGTGGCTGGGGAGAAACAGCTGAAATGAGGAGTCTTATTTCCCCTTCCTGCGTATGGGTAGTGAGGTATCCATGATTTAGGACCCTACATACAAGTTTGAATAAAGTGCTCTCTTCTGGACGATTAATGGGTCAGGGCATTGGCGGCAGGGCACCTATGTTGAAGCAAAACCAGGTACTTGCCTCCACCTGGTACTTGCCCCCTCCACGGCAAAGAGTCGCCAGAGTCAGGCTACTCCGCCCCGGCCGCCAACGTTGCGCCAAGTACTGTGCCCCGTCCGTGGCCTGGAAGGCAGCCAATTAAGCCTCCGCCGGAGTGCTGCTCCGCCCCATCCACGACCGCCAAGGCCGCCGCCGGAGTCTGCCTGCTTCGTCCCATCCGCGGCCTGGAAGGCGGCCAATTAAGCCTCCGATTGTGAACCTCCACTGTGCCCCAGAGGGTAACTGGATTGATGCGCTATATCTGCCATGTCCTTTGTGATAGTACAGCTCTACATGGCCATCCTTGTCGAAGTATGTGCAAAAGGAGCAGTGGTGGCTTACAGAGAAGAAGCAAGTGCTAGCAGAGACGAGCATTGGCGTGTGATGGAGATCAGTGAGTTGCTTGCACGCAGTGATGAGATCAGTCGAGAAGGAGTTGAATCGATCAAGACAAGATTGATCCAAAACCCAAAAATCAGCTTTTGATACCATGTTAGGAATTGCAACTTGCATATACCAATAAGGACTCCTTTGATTCATAGGATTTTTAAAGAAATTGTGTAGGATTTGGATCCTATAGGAAATTTTCCTATACAAGTTGTTTGATTCATAGGAACATATCCTATAGAAACTAATCCTATAGGAATCTTGTAGTGCAAATCCTATAGGAAAAAAGCATTAGTTCATACCTCATGGAAAAATTCCTTTGCTACAATCAAACACATTTCATCTTCCCATAAGATTCAAATGGGCATGACGTCCCAACCCTATGTTTTTATATTCCTATGTTTTTTCTATCCTATAAATCAAAGGATCCCTAAGGTTCTTTGCAAATACAGAATGCATGTGTGTATCAATATGCTTACGGTAAGGTAATATTGAAAGCTATAATGCATACGGATATCTAACCAGAGTATGACACATAGCCAAGAAAGAGGAGCTAGGGATTCTTTGTTTGTTTGTGGCTTTTGCTTGTAAAATGGTGTAGGCTCTGGTTACACAACATCAAGATGGAAGGTATTTGTGTAAAGAAAAATGAGAAACTCAGATATGTATATTGCCATATAGGTATTAGATCCATTTTATTTCTTGTGTTCATACATTCATATTATACATTTCATGTCACAACAGGTATGAGAACTTAATATGGGAAGCAGGGCTCTGGGACCTAAGTACCAAAATGCATTTTATTCGGGAAATATTTTGGTCCTATGACAAAAATAAAGCTCGAGTCAAGGATCTTAAGCATAGACAAGCCCTTGGACTTCAAAAGTGCATTGACATGCTGGAGGTGAACAAACATAGATCTCCAAACCAGAAAATTGTTGATACAAATTTATTCACATCAATATTTTTTTGAGGGTATTCATTCTTGCCCATCAGGATGAAACTTGGGAAGGATACAGTGGTCCTAAGGTAGGTTAGCTAGCTTCTCTGGAAGTTCTTATTAACTATGTGCACTGAATTGCTCCGAGTATGTAATGTTTCTCTTTTTTATGTATTGTGATCAGGTTGATGTTATGGATAAGAAAGCTGTTGAAAGGTTTGTGCTCAGGCAAAAAGATGATTACATGGTGAGGCTTATCATGCAAATACGAAAATTAGGGTGGATTTCGACATCACCTTACCTGCGATGTAAGAAACCAAAGTATGGTGTCTGCACAGTTTTTTTTTCCACCCTTGTGAATTCTCATTATCTTTGTGCATGCAGGTAAAAGCGACTACATGCGTGCGCATTACCAGAAAGAAAAGTAGACGAGTACCTATCAAATGACAAGCCATAGCTCACCTTCCAAAGTCTCATTCTATGGTCATGGATACTGGTTTGTGAAACTAGATAAGGGAAACATGACACCTGCTCAGCAAAAATTCCCTTGCAAACCTTTGCTATTCTTTTCTTTTTCCAGTTTAACAAGTTTTAACCTGTGGTCCTCCTGCCGTGTCATGAAAAAGGGACACGTTCGCGGAACTAAAATGACCAGCTATGCCTCCCAGTGGAATTCGAAATGCAAGTATATAACAAGTTAACCATCAGGCAGAACTAGTGATAGAAGCACCCGGTTGTAATGAGCATAAGATTATTTGTTTGATAGAGCACGTATGTTATGATTCTCGACATCATGTGTGGTGTTTTGTATCACTTCATGACAGATTATTCTAAATTTAGCCACTTTGGTATGTTTGGTCCCCTGATGGTGAATGTGAATCGTTGCTTGTCTTGTTTCATGCCTATCTTGAGTGTTTACTGGGCCTTGATAGTTAGTTGAATGATGGTTTCCTTGTATCTTGAACCAGCTACACAGAATGCATACTATAACATGCAGGCGGATAAGGTGGTGCATCGGTTTAGTGACATTTAGACATCTGATGATTACAGCTGGCTTGGGTGCTCAAAGATGGTGGTATAAAAAGAGAGCGGTTTGTAGAAGGTAGGATGATTCCTGTCGTGGCAAGCCATTTGATGCCAGCGGCACGCTCCTTTAGTGCATTCCTGGAAGGGCCATAGACTGAAGTGAGTATATCACGGCTGAGGAAGGGAGAGTGAATAGATTGAACCTGGAGGCATTTGCTCCCGAAAATTACCTGGTAATTTTACCTATGCAAGTATAATTCTTGCACCTTGTTCACTTTCCAGTATCTATGAATAAATCTGGCGAAAAGAAAAGCATATAATGATTAATGTTTTCAAAAAAAAAAACAAATTATACAGCCGTGAGTACAAATAATATTCAGGTTTTACAAACTCCGAATAGATTGTGCAGTGGTTATCTTATAAGATGGGGCATTATTAGTGAAAGACAGAGAGAGTATTTCCATACTAAGAAATAACTCTACAGCAACTGACATGTTGGTATGTTGACAAAACACATGGTTTATTCATCCATAATCATTCCATATTATCCCAGTGGATTGTAAATATCAGTAATCTCTGATTTTATATCCAAATAAATTGTATTTGCACTATTACACCTCAGTAGTATCATTTTAGTAACTACAAAAAAAACGAAAATGGTAAATAGTTTGTTTCCAGATTAAGCTCTTTCCTGAAGCATAAATAGCTACTGAAACAAAGGTCCAAATGGTTATATAGATTGTGTTCCGCAGTGGAATTGCAGAGACTGTGGGTGCCAATTCGACAGCTTGAGCATTTCAATTTCAGAAAAAATTGTTACCGGAAACAATCTCTGTGATGTCATGTGATGTGCACCACTTTACACAAAAAATGATTACATAACTAAATATAGCTGGAACAAAAGAAACAATAGTATGTGGGTTAAGAGTAAAGATATTTTTCATCGAACACATGACATATGCACATGTACAGATGGGATAATGGTGTACTGGTTGTTGGAGAGCCGAGAAGTATAGCCCCTGAAAAATATGATCAGACCAAGGGTGGAGATAGTACCATGTAAAGCTAGATTTCACCCGATCCAGATGGCGATTTCAAAATTTGTAAGGAAAAAAACTGTATTCAAATATCCAATTATATTTACAACCTACTTAGAATATTCCCCTTTCTGATCTGTTGATCTTGTACGTTCTCCCATATCCAAAACTGTAGCCCAAGCTTAGTTCAAGAAGCAATGCTAGATCAATTGATTATCTAGGAAATATAAAAGGATTAGTCTGATTATACTTTTCTCAGTATTAGGGGATCACTGAGAGCCTGCAATGGTTCGTGAAAACTCTTACATGTATCGCAGCATCAATGAAGCCTTGAAGCTAAAAAAGTGTATCCGCAGAAAAGAACGTAACTCAATCGGGTTATTCTACATAATTAAATCTAAGGAAGTTTCTGCATAGAAGAAAAAAATCGAACAGTTTAATCATGACATATGTGCAGTACAGTGCTGAGATGGTAAAGCAATTCTCAAATATGAATGTGAAGGAAAAAAGCTAATAACACTTAAATATTAAGATCTTCAATACATTTATAACTTATCTGAAATATTCTCCTCACATATCTTTTGATCTTGAATGTTCTCCCATATTTAATAGTGAGGTCCAAGCTTAGTTTCAAGAAATGATGCTAACTAAAAATGATTATCTACGAAATATGAGTATACTTCTCTCTGTATTAGGAACATAAACATATGTAGTTGTCAACATTCAAGGCAACGCAGTAGTTGAATCTGTTAGAGTTGTATAGTCCCTTTTCCGTTATTCCCCAGTGTATGAGGGGCTTACCTGCACATTATCACACATGTACATGTAGTGGCCTATGGCCCTCTGTGAATACTAGTTGCTCATTCACAACATGGTATCAGAGCCCAGGGTCTCGAGTTCGAGTCCTGGTTCTCGCAATATTTACCCACCCCTGTGTCCGCCGCGTATACGATCATTCATACGCGTGCCATTCTGCTTTCCACGTGTTGACCTCCTCTTCTCGTCTTCCGGTCACACGTGAGGAGGGGTGTTGAGATATACATTGTTGAGATATATAAGTGGATTGCCTAGCCCTTTCCATCAGTTCGGACTTTTGGTTCCGTTGGCTAGCGCATGAAGCTTAACATGGTATCAGAGCCCCAGGTCTCAAGTTCAAATCCTGGCTTTCACATGGTTTTCGCAATTAAGCCTAAAAATTGATGTTGCCCCCCTCTTTAACCACCGATGTTTCGGTGTGCTCTTCTTCTTTCACGTGTTGACTTCCTCTTCTCCCGTCACACGCGAGTGGGGGTGTTGTGAAGTGTACAAGTAGATTGCCTAGCCCTTTCCATCAGTTCGGACTTTTGGTTCAAGTGGCTAGTGCATGAAGCTTAACAGAATCCTTGAAGCTCAGTTATGGCTCAGCTAGCGTGCTGAACCTACTTCTGCATGCCTGATTCAGCCTACCAGCACGGCCATCTCCACTATATTTAGGGATGCGCAGACTACACGGTTTCTTTGCCAAACTCAAGATCAATGTGTAGCACACACATGTGCGTTCTGAGAGAAACGCTAGAGTTTTCATTCAATGTACCAGGAATCTAGGAATGCCTGATAGAATTCTAAGATCTTCATTAACCTTTGAGATTAAAATAGAAGGTATGCATGTGTGACCTATATCTGCAGTTTACACACCCAATATATTAGTCAGATACATCTATACTCATTAGTTTTGGTTAGTGGTTACAACCAAAGAGATAGGGTGGTCTCCTTTATGTGTTAGCACAAATTTTGAATCCTTACTTGAGTATGTCAGCAAATAAAACTTGGAGTATCTGGAAATTCAAGTGTGTAATATAGTGGTACAGTAGACTAATAACAAAAACCATTTAAGGCAGCTGCATCAAATAGAATTTGAATCCATTATTCAATGATATAAAATTTATATGAAAGATAATCTTTATTCACATATATTAGTTCAGAGAAGCTAAGTATTCTGTATTTTTCATACAGAAGGTACTTGAAATGCTGATACTCATTCGTACTGCTTTTTCAAAAATAAAATAAAAAGATTAACATGACGCTGCGCTAATAATGACTTTAGCTAAAGCATCCATGGGGTAAAACATATAGCCAAAATCCTTGAACATGTAGATATGGCTAACCTCAATTGTTTCTCATTTAGAAGATTGCCTTCTGTTTTTAAAGCTGAAAGTTAGTTTCTCTAAAGAACGTGTGATTTAGGAGCAAGGGCATAGCTCTCCTTGTATGCAGGTAGAAGCGGCACACCTGAAAATCACTTGCAAATCTTGAGAATTTGCAAAACTAATAATGAAGAACATCACTACAATCAACGAAGAATACTCATGACAACCTGAATGGAGTCTGATTCAACAGTTTGTGTCTATTTTCCAAACCTAAAAGAGCCGCCATTGATTGAATGCCACTTATCAACAGTAACTTATAATAATCAGCCTACCATGATTTTCTCCTAGTTGATTGAACAATAAACATGATAATTCCAAGGAAACCCTCTCCATTACAATTGACATTTCATCAGGCTAACAATTTGTCAAAACAAATACAGTACTACAGTGGGTCGTCTCAGTACAGTACATAAGGAGCAGTGTAATTGCATAGTAGTGATTAAAACAGGGAACAAATAAGGTGCACAATGGCTGCAGGAATACCACATGTATTGCATTATGGGTCAATCTTGTACTGGACACACGGATTCTTTTTCTGACGGATCGCATTTGATGCATCTCACTTCATTCTTTATATTCTTGCATTGGGGCTTGTTTTGCTTATGCCAAGGGAGGACACAATAGTCAATGGTGGGAAATGGTTTGATAGGAGAGAGGGGTAGGGACCTTGAAAGACAATGAAACGACAGGGGCAACTCGATCTACATCAATATAGCGCCCCCCATCTTCAAACTGCTGCCACCGATCAACACACCACGGATCTTGCAACCACCACTGCGGGGCAACCTGGTGGCTTGAACGCTGAGATGAAAGCGGTGCGCAACCTGATGCACAGGCTTGGCCTTCTCAAGGGTGATGAGGCGCCATCGGAGGCTACACTGGAAGCCTATCATAAGATGTACGAGCTGCCCCTGACGGATGACATGATTGAGGCGATCGCGGAGTTCTATGGGTGGTCGCTCTCGACGATCCGAGGTTGCTCCCCACCGCCGCTGGGGATGACGGGTGGTCGCCTCATCGAGGCCTGACCCCTGACGGTGGTCCACGGGTGTACTAAGCTGTTCCGATGATATACGAACCTAAGGTGCTGGTGGCCAATGTGCGAGGCCTCAATGATCGCGCAAGGCGTACGGGTGTTAGGAGTGTTGTAAACACTACGGGTGCGTCCATTGTATGTCTCCACGAGACGAAGCTATCTGTTGTAACCCATGCGATTGTTATTGAGGCGCTAGGCGCAGACTTTGACGCTTACTTCTGCTTACCTGCGACTGGTACTAGGGGGGGATCATTGTGGCTTGGACTAGCCGGGTGGTGCAGCTCGATAGCGCCCATTACGGGGCTAACAGTGTCACGGCGAGGGTCTCCCCGGTGGGTGGTGGCTCTGGTTGGTGGCTGACGTGTGTCTATGGTCCACAGGCTGAGGCTGACAAGGTCGCCTTCCTCGAGGAACTCCGCGATGTCCGTAGGGGTCACCCTGGACCTTGGGATCTCTGCGGGGATTTTAACCTGATCTACCGCGATGAGGACAAAAACAACGGTAACCTAAACCGTAGGATGATGGGCAGATTTCGACGCTTCTTGAATGACTGCGAGCTGAAGGAGATCTACCTCCACGGTCGCCGCTACACGTGGTCTAACGAGCGGGAAACGCCCACTCTTGTCCGGCTGGATCGGGTGTTTGTCACGGCTGCTTGGGAAGAGTTGCATAGCAGCTGCATGCTACGCTGCTTGTCAACGGTGGTGGCTGACCACTGCCCACTCCTCCTGGACTGCACCACCAAGTTCGAACGGTTCTGTCTACGCTTAGAGGGTTTCGAGGAGGCTGTGCGGAGCGCCTGGGATGTTGTGGAGGGGGACCCAGACCCCTTCCGGCGGCTCACTGCCAAACTAAAACGCATGGCACGTAGCCTAATGAGCTGGAGCGACAAGAAGGTCGGTTGTGTCAAACTGCAGCTGCAGCTGATGATAGCGCGGGAGGTTGTCTTCAGGTTGGATGTGGCCATGGAGATGAGACGGCTGTCACCAGACGAACGCCGACTCAGGGCGCACCTCAAACATGCTTACCTGGGCTTGGCCTCTCTGGAGCGCACCATGGCTAGGCAGCGGGCCAAGATCGCGTGGCTCAAGGAAGGGGACGCTAACACGGCCTTCTTCCACCAGCACGCAGCTTACCGCCGCCAGAAGAACGTGATCCATAGCATGCAGGTGGAAGGCGCGGTTATCTCTAACCATGCGACTATGGCTGAAGCGGCTTTCGCACACTTCGAAGGTCTGCTTGGTACCTCAGAGGAGAGACAGCACTCGCTAGACTTGGACTTCCTGGACATCCACTCTGAGGATCTCTCGGAGTTGGAGGTTGTGTTCACGGAAGACGAGATCTGGGAGGTGATTCGGCGACTGCCTACGGGCAAGGCGCCTGGGCCCGACGGGTTCACGGCTGAGTTCCTCCAAAAGTGTTGGGGCGTGGTGAAAGACGACTTCATGGCTGCCTTCGATAAGCTGTTCACGCTGTGTGGGCGCGGGTTCCAAGGCCTTAACCAGGCCCTGCTAATCCTGCTGCCTAAGCGTCCGGATGCGGCTGCGTTAGGCAACTACCGGCCGATCAGCCTGATCCACATTTTCGCCAAACTGGTTGCTAAAGCGCTAGCTACGCGCCTTGCCCCTCGGATAAAGTCGTTGGTGGATCGCAACCAATGCGTGTTCACTCGCAAACGATGCATCCATGACAACTTTATGTTGGTCCAGCAGACAGCTAGATTCCTACACCGGGAGAAGCTGCCGCGGGTGATGCTTAAGCTGGACATCGCTCGCGCCTTCGATTCCGTCTCGTGGGGTTTCCTCTTGGAGATCCTCCGCAAGTTAGGCTTTGGACCGAGGTTCCGCGAACTGGTGTCCATTCTCCTGTCCACTACGAGTACTAGGGTGATGCTCAACGGCGAGCCAGGCCCCCCGATTTGGCATCGGCGGGGCCTGAGACAGGGAGACCCCCTGTCGCCAGCGTTGTTTGTTCTGATGATGAACTCGCTCAACAGGATGTTAGCTAAGGCGATGGAGTTGGGGATTCTGAGACGTCTAGCGCGACGGGATTTAGTGACGTGGGTATCGCTTTATGCAGACGATGTGGTGATCTTCTGCCATCCGGATGAGACGGAACTCCGCGCGGTACGCGGTATCCTGGAGCTCTTTGGACATGCATCGGGGTTGCGTACCAACTTCGCTAAATGCTCTGTCTCTCCGATCGCCTGTTCGGACGAGGAGGTTGCGGGCGCAGCTGAACTCATGGAGTGTCAGCTTGCGCCTTTCCCGGTGAGATACCTTGGCATCCCACTGTCTATCAGGAGGCTAACGACCGTTGCATTTCAGCCCCTGGTAGTCCGCCTGGCTGACAAACTACCCACCTGGAGGGCATCGATGATGCCTAGGGAAGGACGTTTGGCGCTGATCCGTTCGGTCCTAGCAGCGATCCCTCTACATCAGCTGATGGTCCTGGGTCTCCACAAGAAAGCTCTAAAGCAGGTGTATAAGATCTTGAGAGGATTCCTATGGACGGGTAGGGCGGATGCCAACGGTGGGCACTGCCACGTCAACTGGGCGCGGGTGTGTAGGCCGCTGCGGCTGGGGGGCTTGGGAATCCCAGACCTCGAGCGCACTGCCATCAGCCTTAGGGTGAGATGGGTCTGGTGGATGCGCACTGATCCCCTGCGACCTTGGCGCGGGCTGGATATGCACTTCTCAAAGACGGAGCTGGATGTCTTCGCGGCCTCCACCTACATGGTGATCGGCGACGGGGAATCCGCCCTCTTCTGGGAAGACAAGTGGCTGGACGGCGGGTCCATCAAGGAGATGGCGCCGGAGGTGTACGTCTTAGTCCCGAGGCGTCGGCGGAAGGCTCGCACGGTCCGAGAGGCATTGGTTGAACGCACCTGGATCCCCGACATAGTTGGTGCACCGAGCGCCCTGGCGTTGTGGCAGTACGTACAGCTATGGGGCAGGCTCAGGGACACCCAACTTTCGGCGGGCCCGGACAGGCTGGTTTGGCGTTGGACGACGGATGACCAGTACTCGGCCAGCTCCTGCTATGACACCCTCTTCCAGGGGGCGGTCATCTCAGGCTCCTGGAAGCTTAACTGGAAATCCTGGACGCCGCCTAGGGTGAAGTTCTTCATTTGGCTGGCCTGCCTCGACAGATGCTGGACGGGGGAAAGACTGGCACGGCGCGGCCTCCCGCACGCGCCCATGTGCCCGCTCTGTGACCAATATGTCGAGACAATGAGCCATCTGCTCACAGGATGCTCCTTTTCCAGGACGGTTTGGTTTGAGGTTCTGTCGTGGATCCGATCCACCTCAGGCCCTCCCACGGTTGAGGGTGACTTCGTGGAGTGGTGGTCGCAGGCGGTGCGGACCGCCCCTCGCCAGCTGCGCAAGGGCACTTCGTCGGTTATCATGCTTACGGCATGGTGGATCTGGAAACATCGGAATGCGGTAGTCTTTGACAACGTGCGACCTTCGGTGACATCCTTGTTCAACGACTTAGCGGCCGAGGCGCGGCAATGGGCGGACGCGGGAGCCCGGTGTGTGCGCCAGCTACTCCCCTAGATTAGTTTTTTTTCCTTTTCCTTGGGTCGAGTTGTACGGCGTGTTGCGTCCGTGCTCGGACTTGTACATAAACTGTTCTTTATCTATCAATGCATCGAAACGCAAGGCTTTTGCGTTTTCGCGAAAAAAAAATTTGTTGAATAGTTCATCTACATGAAAAATACAAGATCGCTTGTAACATGGTCAGAAATCAAAACTTGGGAGTGGGCAAGCTGGCAAGCTGCAGAGCCTGAAACTGGGTTGGAGGTTAACATGTGAAGGATATTAAAGAGACCCAGAGAAAATAGATTGGATCTTACCTTTTTATACATCAATTCCATGGTGGATGGAACACTGAAGCCAAGAGCGGATCTAGGGATCGCTCGACGATGCGGTGGTAAGCCCCAACAGGCATGACCTCAACAAAGCCGAACACCGAGTGTTGCCACCATCAACGGAACCCAGAGCCTCCTCCAGACTAACCTAGAACAATCCCTACTCGGTCGAGGAGATTAGCGGTGCATACCATGAGATCGTACAGTAGTTGTTTTCCTTTTTGCAAATTGTGAGACGGTATCTTTGCCGACGAACAGCCTAACAGAAATCCACAAGACGTGTAGACTAAAACGCAACAAAACGCTGACAGGTAGGACCAGAATGAATGAGAGGCGCACGCAAGCCTGGGAGTTTAGGGCATTTCCAACGAGGAGACCCAAATGCAAACAAAAACGTCCGTTTGGGTCTTCCCGGACAAAACCTGCTCCCAACGGGGCAACCCAACTCAAAAACGGACAGGTGCAGCGTCCGGCGTGACCCAAAGCTAGCTCAAAAAGCTCTTCTAAGATACTCTTCGAACAAATAGCATCACCGAGCCCTAACATGTCGCTTGGAAAGCTAGAACATCGATCCTAATATGTGAGAGTGTTGACGATGTTGAAGGCCGATTACATGGGCGTTTACACGACACATGTTGGTAAGGGCAAAATGAACGGAACTTTAGACCAAGTTGGACACCAAGGAAGTGCAAAAGTGTTACAGACCCAACAAAAAATAATGCAGGGCCAGTCCCGTATAAGTGCAGACACGGCCCCGAATTTAAGAGCCCAAAATTTTCGATAGACCTGCTTCCTTCTTTCTTCTGTTTATTTATCTAATTCATTGTTTTCGCATTTCTCTCTTGTTTTCCTTCTTATTTTAATTTTTAATTTTTTCTTACTTTAGTTTTCGTACGATTATCTTTTAAGGCAGATTTTGATTTTTTTTATTTCATGGGTTTAATATTGTGTTTCATTTAGTTAAAGGTTCACTACTTTGTAGTCGCTATTTGATACATGGATTTAAAGTAGATCCTAAATGTTATACACTTAAAGTTGGGATGTGTTCCAAATTTGTTTCATTTAATTTGTTCTCTTGAGAGAAGGGGTCCTAGTTTAGAGTTTCGCATAGGGTCTTGAATTGTGCCGGCTCGGCCCTCGGTGGTTGGTCCTAGTCCTGATGCCCTGCCCTCGTTCTTGCTATGTATGCTTTTTCTTACCTTTTTCCTTGCGCCTTCATGGGCATCAGTTCCTCCTCTGCCTCATCTTCATCGCCCTCTCCTAGAGTATGATGAAGGAGGGCATCGTCTAGTCAATCCTAGCTTCATTTCCCTATGTTTTGTATGTTTGTTATATTTGTTACGTTGTAAGATAGTACTTGATCAGAAACCTTATATCTTTTGGCTGTTCGGGGCTTTATTAGTTTAAGACCGGGCGTAATGCTTTGTGTCCAAAAAAGTTGCAACTAATTATAATTATCGAGACCCAAAACATCGTAAGGTGCATTAGCATAGTCTTGTTAAACAAGTTGACTGCTTTTCTCCGCCTCTTCTCCTCGAAACATGGCCTGTCTCTGACCGAAAATCAAAGGCAATCTGGACTTTCACCTTTACTCACACCCCTTTTGGTGTTATTTATTGTGCCGATTAGTCCAAGTATAGTACTCCCTCCGTACCGGTTTAACAAGCGCGTACGTACTTCAAGGCCAAATTTGACCACTAATTTGGTCAACAAAATACAAATTATATGTCTATAAAATCTAGTTAGATTCGTATTCAAACAAGGTTTATATTTTATGTTTTATTGATCAAAACAATGATCAAAGCAAATTCTTGAACTACGTGCACACCTGTTAAATAGAGGGAGCACAATCATCTGCTTTGATTTTGATGCATTATCCTGTCCATTGAACGGATCAAATTCACTTCCCATGTAGTCATGAAAAAAAAATCATGAATACTATCAAGAACAATTTTAATTGTATGAACAGATGAGTTATTTTTTATGAAACACCGTGTTTGATTGTGAGGCCATGCAGTGATTAACCAGATATTTTGTGATACAGCAAATAAAACAATAAGCACGTAGGACTTGACCAGGTCCATATATAAGACCAGACGGCAGCATCGGAGAATTTGCTTGCTGAAGAGTAGTGTTGGAGGAAGAACTGAAGTGAGTCACAATGGAGAGGTCTATTCAAAGTCTCCTCGTCAAGTATGGTGTGGCCTTGGCCTTGAGGGTAGGCCAGATGCAAATGAGATGCCAGGAGCAGGCGAGCAGCGTATGTAGGGGGGCAGATGCAAACCATGCAATCACATCCTAGTCTTCTCTGTAATTTTGTTTTGCAGCTTTACTTTAAAATTCCTCGCACTCACAAGCAGCTTTTACTTTTGCATGCTTTTCTACGGGTGTCTTGGGAGTAGGAACGGTGGAAAGAAATATACAAACATGATGGAAATTTCCAGCCAGTGAATCCCCTGTAAATGTGTTTAATCATTTTCTGAAGTTTGATAAACAAGAGCTCCTTCACATTGTTTGTTGAAATGTTATTTTTTTCAAACTGGTCCTCCTAACCCTGATCATTTCCCGGTTTCCTGCAGCGAACTGTGTCCAGGACTTCCAGGTCAAGCCAAACCAAAACTTCTTTGCTTGGTCAAGATAGTCTCCAATTTCCAAGTTCCAAGAGCATCTCCAGTGGCATTCCCCAAACCGTCACTCAAACCGCGCCGGATCGAGCGTTTGGGGACGTGTTTTGTCCGTGCCGCGTTTAGGGGACATCGCTCCCTAGTCGCGTCACCCAAACGCCGCCCCCAACATTAAAAATAATTTAAATAGATAGAAGAAAACTCTTTACTAATATTCAAATCGGCTCAACATAAACAAATTACATATAAAACTTCGAAAAAACATAATTAAATTACATATAAATTATTTTAAACTACTTCTTCTTCTTCGATGATGGCCCCGCCTCGTCGTCGTCATCACGGTGACGTTTCCTGCTCGTCACCTCTTCCGAAGAGGCGGTGTTGGCCGACGCGTCGGAGGAACTAGTGTCCTCCTCGTCATCGCCGGTGCTCGCCGGCTGCGTCTTGGCCTTGGCCTTCGCTTTCGCGTCCGCCTCCGCCTTCGCACGGGTCGCCGCCGCCGTCTCCTCTGACCCTTCCTCCTCCGCGTCCTCCTCCACGCCCAGCCATTCCTCCGCGACGTCAGGCGGCGGCGGGGAATCGTCGCCGCTGCTGAGCGTCCGGGTACTGTCCCACCAATGGCACCATCCAACAGGCTTGCCCTCGCTGGAGGTGTCGGATGGAATCTCTGAGATGTAGCTCATCGTCGCTGGAGGTGTCGTATGGAAGCTTGGATGAATGGCGGCCGGTTGAAGATCCAAAAGCACCGACGTACGGGTCTTATTTAGCGCGGATGAACGGTGACGCAGAAGTCGAAGAGAGCGGCGGTTGCTCTTCCGAGGAGTCCGCGCTCCATTCCAGCGGTTGGCGCGTCGGTCGACACAGTTGCTAATACGACGGTTCCGCTTCCCGGCAACTGCACCGTCGCTACGTAGGCGGCGATTGAGCATCCGAGCCACTGACGCGTCGTGCCGCGCCTCCTAGCCCTTATTTCGTTGTGTCCGGTGTGCTCGGACCGTCCCCTGTGTAGCGGGAACGGGCTCGGAATGCCGGACACCGTATTGAACCGCGCCGGATTTTTTTCGAAATGGGGGGAATATCGCCCCAGCTTCTGCATCCAAAGGATGCACACGGCTTTTTTTATTAGATTATTCACGAAACTTTACAAGAAAAAATACAAAAGATCAAATTCGAAACAACCTTGCTATACCTACGGTGGGATGAAGAGGGTGACAATACACCAACTCAAATCATCCAAAACTAAGAGCATCTCCAACAGACGCGCTAAAAGCCCCGCGCGGCAAAAAAACGCCGGTTTGTCGCGCGCGGGTGCTGCCGTGTAATATCCCAGGTAATGGGGTTACAAAAATAGAGGAAACAGATGTGTGCATTGCATTCATGCATAGAAAATCTGGGGAATTTTCGCGCTTTAAAGTAAAACAGTCACAGTTACTGAAGTTTCACTTGACCTTGGTGGAATTGAAGTAGCTCATCAAGTCAAGTGCTATAAACCTCAATGTGACCTTTGATAAAACCTTGTTTTGGGTAGAGATGATTTGATCTAAGGGGTTAGATCAAATGGAATCAAATCTAACACAACAACACTTTAATCAATGATTAATTACTTGGTCTTGTTAAGGATCACAACATGATAATCCTTGTCATAACATATGAACACCAATTCAATTGCAAATCAAGTAACAATAAAATGGAGAAATCATTCTTGACTTATCTTCTCCATGACTTAAAACTAATCCATGATCCTACCATAAAATATCTTGGTATTCATTCTATATCAACCTTTGAAATTATAACAAGAAGATTCACTCCAGAAATAGATATTATTCTCCATTCCAAGTTATTACACCTCAAACCTAGAGAAGTGAGAGTTCTATAGTATTTATTAGTGAAGCAATTGAAAACCTTAAGCTAAAATCTTGGATATACATCCAAGTATTCAAATCATCATCTCTAAGAGAAAACCTAGGATATTATCCAAGACAATTCCTAGTGAGATAAACCATTTATATTTAACATAGACATTGATGATCACATCAATCTCTATAGAGCCTAACCTTAAGTTAGTATTAAAGTCCTTTCCAAAATGAGATAGAGACCAATCATACAAAATATAGCTTTATCTATTTAAGAATAAAGGACAACAATTGAACTAAAGTATTAGGTTGTAAACCATTTCCCTTGGAGTGGTGAGATAACCTAATATTACATGAAATAATACCATATCCATGAATTGATAAAGTAAGGAAGAGAACTATCCATATAACCAGATGATCATATCATCATTGATTAAGAAGAACTCTAAGTGTATATCTCAGACAATTCTTCTGGGGTACAAATTATTGAGACAACCATAATATGCCTGTCCTAGAAAGTCAAATAGAAGTGCTCTACCTTGATTGATCTAGACAATGCTTGATCATGGAAGTGAGAACCCATTTAATGAGAGATCCCTAGAAATCCAAACCTTGATCATTATAAATTTAGTGATGATCACAAAACCTAAGAACTTGAGGTAAGGATAGTAAGAAAAAGTGGATCATGCCTAATCCATGACCATGCTTTGGAGAAATAGGAGAATAATCCAAATGCTAACACTTATATGATTAGTACATATTAATTCATCACATGAAATCATAGGGAGATCACTAGTAAGCAAACCTAGGCTTATATCCCAACCTTAATTTATGAACCACTTGGTGATCATCAGTAGAATCCTACCATATCAATATTTCATAAATTAAAGAACCTAAGAAAACCTTAGAGTAAAACCCCATACTGAATATGGTGAGAAACCATCCATCCATATGACCAAAGTTAACTATAAAAAGAACTATAACAACTTTAGTTACTTTAATGATAAATTGAGGATATCAATAGAAGTTAATTGGGAGAAGACAAAACTAATTCTCTAGTCCTTAATAATTAAAGGAGCACATGAACAATCAAGCAAGTAATAATATTACCTTGGTTAGGGGAGATTAAACCCTAGCAAATGCAATATGATAGCATTCCAAATCTACAAACTAGGGTATATCTCAACCATAGTCTATGTATCACTATGATGATCATAACATGAACCTAGGCATAATTGAGATGCAAACCAATGGCCATTATGTGAATATGATGAGAACCCTAGAATTGCTCACTAGTTAAAGTTTATGCTTAAATATGGAAATTAAGAATAACCTAGTGCTAAACCATTTGATTAAAACCCAACAGTGGTGATCAACCACTTATCCTTATAACTAGACCAAACAATGATGAGAGTAGTATCTTTATTTTATAGTGCTATTAAAATATGATAATAGTGCTAACCTTGAAATAGGATAAACCTTACAATATCCTAGAAATAATTCTTCACACAAAATCATGATCAAATACCTCCTCATTACCATTCATTTTAAAAAACCTAGCCTTAATCCAAATATATGTGAAACATTAATATTGCTAATACTAGCAAACCTTAATAATGTGTTCACTAAGCACATGTTCTAAAATTCAAACCATTTAAACAGATTTGATTCCTAAATTAAAGGGCAATTGAGGTGTACCCTAAATTCATGACTATTTTGAATTTTGAAGTGTGCCTCATAAGAACACAAAGGTAACCAATTATAAAAGATTGTTTAGTAACAAAACAATACAGTGAGCAAGATTATCAAATTGTTTCGATATTCAAATAGATTAGAACCTGCAAAATAAGATAGAATTCAAATTTAAAATCAAATAGCAAATTCAAATCAGTAAATAGAACAAGAATTTGAAAACAGAAAAAAAAGAGGGAAAAGGACTTACCCTGCCAGGCCACAGCAGCCCAGCACCAGGCCACCCGAGCAGCCCAGCAGTGGCCCACGAGGCAACCCAGTATCACGGCCCAGCCCAGCCCGTGTAACGTTTCGCTCGGATAAGAGCGAAGACGACGTCTTCGTCTTCGTCTCTGCCTGCTCGACGCACAGGCGAGTGCCACGACGCCGGCGAGCCACGTCCCGGCCGCCAGCGAGGACTTCCGCGCGACCATCAACGAACCGCCGCGACTCTATAAATACTCGGCCAAGCCCCCCTCGCTCCTGTTCTTCGATTTCCCCTAATTCTCAAACCCTAGCTCGCCGGCCGATTTCTCTCGCCGCCGTTAGGGGCCACCCCAAGCACCGCCGTGAAGCCCAAGAGCTTCGCCGCGTCTTCAGCTTCCTCCTCGCCAACGTACGCTTGCCGGGAAGCTCTGTGGCCGGCGAATCGAGACCTCCTTTCACCGCCAGTCACAAGCAAGCGTCGATGTTCGCCGTCAATGTGGGACCCCGCAGGCCTCGCCGACACGCTCGCTGTACTCGCGGTGAGCTTCTCCATCGAATGGCATGCTCGCCTTGTTTCCTAGACCGCCGTAGCATCACCGCGCCGAGAACCCGTGACCGCCGCCGCTGTTTGTGCTCGCCGGAGTTACACCGGTGACCAATAGGGGGCGGCGCCGCTAGCACTAGATTTGTCTCGTCGTCCCGGTTCCAACGAGCACACGCACATCACCGCGGGTAGCCTCAATCGCCGGCGGCTATCACCGGTAACCCGCCGGCAGTGAACCCCCTGGCCACGTTCCCCAATTTTGACCATTCAACGCCACCGTGGTCGCCGACGTGTCTCCGGCCCACGGGTCGGTGACCGGTGGGTAGCCTAACCCGGTACATATAGTAATTTTAGTTTAAATCAAATCCATCAATTACTGCAACTTCAAATAATTCTAGAAAAATCATATTAACTCAGAAAAATAAAAATAAGACATCAACATTCTTATAAAAGTAAATACTATTTAATAAAAATATAATATGAAATCTTTATTTTTAAGAAAAAATTAATTGTTTAATACTTGTTGTTTAAAGCCTTTAATTTTAATTCTAAATACAATTAAAATTCAGAAATTAAGAAAACATGTATAAAATAAATAAAACAAGTAAGTAAATAAAGAAAACATGAAAACTAATTTTCTTTATTTATTATTTTGTTAAATCCTTATTAGAAGGATTTAAACCCTAATTAATTATTATCTTAATTATTAATTATTTAAAAATATTAAAATGCCAAATTCAATATTATTCTTATTTCAAAATTATTAATAACTTCAACCAAGAACTAATTGACAATTAGGAAACCCTAAGTTTCATATTGAATAAGAACACAAACCCATAATTTTATGTGGGATACTAAAATCCTAATTCATTAGGAACCCTAGCTCCACTAATCCATTTGAACCCTAATTTGCCACTAACCTAAACCCTAGGTTATAGTATGTGATCATAACACTTTCTTTTCATTCATAGGTTTATAATGAGCAACTCAATGGTTGTTCATATCCACATAAAATGTAGAAGACCCATCACTAATAAATTGGTATCCCATGTGTTCATCTTCATCAGACCTAAATAATCAAGTAGGGCCAACCAAGTGTAAACCATAGATTCTATAACCAAAGCCAGCATCCTTATTCATCCCTACTTAGCATCACACCATTGTGATGAACCTCGAGAGCAACTATGCCAAATCTCGAGCATTACCTAACCATATTCCACTAAACCCTACTAGTGTTGGATACTTATCAACCAACCTATTTAGAAGCCAAATATTCCTTACTTAATAGAACCAACAGTAAAACTTAGACAACCACAACCCTAATTATCATACTTGTTCTTTACTTAAGAACATGTTCTTCAAAAGTTATTCTTTTTGAAGTATATGATAATTAATCATTAACCATGCCATATAGTACTAAAACTGACCACCGTTACGTACTTGTTAACATTATGCCAATTATCATTCTTTGTGTGCTCAATTGATTATTATGCTCTATTATCTACCTGTTTATAATACCAAGTAAACCACACTTGAATAAGAACTTTGTATGTGAATCACTCTAAAAGTGCAACACACCCTAAACCAATCATTACAACTCACTGATCCTAAATCCTCGGGGTTAGGTCACGCTTAGAGCGATTGCATCTCATTCTTATGCATTATTGCATCTTTGCCAATCTTTTAAACATCGTCCTTACCGGACGATGATGCTATTTCAGAATTTGGAGTTATTACGCATCGAAGACCTTGTCTGCATAATCTTGCAGCCAAGAAAGGCAAGTTCATCACTTGCTCATGTCATTTGAGTATTTCTATCAAATTACATGCAAATTATTATGGTTATCACTATTGCATAAAAAACCAAAACCACTACTTTCATAACTATGAATATGACTATGTGGTGGGCAATGGAACCATGGATTGTGTTGATATGGTGGAGGTTCCATTGCAAGGGTTAATATCCATCTAGGATTAAACAACAAATGTCGCCAGTGATTCTTGTGCCGTAATACCCGTGTTAACCATAAGATCCGGAGTGGGACGGAGTAGTCAAAAGTGTTTCCACCTCTCGTACATCAACGGATGCGCTTACCAGTAGACACTTGACCCAGGTTGGGCAAGCGGTGGGGTGGGGATCCCATTCTAATTCCCCACGGTAAGTGGTCTATGATGGGTTGCGGCTACCGGCGAAGGAGTTTGGTTAACGAGTCCCAAACCGTTGTCGTGGTCGGGGTCCATCCTTAATTGGTGTAAGAGGACCGACGAGGACCCGGGGTCGGGGTATGCAACAAAGGGTGGGTGTGCGAGGTAGCGGAGGAACATGATTGGCTAGACCTTATACCGGGCCTCACACCATAGGAAGTGTGGACGAGGAATGTACACCTGGTTGGCACCAAGGTTAAGATCTCTTATGGGTAAAGCAACACACCTCTGCAGAGTGTAAAGAACCGTGACCTGCCACTCCCCGTTCCGGGATATGGAAGCTGCGAACGCGGCCGGAAAGGAGCTCCATGAAGTTCTAGTAAACCGGTGAAGGCTGACGGACATAGCTCTTCCGAATAAAAGCAACCTCTTGAAGAAATGATTATGAAAACCTGCATTGGTATTAGACTTTCCGGTCTAATGCCGTAGCTAGTGCATTAAACACCTCTTTCCTATAATGAACTTGTTGAGTACGCTCGTACTCATCCCACTCTTAAATCCCCGCTTAGATATGGAGGCATCGAAGGAGGATCTACAGTGCAACTCGAAGACCGAGGAGTCAACAACTACTTCACGAGATAGGACCATGTCAGAGGAGTCAGATACCACATCCAACAAGAAGAAAACCTAGTTTAGCCATAGAAGGGAACTAGCTTCCTAAACCTAGCTCCTATTTAGCTAGAGTCTATTCTTAGCCTCTCGTAGTTAGTGAAATACTCTACAAATAGAGTTCGTGATAAGACTAGACTACGAGTCGTTCTTCCGGAGTTTATTTGCGGTTTCACCTCATTGTAAAGTAGGAGGTCTGTGATGATCTTATGTAACGAGTCGATGTTGTAATTATATAGACATACCTTGGACCCGCATATGTTTCGTTGTACCACTCTGAGCGATATAATACTAGTGGAACGGTGTTTCATTGGTGTTATATCAGACTTGCATACTACACCATGCAGTGGTATGCCGGGTCACCACAGTTGGTATCAGAGCAAATGCTTTGACCCTAGGATTAAAACCTTTAAAGGAGACCTATAGGATTGGTAGTGTCTATAGGAAGTTGTCCTAGGTAAACCAAATACTTCTTATGACTTAAGATGGGTATTCACTTGAGAATAATCCTGACACACTTGAGTCAACATTTCTTACCTATATTTCCTAAGTAATGTTAGTTAACTAATCCTAAACATATAGTACACCATGAAGTCCTCAAACAATAGATGAGTAGACCCCAGTTGGTATACAATACATGGTAGTCCAAAGAGAGGATACAACCATAAGGAAGATATCCTATTGGAAGATGTGTACCAACACATGTTATGGTTAAGTAAGAATTATCCAGACTTGTAATAGAAGTAAGATCAAGTGATGAAGATAATTAAGCTATCCTAATAGAAAATGTAGACCCAGATAAGTAATGAGTAAGTAAAATTTTCTAGACGTGTGAAACAATTGATAGTAAGTGATAACTATGAGTCATATGAGGTAATATAGACCATGATGAGTCAATCATGGGAGATAAGGAAGAGAGATATGAATAAAATATGATTACTTACATGGTAGAGTTGTTAATCATATATGATTCACCCGAGAATCATTATGTGATGGAATAGAACATTATAAGTATTTTGGAGGAGTACAATAAGAAGCCAAGTGCTAAACAATAGTGCAAGAATTATGTCCCAAAACCATGGTAACTGTGTCAAGAACATTAGGTCCATAGCCTCACGATACTATAACTTGGAGGTATAAGAGCTATATTCCAATAGTGATGTGTCTAGAATAGTGATGTTAGAACCAGACATATCATTGAAGTAGTCCTCAACAAAATGGAAGCTAAGTTAGTATTTCCAAAGAAAATTAGGTTAACCACAACTATCCTAGACCACTTTGTTTCAACTTTATCTCATTGCAAATGTGCAACTAAGGTAAAGGTTGAGACAAATAGTAGAATGCCAACTATATGTGCTAAGTATCACGATATAAACCTGTCTTATGTGGTGTTATATACTACACATCAGAGCCTGATGTTTAGAGATGTCTTACTCAACTATTATATTCAGGCTTATGATGGTGTGTATTATATGCACAAAGCTGAATTTTCTTGGATTTTATTGGATTTTCATTGTTTGACTAGATCCATACATGAAGTTTGACTTTGGTATGCAAATGCATGTTGCTATATCAAGTTCTTACTTAATGCTATAGATCTAGAGGGTAATGGTATTCGTGTGAGGAAGTGACGAATTATGAAGATTCTGAAGACAAGATGAAGGTTCATCAGAAAAAAGGAAGTAAAGTTGTGGGATGTAACCACAATACTCTGAATGAAGTACAATCGGAAACTCATGCTTACCTCAACAAAGGAGTACCTTTGTACGAAAGAAGCATGAAGGTGAGAAATATAATGATCATGGTGAAGCTGAAGCAGATGCATAGTCAACATAGAAGAGGGAATGCAAGGGAAATCACTTAGGATACTATATTCATAGTGTCAGCTAGTGGTTTTCTTGCAAAATAAACCCTGAATGAAGGAAGGCGATATATGAAATCATAGCAGACATAAGAAGACCATAGTCGATATCAGAAGATCACAATTGGTATAATATCAATATTACGAGATAAAGTAGAAGATGTCTCGTCCAGTTGATCAGAACCTATAATAGAATCCATTTTTTAGATATCAAATAGCCACAGTTGGTATAATAACCACAGCTGGTATCAGTTGGTATTACAAATAGTCCACGATTTAAGTATTTGTAACAAAAGTTTGTGAACAAATAAAAATCTTGTCGACCAAATAGCTAGATCTATAATCATTTAGTCGAAGGATTCACAATGGATGTCCACAATTGAGTGGATACACCATAAACATTCTTCGCGAGACCTTAGAAGAAGTAAAACCCATAAATTAGAACTGGACCAATATTCCAACCATAAGTCCAATAGTTGGAAGAAAAGGAGTTGAAGACCATAAGAAAACTCTAAGGGGTAGAGTAAAGATTGAGTTGGATGTACAATAACTCAATACTTTGAGCATAATAGAAGAAGAAGGTCTGAACTGAGAGGAAGTTCGATCTTATTTTCATAAGATTGTTGAACATTACTTTCAGAAGGATGTCAGACCAGAAGCCGAGGTTCATACCTCGAGGAAGTAAGATGTGGACTATAACTTGAGAAAGTGAGTAGTATTTACTAATTAAAGCTCAAGTAAGTCAAGCATAAAGAAGTTGGACGAAGGAAATACAATAGGCTCAATAAAGCTCAAGAAGGCCAGATACCGAAGGAGATTGATTATACAAAAACTAAAGTCTATTTGAATGATTCCTTTCATGGAACCTAAATAACCCAAAATAGTTATAGGTATCAACTATAAACCATGATTGGATGGACTAAATTAGTCTAATCCATTCTTAGGAATAAACCATCACGACCATTTCCATAGTAAGCACCTTACTAAGTACCCATATTGAAGTTTTGGTAGTAAGGGAAAAACAAAGACCTATTTTATCAAATAGGAGAATGTTATCCAATTAGTCCTCAATAAAGACTGTCAGGACAAGAAGAAGTCCCAATCATTGAATATTCAATGAGAAAGGAAACAAGCTTATAATATTGGAAGAAATCATGGAAGTAAAGGAAGTAATAGTTGTTTGATGTCAGACACTAATGGATTCCAGGAAGAATCTGGACAAGGGATATATTCAATTATATCCAGTAAGATCAATACGGAGTTCGAGAAAAGTCGTAGTCTGGACAGGTCAGATCCACGCTCCGAAACGTGAGAGAGATCAAACTTCGAGGACGAAGTTTAGTTTAAGGGGTAGAGACTGTAATATCCCAGGTAATGGGGTTACAAAAATAGAGGAAACAGATGTGTGCATTGCATTCATGCATAGAAAATCTGTGGAATTTTCGCGCTTTAAAGTAAACAGTCACAGTAATTGAAGTTTCACTTGACCTTGGTGGAATTGAAGTAGCTCATCAAGTCAAGTGCTATAAACCTCAATGTGACCTTTGATAAAACCTTGTTTTGGGTAGAGATGATTTGATCTAAGGGGTTAGATCAAATGGAATCAAATCTAACACAACAACACTTTAATCAATGATTAATTACTTGGTCTTGTTAAGGATCACAACATGATAATCCTTGTCATAACATATGAACACCAATTCAATTGCAAATCAAGTAACAATAAAATGGAGAAATCATTCTTGACTTATCTTCTCCATGACTTAAAACTAATCCATGATCCTACCATAAAATATCATGGTATTCATTCTATATCAACCTTTGAAATTATAACAAGAAGATTCACTCCAGAAATAGATATTATTCTCCATTCCAAGTTATTACACCTCAAACCTAGAGAAGTGAGAGTTCTATAGTATTTATTAGTGAAGCAATTGAAAACCTTAAGCTAAAATCTTGGATATACATCCAAGTATTCAAATCATCATCTCTAAGAGAAAACCTAGGATATTATCCAAGACAATTCCTAGTGAGATAAACCATTTATATTTAACATAGACATTGATGATCACATCAATCTCTATAGAGCCTAACCTTAAGTTAGTATTAAAGTCCTTTCCAAAATGAGATAGAGACCAATCATACAAAATATAGCTTTATCTATTTAAGAATAAAGGACAACAATTGAACTAAAGTATTAGGTTGTAAACCATTTCCCTTGGAGTGGTGAGATAACCTAATATTACATGAAATAATACCATATCCATGAATTGATAAAGTAAGGAAGAGAACTATCCATATAACCAGATGATCATATCATCATTGATTAAGAAGAACTCTAAGTGTATATCTCAGACAATTCTTCTGGGGTACAAATTATTGAGACAACCATAATATGCCTGTCCTAGAAAGTCAAATAGAAGTGCTCTACCTTGATTGATCTAGACAATGCTTGATCATGGAAGTGAGAACCCATTTAATGAGAGATCCCTAGAAATCCAAACCTTGATCATTATAAATTTAGTGATGATCACAAAACCTAAGAACTTGAGGTAAGGATAGTAAGAAAAAGTGGATCATGCCTAATCCATGACCATGCTTTGGAGAAATAGGAGAATAATCCAAATGCTAACACTTATATGATTAGTACATATTAATTCATCACATGAAATCATAGGGAGATCACTAGTAAGCAAACCTAGGCTTATATCCCAACCTTAATTTATGAACCACTTGGTGATCATCAGTAGAATCCTACCATATCAATATTTCATAAATTAAAGAACCTAAGAAAACCTTAGAGTAAAACCCCATACTGAATATGGTGAGAAACCATCCATCCATATGACCAAAGTTAACTATAAAAAGAACTATAACAACTTTAGTTACTTTAATGATAAATTGAGGATATCAATAGAAGTTAATTGGGAGAAGACAAAACTAATTCTCTAGTCCTTAATAATTAAAGGAGCACATGAACAATCAAGCAAGTAATAACATTACCTTGGTTAGGGGAGATTAAACCCTAGCAAATGCAATATGATAGCATTCCAAATCTACAAACTAGGGTATATCTCAACCATAGTCTATGTATCACTATGATGATCATAACATGAACCTAGGCATAATTGAGATGCAAACCAATGGCCATTATGTGAATATGATGAGAACCCTAGAATTGCTCACTAGTTAAAGTTTATGCTTAAATATGGAAATTAAGAATAACCTAGTGCTAAACCATTTGATTAAAACCCAACAGTGGTGATCAACCACTTATCCTTATAACTAGACCAAACAATGATGAGAGTAGTATCTTTATTTTATAGTGCTATTAAAATATGATAATAGTGCTAACCTTGAAATAGGATAAACCTTACAATATCCTAGAAATAATTCTTCACATAAAATCATGATCCAATACCTCCTCATTACCATTCATTTTAAAAAAACCTAGCCTTAATCCAAATATATGTGAAACATTAATATTGCTAATACTAGCAAACCTTAATAATGTGTTCACTAAGCACATGTTCTAAAATTCAAACCATTTAAACAGATTTGATTCCTAAATTAAAGGGCAATTGAGGTGTACCCTAAATTCATGACTATTTTGAATTTTGAAGTGTGCCTCATAAGAACACAAAGGTAACCAATTATAAAAGATTGTTTAGTAACAAAACAATACAGTGAGCAAGATTATCAAATTGTTTCGATATTCAAATAGATTAGAACCTCCAAAATAAGATAGAATTCAAATTTAAAATCAAATAGCAAATTCAAATAAGTAAATAGAACAAGAATTTGAAAACAGAAAAAAAAAGAGGGAAAAGGACTTACCCTGCCAGGCCACAGCAGCCCAGCACCAGGCCACCCGAGCAGCCCAGCAGTGGCCCACGAGGCAACCCAGTATCACGGCCCAGCCCAGCCCGTGTAACGTTTCGCTCGGATAAGAGCGAAGACGACGTCTTCGTCTTCGTCTCTGCCTGCTCGACGCACAGGTGAGCGCCACGACGCCGGCGAGCCACGTCCCGGCCGCCAGCGAGGACTTCCGCGCGACCATCAACGAACCGCCGCGACTCTATAAATACTCGGCCAAGCCCCCCCTCGCTCCTGTTCTTCGATTTCCCCTAATTCTCAAACCCTAGCTCGCCGGCCGATTTCTCTCGCCGCCGTTAGGGGCCACCCCAAGCACCGCCGTGAAGCCCAAGAGCTTCGCCGCGTCTTCAGCTTCCTCCTCGCCAACGTACGCTTGCCGGGAAGCTCTGTGGCCGGCGAATCGAGACCTCCTTTCACCGCCAGTCACCAGCAAGCGTCGACGTTCGCCGTCGATGTGGGACCCCGCAGGCCTCGCCGACACGCTCGCTGTACTCGCGGTGAGCTTCTCCATCGAATGGCATGCTCGCCTTGTTTCCTAGACCGCCGTAGCATCACCGCGCCGAGAACCCGTGACCGCCGCCGCTGTTTGTGCTCGCCGGAGTTACACCGGTGACCAATAGGGGGCGGCGCCGCTAGCACTAGATTCGTCTCGTCGTCCCGGTTCCAACGAGCACACGCACATCACCGCGGGTAGCCTCAATCGCCGGCGGCTATCACCGGTAACCCGCCGGCAGTGAACCCCCTGGCCACGTTCCCCAATTTTGACCATTCAACGCCACCGTGGTCGCTGACGTGTCTCTGGCCCACAGGTCAGTGACCAGGTGGGTAGCCTAACCCGGTACATATAGTAATTTTAGTTTAAATCAAATCCATCAATTACTGCAACTTCAAATAATTCTAGAAAAATCATATTAACTCAGAAAAATAAAAATAAGACATCAACATTCTTATAAAAGTAAATACTATTTAATAAAAATATAATATGAAATCTTTATTTTTAATAAAAATTTAATTGTTTAATACTTGTTGTTTAAAGCCTTTAATTTTAATTCTAAATACAATTAAAATTCAGAAATTAAGAAAACATGTATAAAATAAATAAAACCAGTAAGTAAATAAAGAAAACATGAAAACTAATTTTCTTTATTTATTATTTTGTTAAATCCTTATTAGAAGGATTTAAACCCTAATTAATTATTATCTTAATTATTAATTATTTAAAAATATTAAAATGCCAAATTCAATATTATTCTTATTTCAAAATTATTAATAACTTCAACCAAGAACTAATTGACAATTAGGAAACCCTAAGTTTCATATTGAATAAGAACACAAACCCATAATTTTATGTGGGATACTAAAATCCTAATTCATTAGGAACCCTAGCTCCACTAATCCATTTGAACCCTAATTTGCCACTAACCTAAACCCTAGGTTATAGTATGTGATCATAACACTTTCTTTTCATTCATAGGTTTATAATGAGCAACTCAATGGTTGTTCATATCCACATAAAATGTAGAAGACCCATCACTAATAAATTGGTATCCCATGTGTTCATCTTCATCAGACCTAAATAATCAAGTAGGGCCAACCAAGTGTAAACCATAGATTCTATAACCAAAGCCAGCATCCTTATTCATCCCTACTTAGCGTCACACCAATGTGATGAACCTCAGGAGCAACTATGCCAAATCCTGAGCATTACCTAACCATATTCCACTAAACCCTACTAGTGTTGGATACTTATCAACCAACCTATTTAGAAGCCAAATATTCCTTACTTAATAGAACCAACAGTAAAACTTAGACAACCACAACCCTAATTATCATACTTGTTCTTTACTTAAGAACATGTTCTTCAAAAGTTATTCTTTTTGAAGTATATGATAATTAATCATTAACCATGCCATATAGTACTAAAACTGACCACTGTTCTGTACTTGTTACCATTATGCCAATTATCATTCTTTGTGTGCTCAATTGATTATTATGCTCTATTATCTACGTGTTTATAATACCAAGTAAACCACACTTGAATAAGAACTTTGTATGTGAATCACTCTAAAAGTGCAACACACCCTAAACCAATCATTACAACTCACTGATCCTAAATCCTCGGGGTTAGGTCACGCTTAGAGCGATTGCATCTCATTCTTATGCATTATTGCATCTTTGCCAATCTTTTAAACATCGTCCTTACCGGACGATGATGCTATTTCAGAATTTGGAGTTATTACGCATCGAAGACCTTGTCTCGCATAATCTTGCAGTCAAGAAAGGCAAGTTCATCACTTGCTCATGTCATTTGAGTATTTCTATCAAATTACTTGCAAATTATTATGGTTATCACTATTGCATAAAAACCAAAACCACTACTTTCATAACTATGAATATGACTATGTGGTGGGCAATGGAACCATGGATTGTGTTGATATGGTGGAGGTTCCATTGCAAGGGTTAATATCCATCTAGGATTAAACAACAAATGTCGCCAGGGGATTCTTGTGCCGTAATACCCGTGTTAACCATAAGATCCGGAGTGGGACGGAGTAGTCAAAAGTGTTTCCACCTCTCGTACATCAACGGATGCGCTTACCGTAGACACTTGACCCAGGTTGGGCAAGCGGTGGGGTGGGGATCCCATTCTAATTCCCCACGGTAAGTGGTCTATGATGGGTTGCAGCTACCGGCGAAGGAGTTTGGTTAACGAGTCCCAAACTGTTGTCGTGGTCGGGGTCCATCCTTAATTGGTGTAAGAGGACCGACGAGGACCCAGGGTCGGGGTATGCAACAAAGGGTGGGTGTGCGAGGTAGCGAAGGAACATGATTGGCTAGACCTTATACCGGGCCTCACACCATAGTAAGTGTGGACAGGAATGTACACCTGGTTGGCACCAAGGTTAAGATCTCTTATGGGTAAAGCAACACACCTCTGCAGAGTGTAAAGAACCGTGACCTGTCACTCCCTGTTCCGGGATATGGAACTGCGAACGCGGCCGGAAAGGAGCTCCATGAAGTTCTAGTAAACCGGTGAAGGCCGACGGACATAGCTCTTCCGAATAAAAGCAACCTCTTGAAGAAATGATTATGAAAACCTGCATTGGTATTAGACTTTCCGGTCTAATGCCGTAGCTAGTGCATTAAACACCTCTTTCCTATAATGAACTTGTTGAGTACGCTCGTACTCATCCCACTCTTAAATCCCCGCTTAGATATGGAGGCATCGAAGGAGGATCTACAGTGCAACTCGAAGACCGAGGAGTCAACAACTACTTCACGAGACAGGACCATGTCAGAGGAGTCAGATACCACATCCAACAAGAAGAAAACCTAGTTTAGCCATAGAAGGGAACTAGCTTCCTAAACCTAGCTCCTATTTAGCTAGAGTCTATTCTTAGCCTCTGTAGTTAGTGAAATACTCTACAAATAGAGTTCGTGATAAGACTAGACTACGAGTCGTTCTTCTGGAGTTTATTTGCAGTTTCACCTCATTGTAAAGTAGGAGGCTATGATGATCTTATGTAAAAGAGTCGATGTTGTAATTATATAGACATACCTTGGACCCGCATATGTTTCTGTTGTACCACTCTGAGCGATATAATACTAGTGGAACGGTGTTTCATTGGTCTTATATCAGACTTGCATACTACACCATGCAGTGGTATGCCGGGTCACCACATGCCGCGCTACTCCAACAGACGCGGGAAAAAGGCGCGCGCGCCAAATATTTTGCCGCCCGCGCGCTTTCGCGCTATCCCGCGCGGGAAACTTGCCGCGCGCGCTATATCACGCCACGCGCGAACGCGGCCAACTGCCACTTCCTCCACGCGTCGTTCTCTCTCCTCGCCTCCCTCCCTCCCGCGCCGCTTCACCTCCGGCCGCTCCGCCTCCGACCGCGCCGCCTCCGCGAGATGCCTCCGCGCCGCCGCCCCTCCTCCGGCTACCACGGTGTCCGGGCGCGGCCGAGCGGCCGGTTCGACGCGGAAATCCGCTCCGGCGAGGAGAGGATCCGCCTCGGCACGTTCGACACCGCGCACGAGGCGGCGCGGGCGACGACGCCGTCGCCTGGCGGCTCGGCCGCTCTCGGCGGACGATGAACTTCCACGAGTTCTTGACGCGGGGGCAAGCGGAGATGCTGGCGCCGCCGATGATCACGCGCGAACAGGAGCGCCGACAGCGGGAGCTGGAGCAGCGCCTCATCATCACCGAGCGCGACGAGGCGCTGCGCCTCGAATGGGCGCGCCGCTTCCCCGAGGACGTCGCCGCCACGGAGGCCTTCTACGGAATCCACGCGCAGAAGGAGGAGGAGAAGGCGGCGATGAAAGCGAAGAAAAAGGCGAGCCGCGAGAAGCGCCGCGCCGAATCCGCGGCGAGGAAGAAGGCGAGGGCCGAGGCGGCAGCGAGGAGGAAGGAGGAAAAGAAGAACGGCGCAGGGCCGTCGACCATCGTCCTCTCCTCCTCCTCCTCCGACTTCCAGTGGACGATGACGTCGACGCCGGTGTCGGACACGACACTGAGCAGCTCCGACTTTGACTGGGAGTCCGACGATCAGTCGGAGGAGTAGATTATTAGTATTTTCGTTTAAATGCCGCATTGTATCGCGCACTTTTAAAATATATTCGTATTTTCGATCATATTTGCATAGTTTGTTTGATGAATTTTCAAAAAAAACGGTCGGATTAGCGAGTTGATGACGCGCGCGCTGCAAAATAGAGCCTCTGCCGGAGGTGCGTTTTTCGCACACCAACGCGCGCTGCAAAATACAGCCTCTGCCGAAGGAAAATTCGCTATGCCGCGCGCCAGCGGTATACAGCGCGCCCAATCGCCGGTATAGCGCGCCGCGATATAGCGCGTCTGTTGGAGATGCTCTAAATGCCTTCCCAGACCGCCCAATAGCAGGTGAGAAACACATCCAGTCAAGTAGACTCTCAGCGCACGCCAACGCACATACCACAGGAGTTGCTCCCGCCGTCTTCCTCGACTCCATCTTCAAGAGAGATCAACGCATTAACCTTGCAAGACGTGCTGTCGATGCCACCATGACGCCGCATGCCTCCACCCTCCTGCACGTATACATCATCCCGCATCTGTCGTCGATACCCTGCAGCACCATGCCACTGAGACTTAGCCCCAACAATGTGGTAGATGAACACCACTCCACCTAAGTCCGCCAACATCCAGCAGCTGCTCCAAAAACGATGCCCCAAGAGGTAGAACGACGCAGGATGCGCCGCCATCGTCCGATCCGGGAGACCCGGACCTATGGTTTCCCCCGGAGCAGCACGAGTGAGAAACCGTAGACTGCGACGACGATGCCTTCAAGAAGGTTGCGGCGCGACACGTCACCATCGTCCGCCAACTGAAGTCGGAACACGGTTTTTACCGGCAGCCGCGCATCCCCAACTCGCCGAGTGTAGTGCCAAGACGGGCAAAGATGACGCCTTCGACAAGGTAACGACATCGACCGACGCCGCCATCATCCGCCAAGACCGAGGTCGAGGCTCAGTTTTCACCGGCTGCCATGACACCCCGGACTAGATCACCATCGCCGGAAACCTGTGTGAGATCCCATGATCCCCCACACAGGACTACCAGCCTGGCCGACCACCTCCGACGAAGAAGAAGGCCGCCTCCTCCATCGAACCCGAGGTTGCTGCCCCATGCGTCCTCGAACCGCGAGAGAAACCCAAGGTCACCACCCCGCACCGGCGAGAAGCGGAGGGGATGGCACAAGCCATCCCACCACCAGCCACCACCGGTGTGCCGCCGACGGGAGGCAGGGGAGGCCGCAGCACTCTGGCCACCGCCGCCCCTTCTTCCTCCGACCGCCGCCGTCCCGCCATCACACGGGATGGAGGAGGTCTACCGCCGCCGCCGTCGAGGGAATGACCCAGCCGCCGCCCCATCCGCGTCAAGAGGGAAAGCCCCCGCCGCCGCCACGCCCCGAGGTCTTTGCCCCGGCGGCGCTGCCGGCGGCGGCGGCGGGAGGAGAAGGGTTGGGGTTGGGGGCGGCTAGGGTTGGGGTTGGGGGCGGCTAGCTTGAATCGCGCCGGATAAAAAAAGCCTTTGAGGCGCGCGGCTGTAGACGTTTTTTTGTCTAGCATGCTTCAAATCCCTTTGGGGGACGGTTTAGGGACGTGACTGGAGATGCTCCAACGGGTTGTCATCTTCGCATGGTCCATAGTTCGTAGTGTTGTTTAAGACTGTCATCTTACGGTATGTTTCTTCTCTGCTCCGCCGGTCTCGTTTACATTTGAGGACCCGTTAAGAGGGAAGCAAGCCAACAATACTGTGGTGACCCAGCGTACCACTGCATGGTGTAGTACACAAGTCGTTGACATAACACAAGTGAAACACCGTTCCACCCATATTACATCTCTCAGAGTGGTACAACAGAAACATATGCGAGTCCAAGGTATGTCTATAGAAGTACACACGAAC
>NC_061512.1:101086540-101145915 GCF_022539505.1 Lolium rigidum | reverse complement strand
GGCGAGGTCACCGGAGATTTAGGTGAGGCGCCTTCGTGGCGTTCGGTGTGTGGTGTGAGTACCGCATCTTGGGGTGAGGCCTTTGTGGCGTTGGTGTGCATCGAGCAACCACACCTCAAGGTGAGCCTCTTGTGGCGTTCGGGAGCACTAAGCCACCGCACCTCTCCACCGGAGATTAGCACTCGCAAGAGTGTGAACTCCGGGATAAATCATCGTCTCCCGCGTGCCTCGGTTATCTCTATACCCGAGCTGTTTACTTATGCACTTTACCTTGTGATAGCCATCGTGCTTGAAGTTATATATATCTTGCTATCACATACTTGCTTGTATTGCTTATCATAAGTTATTGGTGCACATAGATGAACCATTGCTTAGAATAAGTTGTTGGTGCACATAGGTGAACCATAGTATATAGGCTTTGGGCTTGACAAAGTAAACGCTAGTTTTATTCCGCATTTGTTAAGCCCATCTCGTAATAAATTTAAATCGCCTATTCACCCCCCCCCCCTAGGCGACATCCGTGTCCTTTCAATATGTGTTGATCTATGCTTCGCTCTAAGAAGGCTCTTTCTACTTCTTTCCCAGTCAAAGAAATAAAGTTTGTTAAAAAGATTTTTTTTCTATGACCAAACGGTTAGGAACAATTATCAATGCATAATCTTGCTTATGAATCATTTATATCTTGCAAAATGAGTTTTTAATTATCCGTAGTACTTGTTCATTTAATATTATGCAAGATGTCTTTATTTTTTTGCACATTTGAAGTTTATGTTTTCTTTTACTTTAATGATGAGGTATTTACTTATCAATAAACCGTCATATTTTGAGTAGCAATGATCGTGAATTTTGTATTGTGTATCTATTGACAACAAACAACAAAGCACATTCATTTATCACCTTTATGCTCGAGGATGAGCATATGTTAAGCTCGGGGATGCTGATGCATGTGGAATGCATCTATAGTAGTTGTAGTTTATTGTGACTTATTCCATCTAACTGATGCATATACGTGGTTAAAATCATGTTTTAGAATGATTTTCAGGATTTTCCTAAAAGATCTCCTTTATTTGTATTATAACTTTGTAGGAAGGAAAATCCTCTTTTGCGTACTTTTTATTTCAGTGACCTTCGTGAACTCAAGGACCTAGGATTTTTACTATGAAAGTTTTTATGGATAATTGATACGTGTCCGACGTATCGATAATTTCTTATGTTCCATGCCACATTATTGATGATATCTACATGTTTTATACACATTATATGTCGTATTTATGCATTTTCCGGCACTAACCTATTAACGAGATGCCGAAGAGCCGATTCTTTGTTTCTGCTGTTTTTGGTTTCAGAAATCCTAGTAAAGAAATATTCTCGGAATTGGACGAAATCAACGCCTAGGGTCCTATTTTTGCACGAAGCTTCAGAAGACCGAGGGGGAAAGGAAGTGGGGCCATGAGGCGCCGCCACAGCAGGGCGGCGCGGCCCAGCCCTAGGCCGCGCGGCCCTGGTGTGTGGGGCCCTCGTGTGGCCCCCCGCGTTGCCCTTCCGCCTACTTAAAGCCTTCGTTGCGAAACCCCCAGTACCGAGAGCCACGATACGGAAAACCTTCCAGAGACGCCGTCGCCGCCAATCCCATCTCGGGGGATTCAGGAGATCGCCTCCGGCACCCTGCCGGAGAGGGGAATCATCTCCCGGAGGTCTCTTCATCGCCATGATCGCCTCCGGATCGATGAGTGAGTAGTTCACCCCTGGACTATGGGTCCATAGCAGTAGCTAGATGGTCGTCTTCTCCTCATGTGCTTCATTGTCGAATCTTGTGAGCTGCCTAACATGATCAAGATCATCTATCTGTAATTCTATATGTTGTGTTTGTCGGGATCCGATGGATAGAGAATACTATGTTATGTTGATTATCAATCTATTACCTATGTGTTGTTTATGATCTTGCATGCTCTCCGTTATTAGTAGAGGCTCTGGCCAAGTTTTTGCTCTTAACTCCAAGAGGGAGTATTTATGCTCGATAGTGGGTTCATGTCTCCGTGAATGCGGGGAGTGACAGAAACCTCTAAGGTTATGGATGTCTTGTTGCCACTAGGGATAAAACATTGATGCTATGTCCGAGGATGTAGTTATTGATTACATTACGCACCATACTTAATGCAATTGTCTGTTGTTTGCAACTTAATGCTGGAAGGGGTTCGGATGATAACACTGAAGGTGGACTTTTTAGGCATAGATGCATGCTTGGATAGCGGTCTATGTACTTTGTCGTAATGCCCAATTAAATCTCACAATATTCATCATGTCATGTATGTGCATTGTTATGCCCTCTCTATTTGTCAATTGCCCGATCTGTAATTTGTTCACCCAACATGCTATCATATGGGAGAGACACCTCTAGTAAGCTGTGGACCCCGGTCCATTCTTTTACATCGAATACAATCTACTTGCAATACTTGTTCTCTTGTTTTTCGCAAACAATCATCATCCACACTATACATCTAATCCTTTGTTACGAGCAAGCCGGTGAGATTGACAACCTCATCTGTTTCGTTGGGGCAAAGTACTTTGGTTGTGTTGTGCAGAGTTCCACGTTGGCGCCGGAATCCCTGGTGTTGCGCCGCACTACATCCTGCCGCCATCAACCTTCAACGTGCTTCTTGGCTCCTCCTGGTTCGATAAACCTTGGTTTCTTTCCGAGGGAAAACTTGTCTGTTGTGCGCATCATACCTTCCTCTTGGGGTTCCCAACGAACGTGTGAGTTACACGCCATCAAGCTCTTTTTACGGCGCCGTTGCCGGGGAACGAAGAAAAGTTACACCACAAAGATTTTCAACTCCCACGTCAACAGCTCTTTTTCTGGCGCCGTTGTCGGGGAGATCAAGACATGTTGCAAGGGGAGTCTCCACAATCCAATCTCTTTACTTTGTTTTTGTCTTGCTTTATTTTATTTACTACTTTGTTTGCTGCATTATATCAAAACACAAAAAAAATAGTTGCTAGCTTTACTTTATTTACTGTTTTGCACTCTATATCAAAAACACAAAAAAATTAGTTACTTGCATTTTACTTTTGTTACCATGTCTAGTTCTGCACTTGTTACTTCTTCACCTGAGGAATTAGTCTTCACTTTTAAACAAGGGAATGAGGAGAGTTTTAAAGATGCTTGGTCCAGAATTTTTACTTCTTATCGTAAAACTGAACGTCAAATGACTCTAAGTTTGCTCCTTAGTAATTTTTATTTTGGTCTTATGATTCGCTATAGATATGCCTTGGATGTTGTAGTGGGAGGAGATTTCCTTCATTGCAACGGGGATCAAGCTTTTAATGCCATAAAGAAGTTGGTTGCATCATATGATTCAGCTAATAACTTTGATTCAGCCATTATTAGCATTTATAATAGATATAACACTCTTGAGACAAGTGCATCTCGCTTGAATGAAAATTATGGATATGTTCGTAACCGTCTTGATCAAGTTTTAGTGAACTCTGAACCTTCATTATGAGATCCTAATATTACAATTGTTATAGGTGACCAAACTCTTCATGCTAATTGTGATATTATGACTGAATTTTGCCTAATGCCTAAGAGTATTCATAAATCTCTGAAACTATTGGGAGCAGTCATAGATATGGGAGAAGGCACCCTAAAATTCACCTCTACACCCGGGGGTAGACATATATTCCCTAAACCAAAGAGTAAGAAAAAGAACAAGAAAGGTAAGGGTAAAGCCCAAGGTAATGCTGATGCCTCACCTCTTGATAACACTTGATACACACTTTCTGCGCCTAGCTGAAAGGCGTTAAAGAAAAGCGCTTATGGGAGACAACCCATGTTTTTACTACAGTATTTTTGTTTTATATTTGAGTCTTGGAAGTTGTTTACTACTGTAGCAACCTCTCCTTATCTTAGTTTTGTGCTTTGTTGTGCCAAGTAAAGTCTTTGATAGTAAAGTGAATACTAGATTTGGATTACTGCGCAGAAACAGATTTCTTTGCTGTCACGAATTTCGACCTGCCTCTCTGTAGGTAGCTCAGAAAAATATGCCAATTTACGTGCGTGATCCTCAGATATGTACGCAACTTTCATTCAATTTGGGCATTTTCATTTGAGCAAGTCTGGTGCCTCAATAAAATCCATCTTTACGGACTGTTCTGTTTTGACAGATTCTGCCTTTTATTTCGCATTGCCTCTTTTGCTATGTTGGATGAATTTCTTTGTTCCATTAATATCCAGTAGCTTTATGCAATGTCCAGAAGTGTTAAGAATGATTGTGTCACCTCAGAACATGTTAATTTTTATTATGCACTAACCCTCTAATGAGTTGTTTCGAGTTTGGTGTGGAGGAAGTTTTCAAGGATCAAGAGAGGGAAATGATATATGATCAAGGAGAGTGAAAACTCTAAGCTTGGGGATGCCCCAGTGGTTCACCCCTGCATATTCTAAGAAGACTCAAGCGTCTAAGCTTGGGGATGCCCAAGGCATCCCCTTCTTCATCGACAACATTATTAGGTTCCTCCCCTGAAACTATATTTTTATTTTGTCACATCTTATGTGCTTTACTTGGAGCGTCGGTTTGTTTTTGTTTTTTGTTTTGTTTGAATAAAATGGATCCTAGCATTCATTGTGTGGAAGAGAGACACGCTCCGCTGTTGCATATGGACAAATATGTCCTTAGGCTTTACTCATAGTATTCATGGCGAAGGTTGAATCTTCTTCGTTAAATTGTTATATGGTTGGAATCGGGAAATGCTACATGTAGTAATTCTAAAATGTCTTGAATAATTTGATACTTGGCAATTGTTGTGCTCATGTTTAAGCTCTTGCATCATATACTTTTCACCCATTAATGAAGAAATACATAGAGCTTGCTAAATTTGGTTTGCATATTTGGTCTCTCTAAAGTCTAGATAATTTCTAGTATTGAGTTTGAACAACAAGGAAGACGGTGTAGAGTCTTATAATGTTTACAATATGACTTTTATGTGAGTTTTGTTGCACCGGTTCATCCTTGTGTTTGTTTCAAATAACCTTGCTAGCCTAAACCTTGTATCGAGAGGGAATACTTCTCATGCATCCAAAATCCTTGAGCCAATCACTATGCCATTTGTGTCCACCATACCTACCTACTACATGGTATTTCTCCGCCATTCCAAAGTAAATTGCTTGAGTGCTACCTTTAAAATTTCCATTCTTTACCTTTGCAATATATAGCTCATGGGACAAATAGCTTAAAAACTATTGTCGTATTGAATATGTACTTATGCACTTTATTTCTTATTAAGTTGCTTGTTGTGCGATAACCATGTTTCTGGGGACGCCATCAACTACCCTCTTTGTTGAATATCATGTGAGTTGCTATGCATGTCCGTCTTGTCTGAAGTAAGGGAGATCTACCACTTTAATGGTTAGAGCATGCATATTGTTAGAGAAGAACATTGGGCCGCTAACTAAAGCCATGAATCATGGTGGAAGTTTCAGTTTTGGACATATATCCTCAATCTCATATGAGAACACTAATTGTTGCTACATGCTTATGCATTAAAGAGGAGTCCATTATCCGTTGTCTATGTTGTCCCGGTATGGATGTCTAAGTTGAGAATAATCAAAAGCGAGAAATCCAAAATGCGAGCTTTCTCCTTAGACCTTTGTACGGGCGGCATGGAGGTACCCCTTTGTGACACTTGGTTAAAACATGTGTATTGCGATGATCCGGTAGTCCAAGCTAATTAGGACAAGGTGCGGGCACTATTAGTATACTATGCATGAGGCTTGCAACTTGTAAGATATAATTTACATAATACATATGCTTTATTACTACCGTTGACAAAATTGTTTCTTGTTTTCAAAATAAAAGCTCTAGCACAAATATAGCAATCGATGCTTTCCTCTTTGAAGGACCTTTCTTTTACTTTTATGTTGAGTCGGTTCACCTATCTCTCTCCACCTCAAGAAGCAAACACTTGTGTGAACTGTGCATTGATTCCTACATACTTGCATATTGCACTTGTTATATTACTCTATGTTGACAATTATCCATGAGATATACATGTTATAAGTTGAAAGCAACCGCTGAAACTTAATCTTCCTTTGTGTTGCTTCAATACCTTTACTTTGATTTATTGCTTTATGAGTTAACTCTTATGCAAGACTTATTGATACTTGTCTTGAAGTGCTATTCATGAAAAGTCTTTGCTTTATGATTCAGTTGTTTACTCATGTCATTACCATTGTTTTGATCGCTGCATTCATTACATATGTTTACAATAGTATGATCAAGGTTATGATGGCATGTCACTCCATAAATTATCTTTGTTATCGTTTACCTGCTCGGGACGAGCAGAACTAAGCTTGGGGATGCTGATACGTCTCCGACGTATCGATAATTTCTTATGTTACATGCCACATTATTGATGATATCTACATGTTTTATACACATTATATGTCGTATTTATGCATTTTCCGGCACTAACCTATTAACGAGATGCCGAAGAGCCGATTCGTTGTTTTCTGCTGTTTTTGGTTTCAGAAATCCTAGTAAAGAAATATTCTCGGAATTGGACGAAATCAACGCCCGGTGTCCTATTTTTGCACGAAGCTTCGGAAGACCGAGGGGAAAGGAAGTGGGGCCACGAGGCGCCGCCACGAGCAGGGCGGCGCGGCCCAGCCCTAGGCCGCGCGGCCCCGGCGTGTGGGGCCCTCGTGTGGCCCCCGCGTTGCCCTTCCGCCTACTTAAAGCCTTCGTCGCGAAACCCCCGGTACCGAGAGCCACGATACGGAAAACCTTCCAGAGATGCCGCCGCCGCCAATCCCATCTCGGGGGATTCAGGAGATCGCCTCCGGCACCCTGCCGGAGAGGGGAATCATCTCCCGGAGGTCTCTTCATCGCCATGATCGCCTCCGGATCGATTAGTGAGTAGTTCACCCCTGGACTATGGGTCCATAGCAGTAGCTATATGGTCGTCTTCTCCTCATGTGCTTCATTGTCGGATCTTGTGAGCTGCCTAACATGATCAAGATCATCTATCTGTAATTCTATATGTTGTGTTTGTCGGGATCCGATGGATAGAGAATACTATGTTATGTTGATTATCAATCTATTACCTATGTGTTGTTTATGATCTTGCATGCTCTCCGTTATTAGTAGAGGCTCTGGCCAAGTTTTTACTCTTAACTCCAAGAGGGAGTATTTATGCTCGATAGTGGGTTCATGTCTCCGTGAATGCGGGGAGTGACGAGAAACCTCTAAGGTTATGGATGTACTTGTTGCCACTAGGGATAAAACATTGATGCTATGTCCGAGGATGTAGTTATTGATTACATTACGCACCATACTTAATGCAATTATCTGTTGTTTGCAACTTAATACTGGAAGGGGTTCGGATGATAACCTGAAGGTGGACTTTTTAGGCATAGATACATGCTGGATAGCGGTCTATGTACTTTGCCGTAATGCCCAATTAAATCTCACAATATTCATCATGTCATGTATGTGCATTGTTATGCCCTCTCTATTTGTCAATTGCCCGACTGTAATTTTTGCACCCAACATGCTATCTTATGGGAGAGACACCTCTAGTGAACTGTGGACACCGGTCCATTCTTTTACATCGAATACAATCTACTGTAATACTTGTTCTACTGTTTTCTGCAAACAATCATCATCCACACTATACATCTAATCCTTTGTTACAGCAAGCCGGTGAGATTGACAACCTCACTCTTTCGTTGGGGCAAAGTACTTTGATTGTGTTGTGCAGGTTCCACGTTGGCGCCGGAATCCCTGGTGTTGCGCCGCACTACATCCCGCCGCCATCAACCTTCAACGTGCTTCTTGGCTCCTCCTGGTTCGATAAACCTTGGTTTCTTTCTGAGGGAAAATTTGCTGCTGTGCGCATCATACCTTCCTCTTGGGGTTCCCAACGAACGTGTGAGTTACACGCCATCAATAATCAAGACCTAGAGCACATGGACCTCACATGGGCCAGCAGAAGGGCAAACATGAGGCCCATGGCGCATCCAGATACCTCTATCGTGCCATGGGTCCGACCTGGCACCTCGCTGCTCCGATATCGTTGATCTTCGTGTCCCTCGACTCATTTTGCCGAAAACGCCTATATATACACCCGTCTCCGCGATCTTGAAGCACGGCGCACCACGAAAATGGAAATACAAAAGGGAGAAGATCCAACAAATATTGGAGGGGGAAACGCCGCCGACTCGCATATTCAACCTCTCCAACAATATCTCCATCATATCCATGATGAAGAGGAAGTAGTACCCCCGAACTATGGGTTTGTGGAAATAGCTTGCTTTACCTCTCTCTCATGCTATTATTGTTCTAGTGTCACATAAGGTGCCCAACATGATTGTGGCCATCTATTTTGTAATCCCTTTGACGTGGATCTTGGTTTCTATGAGATGAGAATTTGAGATAGCAATTTTCAGATTGTGTTTGATGTATGACTAGATTTATATTATGTAACTTGTTCTTTATTACATGTTTTGATCAAACTAGTATGGTAGGGCATGTGAGGGGGAATGCGTGCATTATTATTGGAGTTACATGTTAGTATGGAACTGGATAGTGATAGAAATTTTGGATCCTACTATGGTCTTTACCTTTCCGCTGTTACCTCACAAGGCGTAAATGAATACATGTGTTACTATTACCTTGTGACAAACAAAGGTGATACCATATCTTTTGATGTAGCATAATTGATATTCAACATTATGCCATAGAAGCAAAGACAATACTCTGTTTATCTTAAATCGAGTTTCTGGAGTTTTCTCTTACTACAGGAGTCAATAGGACATGATGCCCATATGAATATTTATCAACCACATTATGAAGTTACATCAATATTATGTCTTCTTTGAAGCTGTTTTGATTCCAACATATTTATGAGAGAGTAGACAAATGAAACTATGAAGCCCGATCCATTTTCAATCATAAGAAACACCCTTGTGGGAAAAATACCCTCGCCACATCACTTTGCTTTTAGAGTCCCAACAAATTGGTATCCTAGTGAATCAGGTGACATCACATGCTCACCGGCCTAGTTCCATCCTACAACCCAAGCGCGGCGTCTTTCAATGTCGTGACCACCATGGTAAGCCTTGTTGATTTCTATTCCATATAGTCCTAATCTATGAAGTGTTGCAACTATTGCAGCAGGCTGAAAACGAGCGTTGGTCCTTGTTGGCTACACCGTGCTGTGGCCAGGCTCGACTGGCGCCATTGGTCGCCCACGCGTGACACTAGTGACCCATCTGCAGAGCGTCCCTAGGTATACCTGGCCATGGGCAGCCCGGCCCGGCCCGAAATTCCCGGGCCAAGCCCGACCCGACCATGCCTCCGGGCCGGGCATGGGCCTGATTTTTTGGCCCGATGGTCAGCATGGGCCGGGCCTGGGCCATCATTTTGTGCAATTTTGTGAAGCGGCCCGGCTCGAGGCCCGACGGGCTTTCTATGTGATGGGCCGGGCTTGGGCCCATTTTTTCGGCCCGACGGTCGGGCCTGGCCGGGTCTGGGCCAAGATTTTCCACGTTGGGCCTTGGTCGGCCCGGCCCGAGGCCCGGCCCAGCCCGATAAATGCTCAGCTATACTCCTAGGGCATGGCTACCCAGAGAAGGGGCAGGGCGGCCAGGATCACCATCGGACCAACGGCGACGGTGGAGGAGCGACAACAACGACCACAATGGCAACGACAAGGGCAATGGGCGCACTAATCAGATCTGCATCAAACAAGCACGAACTTTGTGGGATGAAATCAATATATTCACATATCATGTACACGTACCGACGTCTCGCAGTCCAGCTCTGGCCCGCGGCGTAGCTCTCGGTCGGTCGATGTCGTCCCCCGTCATCTTAAGCTTTCGTGGAGAGGGTAGAGAGGTTAAATAGAAAGTATGGATAGGTAGGAGACAAAACTTGATTAGTAAGTTGTTCGTAGTGGTGCACACCTGTCGGCGAGACACGCTTGACTCTCCTCCCAGCACAAATGTACTTTAGAGATCGTGTAGGATCCATGGCGTAGGATTATGTACCTCTATCCATCTACCGCGGCATTACCACTTGTCAGGCTTGCTTGCCATCTACCATGGCTTTCTGAACCCCTTGATAGCCACCAGGAAATAACATCCGCCGGCCAAAAAAAAATTGCAAGTACTTTTCGCTTGTGTTGTCTAAAAAATGCGCCATGTATGTTGGTGCTTTTTGTAGTGCCATTTATTTTGTCTCCATGGTGTGCAGATTTACATGCTTGTCTACACTGATGAATGATGATATTGTGCTTGCTGGCTCTGCTCCTGCTGGAGTTGATCGCCTGGTAAGATCTCTTTCAGCCATTTTCCTATCAAGGATCTTGGCGCTCTTGAGTATTGTCTAGGATTAGAAGCATGTGGTTTGTGATGTAATTGTCCCTTGGAGGAACATGCATGAGACTACTCACAGTGGGAATAACATAGATGATAATATCACACATTTAAGTCGTTTTGATGACATGGCATGACAATAAATGAAGAAATAAAGTGAGATGGTAACTAGCTATGTTACCATAACATCACACGCTTCAAAATAACATGAGTCTACAACATAATAAATGACACAATGCATGAAACCACATATAAGTTACTACTCACTACTGAGGTAGGTCTAAGTTACTCCGCACTATGCCTAAATATGGATAGGCATTTAGTGTTGCATGTTTTAGTTGTCAATATTGCACATTGATGAGTTGTTAATGTGGAATGCATGCCTCAACAATCTTTACTCATTTGCATCCTTTGTCGCCTCTAAACTACACCCACAATGAGTAGTTGTACTCCCTCCGTTCACTTTTACCTAGCATTCTGCATACCAAGATGAGTCTCTAATCAGCTAAATTAGGCGGAATGTGGACTACTTTACCCCTAATGCAATTGGAATGTGGACTACTTTACCCCTAATGCAATGACCCATCCAAGGAACGTCCATTAAAGCCACATATGCATGGATTGGATCCAGGCTGCTAGACGCCTCGACTCCTATGCATTGACTGCATGGCGAGTTGCCCCCTCTCTCTTTTCTCTGCATGCACCTACCTCTCGCTCTCTTTTTCTCTCTGCGCACGAGCCATTTTTATCTCCGTTTGAAGAAAGTCTAATTCTCATCCTTGAATTCTTGGGAAAGTTCACTTTCAGTCCCAAAATTTATTTTTAGTCTAGAATGAACCTTGAACTCTCATAATAGATCATTTTTCATCCCTTTGTAGTTAAGTTGAGCAAATTACTAGCGTGGAAAGAAAAAATAGTGAACCAACCAAATTGGTTTAGAACCAGATCAAGCCCAAACTAGCTGATATGTTAAACCAAACGTCACAATGCAAAAAACAACGAAACCTTTGGGTCCCTGAACCAATCTCTCGCTTGATTTCTCTCCCTTCTAATTCACGTGAAGCGTTGCGCCACAAAGGTCTCCTTGTTTGCTTATCAACATCGTCCCGTCTCTCTACCCTTGCACCGTTACCTTGAGTTTTTGGGCACCTATGGTAGATATTTGTCTAGCTTAATTAGGGTAAGGACTAAAAGTGAATGATTCTGAAAGTTCAAGGTTCATTTTGAACCAGACAAAAGTTCTAGGACCAAAAGTGAACTTTCACTAGAATTCAAGGACCAAAAGTGGACTTTCTTCTCTCCGTTTTAAATACATGCAAAGGCTAACTAAGGGGCAATTCAGGAACTCAACCACTCAACGCAATGTAAAAGTGAATATTTTGTAAAAGCTAGAACGCAGGTAAAGGCAGGGACGGAGCCAGGGGTGCGAGCTGGGTCCATGACCCCCCCTATGCTGAAAATTCTGCTGAAAGACCCCCTAAAATGTATGTGAATTGATCCTTCAATTTGCGAGTATTTGCCTATCTTGCCCCCTTCAAGCTAAATTTTGTTCAATTGGCCCCCTCCAAAATATATTCCTGGCTCCGTCCCTGGGTAAAGGTGAATGGAGGGAGTATGTATATCAAAAAGCATGCATATGTATTAACTCTTTCCAACTATATGCAAAGATATTTGGCACAGATTTTGAGTCGTGGGGATCTATGATCCCAAAATCCACATCCTCGCTATTTTGATTGAAGGTTGTGAGATAAGTTATATTTTTAATTCCCATTAGAAAATTACTATGATTATGTTCATGCAAGCTATAGGGCCCGTTTGGTAGCATGGGACGAGTTTCTGCACCACTGCGCTAGGGAGAAGAGACCACATGCGCGTTCTAGACGGGACTCGGGCCAGAAAAGCCATGTTATTTGGTAGCATGTGAAGCTATTTTCTGCACCAGATAGGGAAGATAGGCCCCATTATTTGGTTGCCTTCATATATGTCTTTCTGCCCTGGTGGTGCAGCGCACACCTTGTTTGGTTGCAGACATGGGCGTGATGTGGTAACCCCTTCCATTTGAGTAGATCCCCACGACTCAAAATATGTGGCAAACTTTGCATGTAGTTGGAAAGAGTTAATACATATGCATGCTTTTTGATATACATGCTTCCTCCGTTCACCTTTACCTCGCGTTCTAGCTTTTACAAAATATTCACTTTTACCTTGCGTTGAGTGGTTGGGTTCCTGAATTGCCTCTTAGTTAGCCTTTGCATGCATTTAAAACGGAGATAAAATGGCTCGTGCGCAGAGAGAAAAAAGAGAGCGAGAGGTAGGTGCATGCAGAGAAAATAGAGAGGGGGCAGCTGGCCATGCAGTCAAGTAGTGCTAACTGAATAACAACACATTCAACAACATTCAGGTCATCAAACGGTGTTGGTAATACACAACAATTAGTAACCCTACTGGACGATGCATCACGAATAAAGAAACTATATTTCGTAATGCATCACGTGTTCATCACACAAGGGGTTAGTATATACCACCTCGAACAAGTTCATTATTACAGACCAGGGATCGGGTTCAAGAAAGTCCTAACTAATGGAGGGTACAAGAGCACCTCCCAAAATCAGCAGATCGTGAAGAAGGAAGCGGAATCACTAAGTAGGAAACTGCTTGCGTAGCTAGGTCCTCCTCTCACGGTACTCAACATACTCTTATTCGTTGTCTGCAATGAAGTTGAGTACCCTGAACAGCAAGTTAGGTTGGTATAGCTACGCCTTGCCGACAAATCGGGGCATAAAGATCGTCTTCATCTGAGCATACTTCGTGATCGGGGTGTTGACGTACTCATGACGCCTCGGTAAGCACTGCAATCCAGAAACTCAATGTTAGGGCAGATGACAATGGCATACTGTCAGATCAATGACGGAACTCAATAAAACTTACTACCTTCATGTACTCATCTAGCCTCTCTTCATCAGCAAGATAGCAGCAGCAACCATCTCCGCTCCATTGGAGAGTGTGATCGAATTTGATCTTTCTTATGACGCTCCACTTGGTCCTCCACTTTCTAATGTGGTTATAGACCTGAAAAGTGCTCACGTTGCCAACGAATGCAAGAACATCAACAGAAACCTTCTTCATCTATGCCTCTTTGAATCCCAGGTTAAAGGTTGCTATGGAGGAGCTCAACCAAGCAGTTCAGCACAAACTCAGACATCCTTGGTTACCAAACCATGGCACGTTTGTGTGCTAAGTGCTAACAGGGAATCATGAGTATTAGCAGATGGAGTAGAAAGATTAGTGGAGCCCAGTGGTATGATTGCCTACATGACAAATACCAGACGAAGGTAGCTAAGCATTAGCACATCAATGAACTACCACATTCACACATCCACAACCTTAAGCATTAGCACATCAATGAATTACCACATTCGGACATTCACATTCTTAAGCATTAGCACATCAATGAACTACCAGAAAAGAAAGAGCGGCCTTACTGTCAGAGGATCCACACACAGCACCGAGGTCGGGGAAGCAGGAGACCCCTGGCGAAGAAGCATCCAGCACAGCTGTCCCCGTGCTAGAGTCATATGAAACCTCGGCAACCTTCCCCGTGGTAGAGTCAGATCCAACCACGAAAATCGTCCCCATGGTAGAGTCAGATCCAACCTCGACAATCGTCCCTGTGGTAGAGTCAGATCCAACCACGATCGAAGACGAAGGAATGGCCTACAATGGATTCTATCAGACCCCCCTGTGCCCAAAAGTTCTATATCTAAGGTTAGGGTTTGCATAAGCTTACAAGAACCGGAGTGATCGACGCGGAGGAAAAAGATGACAAGTCGTGGCCAGTCGCCGACGCCACAGCCAACTTCGCCGCCACCAGCCTCGCCGACCGTGCGGGTGAGGACCAATCGGCTATGTCGCTGGATCGGGAAGGGTGGATGAGCTCGAAATGGAGAGAATGGGGGATTTGGAATTGACGGTGAGAGAGCCGCCCCTATATATGGTGGAGAAATTTGGAGGGAGGTGACCGAATTCACCCGCTGATTTTCGCCGTTCCGCGCGAGCTCACGCCGTCTCCCCTCGGTGATTCTACGGGAACACGGCATTATCGCTTTTTGCGGAGACGAGGGTGGCTCGCTAGAAACGGCCAATTCGGGCATTCCTCCGGACCTGGTCCGGGTGTGCTTTAAGAATCATGTGATGCAACAACGCGGAGGAGGCCAGGAAATCAAATGAACCAAAAAACGACGCCCCACATGCGAGCAAGGGGAGCCCAGGGTCCATGCTACCAAACAAGCCCATAGAGGAAAAACTCGTTGGAATCTGCTTGGAGACCAATTTTGCGTAAGTACAATATTTACTCCCTCCGTCCCGGATATTAGTTGCACTCATGTATTTCTAGACACAATTTTATGTATGTATATCTAAATTTTAGATAAAATTGAAACACTTTTGTAGAACGGAGAGAATATATAGTATTTCTTTTCACTTTCTAGCCGTGATTACGTACGGCGGAGAAAAGGTAGGCTTTGGTTTCACGTTGGTCGTGCGGAAGCAGAACTAAAGCACGCGCGCGCACTTTCTCCATGCATGGCAATGTTTTGGGCAATTCCAAGATAAAATACACGCGCTTTTACCTTTGTTCACGAAGGGACGTTCAGCGTATTATACGAATGGATCAGTAACACAAAGCAAAAGTGTCCCTTCCGCAGCCCCAATATCGTGGCGCACGTGCTTACCAAAGTTAAGGCGCGTCTCGTAAAGATTGAGCATGCTTAATTATTAATCGAGCCGCAAACATGCGAGAGTTAGTCGGCATCATGCATGGTTGCAGGAGATTTAATTAAGCCGAACTACTCATATTTACCCTTTAAGAGCAATTCCAATAGTGCAGCCCGGTGCTGGCTATAAGGTCAGATATAGTCAGTTTATAGCTAACTTGTACAATAGTTGGCTTTAAGAATTGATAATTTTATGTAAAAGACCCACCACACATACTCACAGAGTGTCTAGGAAGACGTCTGAAAGTGACTCTTGCGTAGAGCCCATCTCTCTTCTCTCTCCACTTCTCTCTCATCCACCTAAGCAAAACAACACTATTTTAATTCTTATAGCCTGCTGAGTCAGTCTTATTGTACTTGCTCTAACTAGCCGTGAAAGTGGTCGTGGCATGCCAGCAGGACTGTCCGAGCATTTGACTAATCCTCGTTTTGTCGTCTACTAAATCTAGCACGTAAAAGTGTACGCGAAAAGTCAGGCACACGTAACATCGATCGACGAACCGTGTTTGCTGTGGATTCACATACACACGTAAAAAAATCTCCCATGCTTTGAAAAGTCACTTGAAACAAAACCAACTCCCTGATTTCAAGTGACGTATAGTCCATCAAGTGACCGCACGTATTGACCATTCCAGATTGGGAACCAATAATTGACGATCGAGCAAGGGTATATATATTACCAGTCTATAGTGCCTGTCCCTGTAATCCAACACCAAGTTCTTCCCATCAACTTACACAAATCGCTACGTGGCCAGCCGCACACGTATAATGTCGTCATCGGTGAACTAAAAGCATCATGTGCTTTTTGACTTGTATGCAGGGAATATAATAGAACACAACGTTGAACCTGAATTGCTAGCTACCACTTCCTTGTTTCATAATTCTTGTTGTTATTTAGTTCAAATTTGAATGGAGGAAGTAGTCAGCATCATATGCTGTTCCTCGCAACTTTCCCATCATTATTCCTCAATAATGGAGCAAGGGTTTAGGACTATGCTCACAATCTTCAGGCCAAGGGTCGCGGCCCAACGGATCAACTCTCATCCTGTCAAGGAAGGTATGGCTACGAGATTGCGGTCCTTGGTGAGGCCGGCGTGCAGGGGCGGGCCTAGCTCAAGTCAAGGGTATTCACTTGAATACCCTTTATTTTTGCCAAATCATTTATATGCATATAGTGTATGATGCTGTCTGCATGCATGTATGAAAAACTACATTTTATTCAAGTATTCAACAAAGGATAAAAGCTAGCTCACATCATCTCTCTCGCTGTTCCAACACAGCCAATCTCTCCTTCGGTACCATTAGCCTAAATGTGAAATCCCGGTAAAAAAAGGGTCTTTTAAGGTGTAAAAATTTAGGCTTGGATTTTTTGAATACCCGGGCTTCAAATCCTATGCCCACCGCTGCCGGCGTGGCAGACTTCTTCTAGCTTTGGCACGTTCTTGCCAATGCCCAGCCAGCCTCAGAGCAGGAGGATTGCATCGTGTGGCGATGGTCGAGCAACGGGTGTTCTCGGCCAAATCAGCATACACGCGGGGATAGCAAGGGACCCGATATCTAAGTAGATTTGGCGATCGCGAGAGCACCTTACTGCTGTAAGTTGTTCGCTTGGCTAGCCTCGAGGAACATGTGCTAGACGACTACTGATAGGGCACAATGAAGAGGTCTCCCACACCCTACTGCCTACCCTCTTTGTGATTAGGAGCCGAAGACGATTGAACAACTTATTTTAGGTGTGTGGTGTCTCGTCAAGTCTGGGAGTGGACTCTCAGACCTTGGGGGGTCTAGACTAGATTCCGGCGGCCGATATCGACTTGGTAGAGTGGTGGAATTCAAGGCCTTCCCCTAAGTCTCACTAGAGTACCTCTGGACCACCCTCATCCTGGTATTCTGGTGCATGTGGCGTCACAGAAACAATGTAGTGTTCAACGGGACGAGCCCGTCGGTGAATGCCATCAAGGCGAGGATCAAAGAGGAGCTTGATAGGTGGCGATTAGCTAGTTTGTTCGGATTTGAAAGCTTTAGCTCTCTGAGCAGAATCCCTTTTGGTGGCACATATAAGAGTAGGCTTTCGCTTGGGGAGCTGTCACCCTTTGTTGACAGCACAGACTTGCCATTTCACGGCGTTGTGTGGTCCGTTTACACCTGGGCAAAGTTCGGGCCGGGTCGGGTTTCGGGCCGGGCTTAAAAAGCCCGCGGGTAAAAACTCAGGCCCAAGTCCGGCCCGGCCCGACCGTCGGGCCTGTAAATTAAGCCCGAACCCGGCCCGAATGAGCAAAAAGCCCGGCCCGGCCCGAGAAGCCCGACCCGACCAGGCTAAAATGCACAAAAATGAAGGCCCAAACCCGGCCCGGCCCGACGTTCGGGCTCAAATTTCAGGCCCGAACCCGGCCCGAAGTGCAAGCCCGACCCGGCCCGGCCCGGGATTTTCGGGCCGGGTCGGGCCGGGCCGTCCGGGCCAGGCTGTCCATGCCCAGATGTAGGTCCGTTTAGCTCATTCTTCTATATGCATGATTAATACACCTTTGATGGTGCACTCTCGAAAAAAAGGTACAGCTATATAAAGGATCCCTGCCAATCCATGATTGTTAAATGCTAACCAAATTGTACAATCTATTATATAAGCATCACCTTTTTATCTCCTTCATGAAAGTTGGGCACGGTGCACTGATGCATGCATGGCCACGGCCGGCGGAATCTTCGTGTAAACGTACGTGTTCTTGACATCTTCTCTAGGAAAAGTTAGTTAACATGTACATCTATCTATCCTACGTCCAGTATCTATCCACTATAGACCGTGCATATTTGGTCGATCTGTTTATCATATCCAAATCAACAAAGTTAACTTATACAAACATGTATCACAAGTTCACAACTACTACTGCAACTGTCCTGGAGTAGCTACATATAGTTTCATGGTCCAAGAAAACTGCACGCATGCCGAGGAACATTACAAAAGGTTTAGGTTTGGAACTTGCTATTGGAGCGCATCTATATAGTGTATGGATGTGTTGTCGCTTGTCATATAAAAGCAGAGTGGAATCGTCAAAAGGGTGATACCAACTTGCACATATGAAGAAAAAAATGGCATCGTAGAAAGCTAGAGATAAGCAATCCTTCTCAAAGAAAAGAGAGGTAAAGTAATCATTCGAATGAAGAGAAGAACATATTCGTGGCACCCTAGTCTAAGTTACGGAGGACAAGCAAGTTCTAGGCAAATAAAGTACGGTCTAGATTGTGCGAGTTTTCTTGCCAATAAACATGGAATTGGAAATATGTGACTGATTTTGCCATTCTAGACCATGCTGCCTCTCTTTGTCCGGTTGATGTTGCAGAGTCTATGGGTTAACTTTATCTAGCACTTGACTAACGAAACCAATATATGTCACCAGATTCCTCGCTAAAAGTACTTTCAGAGTATTACAAAAAAAAATGTTCTTTCTAGTAGCGTAAAGCCAAGAAAGTGAACTCCAAAGTAAGAATTCCGTAAATGTCAACTTCTCTTTCGCTAAATGTCGTCAAACTGCATGCTCTTCCCCAGCCAGATGTTGTTGCCGTTGAGGCATCGACTAAAATGGTGTCTTGACATATCCTCCAAGTCATCACAATTTTTCACATGCACTAGGTTTACATTTATGGTGACTAAAGATACTTGAGGTGCCGTGGAACCACACATGCATCTAACTTATTGTAGTGAAAGCATAATATAGGGCTCGTGAGTTTTGCGTGAGCCATCCATTTTGATGTGTTTTTTTATGTGGCACGACAAACTCGTGCACGTCTAATAAATGTGGATGGTAGTCTACCCTAACGACTCCCTCCGTTCTAAATTATTTGTCGCGGAATCAATGAACCTAAACAGATTTTGAGCCTTTTTACCTTAATCTAAAACAAGTAGATTTCGCATTGGATGAGGTAATAAAAATCTCATTGTAACCCACTAAAAAAAGTTACATATCATGTCACGGTTGTCTTTTTGAGGGAATGTCAGTGGATCACTTGAGTTGGGCCAATATCCAGTCAGTCCAGAAATTGATTTAGGTATTAACTGAGTATTGGCATTGGGCTCACATCTGATCAGCCCTGCGGGTATGACAAGATTAGGCCCGTTTGACTCTCTCGTGGTTCAAGACTTATCATCAACAGAACATAACAGGGGCGAAGCTCCCAATAGGGCAAGGTCGCCCTACCTTGATTTTTTGGTGAATACATTTAGATGCGCGTATTTTTTCTGAAAATTTTGAGTGGTCATACGTATGAGAAAGTTATGCTTGTTTCAGTGAACACTGCTGCAAATTAAAAACACAGACTATTATGTCCAAACATAGACTCATATTTTATGTTCAATATAAATAACATTGCTTGATAACATAGATTTATTATTGATTGGACCTTAGTATATATAAGATAAGTTCTAGTTATTCATTATTTATACTCGCGAAATTGGAGACTTTCGAGATTTCTAGATATTTAAAAGGCATGGCATATTTTCTTCGACCGCATTATCACTCCATTAAGATGATATTAGTTTTACACATGGCGGCATTAACAATTGAAAAGAATTTTCCGCAACAAAGATAATCAAGACCGAGTTATGCATCAAATGAGAGATAGCCAAACGTCTTAAGTGTTTGAATTACATTAAATTTTTTAAAAAGAGGTAAAGCTTAGCCATTGAGTAGGCATTATTGGTATGTTTTTTAGGTTCTATTTATAATAAAATATGTTTTTATTTTTATTATTTAGTGATTGTGTTTGAACCATATGCATCATTATTGTTTTAGAACTATTTTGGCATTTGCATTCTTAAAAATTCGCACTACCTTAGATTTTTTTTGTCCTTCGCCACTGCAACATAAGGATGAAACGAACTCTTGATAGGCGATTCTTTCTTTCTGATAGGTACTCTTCACACGTGATCCTGCCTGCACATTACGTGATGATACACGCTGCCAATTGCACTGAAGGGCTAAGATATAATACCAGCAACAGAAGAAACAAAGGCTTTCGAAGGATGAAAAGAATATACGAGCGACCTGTGGTAGCTACACCAACGGTGTGGGCACTCTCCGGCCATGTTTTCAGGTAGACTGGTGAATGACTACTCCAGAGGTGAAAAAAGGGCGGTGAATGCATCTTGAGCAGGAACAGAAGAGGTAAACCAATCTCTCTTTTTATCAAGTGATCTTATCTGTACAGCAATTGCTTCATAATACACACTAACACCTACACTAAAACTGCACTAAAGGTTACTGAAGAACCACACCCCCTGAAACTTATGATCAATGCATCTTTCCATATATTATATATAGACTTGCAGAATTCACAACTGCTGAATTTGCACATCAGGCAGCCTTGCGAGCTTGGTAATTCTTCTCCGGTTCGGCCTTGATTAAGCCTAAATTTCCTCGTCACTTGTAATTCCTATCATCATCCTTCCACCTGCACAGAGAAGACAACGACCCTCCCTGCTGTCAGACAGGAGAACCAACCGAACATCATGATTTATATTTGAGTACCACACTGTAATATCTCCACTGAAAGATCCCACTCCTTGCCCCTGCCCCTGCATTCTAGACCTCTCCACCCACCTCATATTGCCGCAGCTTTTTTCAAATTTTGCAATAATACACTACCAAACGTTTAGTTTACGACGTACTTGATGATATTGATTCGGTATTGTAGATGTTGATATTTGTCTAACACAAATTCCAAACATAAGAATGTTTCACTTAGTACAAACTAATGCGATCGACTTAAATATTTTGATAGGAGCGTATAAGAACAACAAACAGTCAATGCATTTGGAATGAGAAGATCCAAGAAAGGAGTTACCTGTGCTGTACACATCCATATCAATCACGAAGGATCCATGGAGCAGGCGAACGGCGCCTCGCTCTCGTGCGAGCCCACCGACGAGGCGTCATCCTTCTCCTCTCCGAGAATGACGGAGTCCCCGAAGTGCACCCGCCGCGCGTCGTTGGTTGACGCCACCGGAGACCGCAGATGTTTCTTGCTAAGCGCGCTCTTGATGTTCGTGCTGCTCGGGAGCGGCGCCACCGCGGCCGACCTCGACGGTTGCCGCTCCACGTTCCCCGCGGCCGCCGGTGCTGGAGCCGGAGGCGACGACCGCGAGCAGCAGCAACTGTATGCGCACGTGGCGATCCAGAACGCCCACGGGCACACCACGAGCGCGAGCCCGGCTATGGGCAGCCATTGCGGCACCTCGGCCGGCGGCAGCGTAAGGTAGAGAACCAGGCAACCGCCGCCGGCGAGGACGGCAAGGAGGAGCAGTGCTGCAACCACCCACACGCACGCGCTCCCCGGCGGCCGCGCCTGATCGGGCTGCCCCATCGATCAGTACGTCGACGTCCCTCGGAACCAAACCAAAAATCAATCAACCGGGACTAAGAACCTGTAATTAAATCGACAGGCACGCGATTAACAGTGCGCTCCCGGGATCAGACAATCGATCTTCGCTATGGCATTTGATGTTTCGGTGATTGGAAACCGGCAAAAGGTGTTCTTGCTTTTGTGGTGCGTGCCGGAGAGGCGGTTGGAAATGTTCAACCCGCGGTAACTGAAAAGCAGGGGAGGCAGTTGAGGAGGGCACCCTGTAATAGCACGGTGAATTGCATCCCATATGTGAGATCAATTAACACACGTGAAAATAATTGTAGCATGTGTAATTTTTTATTATTTGGGAAATCAGTAGCATGTATATTGTGGCTTGTGGGATGAAGTGTGCACCTGTAAATTATGGCCCAAAAATACTAATGCGATTATTCGGAACATGGGTACGACTGAACCCTGAACCTGATTGAAACAGTTCCAAATTTAATTATACTCCCTCCGTTCCTTTTTAATTGACTCGAATTTAGTACAAACTTATACTAAATCTGAGTCAATTAAAAAAGAACGGAGGGAGTACTTAAGTTTTCTTAAGTTACATGATGTCCACGTACTAAGTTACAAGTCTTTTGGAAATGTACGAGATCCCTTTAGACTGTTTCACTATAAACATTTTCCCCAAGCTACATATTTTCGAATTTCAAACGTAATTTGCACGCACATAAGTATGTGTATCCTCTATATGCAAAAAAAATTATTTAAATTTGTATATGTCCAAAAATACTGGTTTTTGGCCCGCACAGTAAACTGGTTCCGTTGGACCTTGGTGCCGATGCATATTTCAAAATACTTCTATCCTTGTGTAGTTGAGAACCTTATTGTTTTTTTCCATTAGTGCTATATTCTTGATCACAAGATACATAAACCAATAGTAGATTTACATTAATTAATCTACAAATTGCAACATCTCATTATCTCCCATAATTCATTCACACTATTAAAATAAGAAATAATTGAACACAGAACCTAACAAAAGATTTGAAATTAGTTAGATATATAGTACTCCCTCCGGCCTATAGTATAAGACCTTTTGACAGGTTAAAATAGCTTGTCAAAATGTCTTATATTGTAGGGCAGAGGGAGTATGTCCAGATCAACTAATCATACACATCAGCACATATAGCGCCAGGTTTAATCAGCGTGGAAGCAACTGATCAAGACAGCCTTAACAAGCTGTAGAGCTCCTTCATGTACAAGCTCTCCTTGTCTTGGATCCCCTTCTTCTTGGAGAAGAGCATGCCGTTGATGAGAGGAATAACAAGGGGCACAATGGGCTTCTGCTTCTGCACCTTCCTCTTCATCGTCGGCGTCTCCCTTTTCTGGACATGGATCACCTCCTCGTCCCCATCGTCTAAGCTCAGCAGGTGCCCCAATGGACGCCTCGGGACTTCCTGCTCGAGCTTCGGCTCAGTCCAGACAGCCAGCGCAACCATGTTGTTGTCCCTTTGCTGGATGCTAGCACGTGCAGCCGCCGCTTCGTCTGCCTCTATATGGGCGAGCTTCGAGAGGGCACGATGGAGCTTCGCGTTGAGGTTCGCCATGGCCAGTTCTAGCTCAGACAGCCTCTTCTTGAGCTGCACCGCCTCCTGCCTTGTCTTGGTCGCCTCTTCCTCCACCTTCTTGATGGAGCTCATGATCATGAGGTTGCCTTCCTTCCGGTCCTGCTTGTTGTCATTGTGCGCTGGCAATGGTGATGGTGCCGACAGCGGCGGAGACAATGGGACCAGGCACATTGGCTGGGCATAGGACACCGGCGTTAGATTTGTAACAGGCTCACTACTATTTTCCTCATGCTTGGCAATCGCGACAGCAATGGTGCTTGGATTGGAGTGGATCTCCCTGATGAGGTCAGAAGGCCTAACACCATGACTCCCCTCAAGCTTCTCGTTTGAGGAAGCAATGGCGACGGCATCCCGCCAAGAGCTCCTCTCCCTAACAATGCGGTGATCGGCACGCACACCCAGCCTGACCTGTGTTTCTCTAGCGATGATGCGCTCACCGAACACTGCGACCGCCTCCTTGACAGACCGGAACGCACGCGAGGTGTCGACCTCTGCACGGCCAGACGGGGCGGCGGCCATGCCACAGCTTTGCAGATACTGCCTTCCCACCTGGTTATGGAATGGAAGTAGGAACGGGCTCCTGAAGGGACCTTTTGAAGGCGATCAGAGACGCTGGAGGCTTGCTTTGCTTCCACTACAAAATGGCAAGGCCAGCAAGCAAGAGACAAGAAGACTACCTACCTACTAGAATCCTTCAAGTAGAGATGAGTAGCAGTACCCCTGAGCTGATGCAGGAATGCTTTCTGAGCAAAATAAGTAGGGTACCATCTGCTGCCTCAGGAAAGTACAACAAGCCAAAGTATCAGATAGCCATAAATACCATGGTATGATGAGAGTTGTTGGGAGAAATCATATGGCCCTCCACCTGTATTGCAAATAGGTCATATATGGTGCCCCGTTTTCACTCATCTTCTGATTTTCAAGCAATTTCATGTTGGCACCCTTGCAAGGGCAACAACCCTGGGGACGTCATTCTCGCTGTCTACCGGTGTTGCAACTCTTTCACAAGAGTGATCTATTCAGGTTCGGGAACATACAGATCAAGTAATCTAGAAACCAATGTGAATCCAATAAATTAATTTAACCACACGATGGCCAAGTTCATTTCATTTCTTTGTATTCAAAGGTGACAGTGACATGATCCATTGTATTGTACATCGAGCCCACAATAATGACAAGTAACAGACACTCTGGTAAATACTCATGCTTGTCACCTATCTGAACAGGAGGTAAAAAATTATTGAAAAACAAACCAATGAGGAGAAGGTAACAAAGTTACCTGATACCAACAAAGCTGGCAACTTAAGTAACTAATTCACACACCAACATGCTACACATCTACTGACAAGCATCCTATGTGATTGCCTCAGGGAAAAATAATCATTCCATGCATCTAAAACGTAAGGTCCTTTGGATCCTCAATTATCTTGGAGAGAGTTTGCAGAAAAGCGGCAAGATCGGACCCATAAATAACCCGATGATCAGCAGTAACATTGACCTAAAATTATTGATCAGGTCAGATAAGCACAGAATCACCACTTCAAATTGGTTAGCGTGAAAGAAAAAATTCCATAAGTACAAGTCATTTTACCTGCATTTGGTTCTTCATCCCAATTCTACCATCTTCCGTACCAACAACTGTCGGTTGTGACGATCCAACAGCCATGATTGCTCCCTGTTTCCAGAAAAAAATTAATTACCAGAAGTTTTGGTGCATTGCATGAAAAGAAGTGGAAACATGGAAACTTCATCTTACAGTTCCAGGTGGTAAGATTGCATCAAATCTATCAACTCCAAACATACCGAGGTTTGAAAGGGTAAATGTACCTGCAGATTGAAGAGTGGCAATTATTAGCACACAAAGCATATACGTACAGCAGGATCCAATATGTTTCCTGTTCCCAACATCTAAAGCACTAGCAAAGTAACAGAGATGGTCATAGGCAACATTGTTGATATGTGACATCTCAATTTCTGGCTAAGATACTTTAGCAATGAAGTAATATGAAGAACACCAAATGTGATTCCAAATAATTCTACTGCTCTGTTGTGTGAATTTTGTAAATTCAGTCAAATCTCTTCACTGCAAAACAAAAAAATGCTGTCTACCATCAACAGTTGGACTGAACTGAATCGTATATTGTCCCAGGCACAAATGCCAAATTATTTAGCAAGCTCTGGCTTCGCAGCAAACGTTATCTTTTTTACATAACTGACAGCAATATGAACCCCATAAATGCATACCAAAGTAAACCACCTTACAACTGTTTTAGATGGCTCTGATTTTTGGGGACAGACAGATAAGAGACACATCAGTGCTTTCATATGAGGCTCTGAATCAATGGGTGTCAGCGATACAATAAACCAAAGCATTTTAAATTGCAAAACTATCAGTAAAGCTTAAACCGAATTACCGAACTAGATGCATAAGAAGCATCTAGTCTCATCCTCAAATGATTTCAGTTTTTCTAGTCTACTCATCCTCAAATCAATTTAACAAAACTAGATGCATTTTTACTTAAAGATTTACTCACATCCAGAAATGTTATTATATCATTACTGAACTCAATTTGAACATATGTATTAAGCATCAGGCCATAGTGCAGAAACAAGTAAACGGTGCATGTAAATTGTAATTGGATACATTCCAGGTCCCATGTAATGATGAAAGGAAATGAGGAATTCAGGTTTGGTCGGTTCCAGTTTTTGCTTGGCTTTGGCTGGTTTCATGCTGAAAATCGGAACCCTTGTACATACCTACTTCTAACGCAGAGATAGTTCGGTAGTTTGTGTCACACCATGAACAACTCAATTACTACTCCATACTCTTATAACTATAGCTGGAACTAGAAGCGCTACATGCAGGGCCAGCTGCCCAGCTCTGACCCATGGCCACCATGGGCGACAGCCCAGGGCCCACGCCCGTTTGGGGGCCCATTATCGCAGTCTGCATCCTTTATACCCCTAAACCCTGCCCAACCAATGTTTTGTTTTGGGCTAAGAAAAGATTGTTGCAAAGGCCTAGCCGAGCATGGGAGTGTCAGGTCAATCAGAATGGGAAACGTACACACACCCACCAAGCAATTGAGGATGGATCTCCTGTAGTCAAGTTCGTGTTCAGCTGCTCCTAACGACTGACCGACTGCTCCGGCCGCCGCTGCGTGGAGTCTCTAGACTAGAGATCACCATCTCCTATTGGAATTGTCAGTTGATTTGGGTAATTCATCCGCGCCTTGCCCTGCTCTTCACAGCCCTGCTGGTCGCTGCCCCCAGCACCCTACGTTCTGTCATCTGGTTAAACCGTCAGATTAGGGATTCATGGTTCTAGTTCTTTATGTATTTAATTCCTTCACGATTATATGTGTTCTAATGTTGTCCAAAAAAAAGGATTGATCTTGACCTTGTCTTAAATAATTTTACATCTAGAAATAAGTGAGGAAGTATTTTTTTAAGCAGTGAAACAAAATTGTCGATGAACTCATTAGGTTCTTATTTGAGGTTATTAAACATTTAAACTAGCAGGAAACACCACTAGTTAATTTTTCTGTTGTTTTTATTCATTCTAATACTATGACATTGCTTAAGTGGTTTTTGCAAGTAAAAGTAGACCTTTTTGCGAATAAAAGTAGACATATGTATGCTATATATCTATTTATGCGTATATATTTTCTAGCCTTAAGGGGGCCTGTTGTCGACTTCGCCAGAGGGCCGGGTAAAATAGAGCCGGTCCTGGCTACAAGCATACACAAACTTGAAAATTGGCAATAAATACGTACCTAAAATAAGGCATAATGTACTGTACACATGCTAGAATTTGTTCATGATTGAGGTCTAAAGAATCAATGGCAAAACCTTAATCTGAACAACAGCTACCACTATGAGACTATGAGTAGATAGCCAACTACTCAAAGGCTTAGCCTCATACAACCTTGCACAACTAAGTCACATGGGAAGGAACAGTGTTCAATATTATACGAAAATGAGGGATATGGTTAAATCAACATCTACAAGACTGAGATGTTCAGGCACAACTGACATCGATTTATTAACAGACAACAGTTAATTCACTATAATGCTATATCAGTCGGAAAAGAACATGCACATAATTGCATTAGACATTCGAGTTTGTTTGTGAGGCAAAGGAAGTACCAGAGTTGTACTCCTGGGGCTGCAGCTGTTTGGCACGAGCCTTCTCAACCAGCTCCTTCCATTTCCTTGACAGTGTATAGATATCAAGCTGCATACCAACAGTTCTCCATTTACTCAGACAAAGTATCAGCATAAACATCATCCTTGAGCATAATCAACAAAGCGCTAAACCTTATCAGCATCCTGAAGCACGGGGGTTATCAACCCACCGTCGATGGCCACGGCCACGGCAATGTTGATGCTACTGTTGTAAGTAAAGCTCTGGCCGTCCCTGCAGCTGGAGTTCACCACGGGATGCTGCACCAGCGCCATTGCTGTGGCCTTGGCCAGCAGCGCTGTCATTGTCACCCCCTTCGACTTAATCTGCGAGTGGTTCACTCCGGTATTCAGCATTCCGCAGCATACTGCTAACATAAGGGTGGAAAAGAAAACTAGATGCTCACTTTCTTGTAGAGCTGGTCTAGGGCGTCTGTTGTGATGGTGTAGCCAACCCTGAACGTCGGCACGGCGAGGCTCTCCACCATGTTCTTGCTCACAGCACCCTGCATTGCGGTGAATGGCACCGTGGACCCCAATGGCACATCTGGCCGGGCAGCTGCCACAGGCGCCGCCGCCGACGCCTTTTGGGGCGAAGCTGCCGCGGCCTCTACGTCCTTAGCCACGACCCTCCCACCCGGCCCAGACCCAGTGACGGAGAAGAGATCGACGCTGAGCTCCTTCGCGAGCTTCTTGGCGTACGGCGAGGCAACCACGCGCGCCCCGCCTTGTGCGGCCGGTGAGGGCGGTGCTGGCGCAGAGACTGCTACCGGCGCCGGAGGGGCAGGCGGCGGTGGCGGGGCAGGGGACGATTCTTCCGCGACGGTTTCCTGGGGAGCCGGCGGCGAGGCGGCGGCGGCGGAGGATAAGTTGGCGGCCTGGGAGCGGGCGAGTGGGATCTCCTCCTCGGACTCGGCGAGGAGCGCGATGGCGGAGCCGACTGGCGCGGACTCCCCGGCGGGGACGAGGACGGCGGCGAGGAAGCCGTCGTGGAAGGTCTCGACGTCCATGTCGGCCTTGTCGGACTCGACGACGACCACGGGGTCGCCCTTGGAGAGGCGGTCCCCCTCGGAGGCGTTCCAGGCGACGATCTTGCCCTCCGTCATGGTGGAGCTGAGCGCCGGCATGAAGATCTCCCGGATCTTGGCCTCCACCCGGCACGCGCGCCGGCGCCGCGGCGCTGCAGCCTGTGCGCCGCCGCCGCCGCGTTGGCGGAGCAGGGACGCAGAGGGGAGCAGCGTGGAGTGGAGGTGGAGGAGGCCTGCCATTGCGGGGGACGGGAGGGGGAAGAGAGCAGGGTGGTGAGGCTTTGGGGGGATGCCTGGCTTGCTGGTGTTGTTGCTGCTGCTGCCGCCTTGGGAGTATCGGAGGCGGGGCGGATTAGCCGAGGAAGAGGAGAACGATGCTGCTGGCTGGCGGGCGGCTTGGGCTGGTCGCTGCCTGCTCACAATGCTTTGGGTTTGCCATCGCCCCCAACAAGCCCAATTGCCATCAAACTTAACATAATTTTTGCTAACATGAATTTTATTCCTTTATTAAACGACAGTAGTAATTGAATAAAGATATCAGAGATTTAGTAAGAAACATGGATTTATTTTAACAATTTTGGTTGATCCTCGATTGCCTAAAATTTCAATAGATCTACTGATTCTGAATTGCATGTTACTCAACCAAAATTGCAATCTTGAGAATATGCCAAATTATCCAAAAGTTTATGCAATTTTTAGTTTCCGCATAGTGCATGAAGTGAGATCAAGATGAGAATCCTTGGGTGCTGAACCAAACACCTTATGAATAGACAATTGGTTTTTTCCCCCCATTACTTAAGGAGTACAATGTTGAGTCACTCAAGAAAGAAATATGAAATCTTTGAAACCATGCTAGTACAAGTTTTGAAAACTAGCACACAGGATGTCGCCGAGACATTGAGTGCCTGGACCGGATGCCACTCTCAAAAATGGCTTTACACAAATTACCATTTAAATTTCATGCTAGTATGGTGCCAGTTCACCTGAAAAAGTTATGCCAGTTAAGTGACATTCAGGATGGACCACCAAAAAGAATCCAAAATATTGTCCTAAAATTTTAGAATGTGATGTAGCTAGAGAACAAGTTACATGTTAAGAAAATAAAAAGGTGTTCAGCGAGAAGATGACAGAAAACATTGTGTGTTGGCTGAAAATAAGACCATGGGATTTATTTAGTGAACTGCGGAGCTTCTAGTTGAGCTACCCATGACCAATTCAAGGCATTACTTGAATTAGCCAGAAAGCAATGCAAGCAGGTTTGCTAATAACCATCACTGTGATGTTTACAGCCCAGAAAATGGTAGCGATTACACTCCAGAAATAGGATATACCTAACAACTCAAACTAATCACCAGATCATAACCTATGGTAACTATACAATGATCACGTGTATATTGACATCCGTGAACTAAGCAAATGTCAGACTCCATTCAGAACTTATCCAAGTTCACCAAAACTGGTTGCTTGGCTTTGGTTCACATTCACTTCGCGTTGACGAGCAACCTCAAGACGTTGCGCATCTTGGGCCGAGCATCTGGAGAGAAGGAGACGCAGGAGAGGGCAATATTCAGAACAGATAACATCTGGCTGTGAGCACCAACTGAAGTTCTTGAGACTCTGGTGTCAAGGACCTGCTCCCTTTGCTCAGGCCTAACTGAAAGACTGAGAGCCCACTGGGCTAGCTCCGTGCCGTCGCTGACCGATGGTCTCCCTGTCAAGAGCTCCAGCAAAATAACTCCAAAGCTATAAACATTGCCAGCCATCGTCAACCTCATGGTGTATGCATACTCTGCAATCGGAGTTCAGTGGAATTTAGTGTTAGCATATGTGGTCTTTTTGGAATGTGTAAACAACTAAACAAAACAATTCAAGATTATCCTACTCCAGATTTGAGAAGCTGCAAACTAGTTTGCCTAAAGCACTTAACTATTCGAATTATTTTTTGTATACCCCCTACCTGCACACAAGTGGGGAGGTGTGTTTCAATTTGGATGCCACATTCCAGACTCAAGAGTAACAATGACAAAGCTTGGCTTAAGCTTTTTTTCTAAGTTTTTTTTAGAATAGCTTAGTTTTTTCTTTCTTCTACTTCGTGTACAACCTGTAAATACATTTTGTTTTGATTTAATAAAAATTGCAGTGGGGATTTTTCCCCACTGTTCAACCCTCAAAAAAAAAAATTAAAGGAAACGCTCTGTTGAAACATTTAAGAAAACAGATGGTGCTTTCAGTTCAACCAGAACTATGGTACTAATGAAGTTTCGAGCTCCTGTTCAGACAGATTTGCAGCCAAGAAAATTCGTCATATTATTAGTGCAGATGGAAATAGATGGCATCATGAATTTCATAACTAAATAATAGCAGAAATATTCATTTTTTGACAATTTTAACAAGTTGACAAATATGTGCTCAAAGTAAATCAGAATGTGGTAATACGTATTTTACCTGGAGGAATATAACCAACTGTACCAGCAATAGTTGAAAGGCTTCCACTACTTTTGGAAGGATCGATAATTTTGTAAAGCTCAATATCTCCAATCTGAGGCTCATTCATTGACTTCAAATGGATAGTTCTTGTTGACAAATCAAGAAGCAGAACCGGCTGAGTGCGCCCATGAAGAAAGGTCAGCCCTTGGGCGACCCCCAAAGCAATGCTATACCGTGAGGGCCAGTCCAGACCATCTGACCTTCCATCATGCAGTAAGTCGAATACCGTGCCCTTGTACGCATGCTCATAGAGTAGGTATGCATTGTTTTCTGTCAAGACGTAGGCCAATGGCACCATGACGTTGGAATTGCTTAGTTTACCAAGTACCTCAAGTTCATGACCAAATTTCTCTTGGCTCCCAATTTGGAATATCTTGTCACTCCAGTCAAGCTTCTTCACAGAGTAGATTGACCTATTTGGCATCGCAGCCTTGTAGTAGGTGCAGAACCTTGTCTTCAGAAATATGTTGTTGGGACTGGAGACTGCTTCCATTGCATAACTTAAGTCAATTGCAGTGGTGTGGATGCTGTTCATTGTTATGAGGTGCCCATTGATGATTTGAGGAAGGACTTGCTCTGGTGGTGGTCCAATATCTTCAACGCGATAAATCCTCTTGGATAATGAGAACATAATAACAGTGGCAAGCAAGCATAATCCGACAAGAGCACCGACAATAGCAAAGATAGTAATCAGAACAGCATGGTTCTTCTTTTTACCATCAGAGGGGATGCCATCACCATCTCTATCACTTGCAGTTGTAAGGCCAGGATTTCCAGTGGTACTGACTACAACATGTGGAGGCGCCTGAAAGTACCCAGTGAGCTGATTATAGGAAAGCACCAACAGCGTCAAGCTTGGTGGCAAGTCAGGTGGGGTTGGCACTGTACCAGACAAACTGTTGTACGAAAGATCAAGGATCTCTAACTCTTTTAAAGTCCCAATGTTTGAGGGAATAGAGCCACTGAGAGAGTTATGACTAAGATTAAGAGATGTGCTCAAGGAGACTGGCATTTTCGGGATGGTACCAGTCAAGGAATTATCACCCAGATTGAGTTCGATTAGAAATTGCAGTGAACCAACTGAGGGTGGAATGGGACCACTAATCTTGTTGCCTGCAAGGTTCATGTTGGAGAGCTTTGATAACTGATCAACACTCTGCGGTATATCTCCAGTGAATGAATTCCGACTGAGATTTAATATGCTCAGGCTTGTGAGAGAAGAAAAGGTACTTCTGATAGATCCGCTGAGGTTGTTCATTTGAAGCTTCAGAACTACTAGCTTCTCCAGGGTGCTGATCTGATCAGGTACTTGACCGTGCAAACCATTTGATGCCAGATTCAAGAGAGCCAACTCACTGCATTCGCCAAGCCGGGGAGGTATAGAACCTGTCAAACGATTGTGATCCAACTCAAGATAAGCCAACTTGGAGGCATCACCTATGGAGTCTGGAATGCTCCCAGTCAGCAAGTTCATGCCAAGCCGGAGGCGGAAGAGCTTTGCAGAAAAGTTCCCTGGAATGGGCCCTTCAAGGCTGTTACTAGTGAGATCAATGGTCTCCAACACCGGAGACGCGAGTAGATCAGAGGGGATCTTCCCACTCAGCTTGTTGTAGCTCAAATCCAACATCTTGACATGCTCGGTAATACCACTCGGGATCGAGCCGGTGAACTTGTTCTGGTTGGCTGCGAACCGGGACATCGTCGTCGAGTTCGGCAGTCTCCCAGGTATTGCCCCACTCAGCTCATTACCTGAAAGCAGCAACGTCTCGAGCTTGTCGAGCTTCCAGAACTCATCAGGGACATCACCAGTTAGATTGTTCTGGCTGAGATCCAGCATAACAAGATCTGCATAGGCGAACAAACCGGGTGGAATTGGACCCCTCAAATGATTGCCAGACAGCACCAGCTCCTCCAGAGAGAGTACCATGCTTGTGGGGACACCACCATTCAACCCGTTGGTGCTAAGGTTCAGGCTTCTCAACTGGGGGAATCTGCCCAGCTCGGTGCTCAGATTTCCACGCACATGGTTGAAGGACAAATCCAGAACCTCCAGCCTGGGGAAGCCGGATAGATCGGCGAGCGAAGCGGCGAGCTGGTTGCTGCTCAGATTGAGTGACCGCAGCCCTTCCTTCATGGAGCAAGAAGGGCCGAGGAATCGATCCCCCAGACCGGCGAGTGAGTTCCTCGAGAGATCGAGGGACAGCAGGGTGTCAAGAGCGCATATCGAGGCGAGGACGGAGGAGTTGGAAATGCCGTAGCCGGACAAGGCGATGCCGGTCACCGCGGAGAACGAGGTGGAGTCGGAAGGAGAGCAAGCGATTCCGCTCCACAGGCATGGATTCGAGGCGGTTGTGTTCCACCCGGCTATGCGCTCCCCGCGCGAGAGATCCCTCAAGATGGATTCTTGGGTGCTGTTTAGACGAAGGGGTGGGGCGGCGGCGGCGGCGGCGAAGGAAGCATGTAGGCGCAAGAAGGAGAAGAAGGAGAGCAGCAGTAGCGGCAGCGACAAGCCATGGCTAGAGCAGGAACAGTACCTCCGCCTCCTCTCCACCATGGCCGCCGGCTCTGGGCTTCTTCTTGGATTCCTTTGACTCCTTGCCTGTCGATCTCGGGCGGTTCGAGGCTTCGAGCTATAGGGGAAAAGAGAGGAAGAAGATCTCCTGCTCCCTAGGTTTCCCGGCAACCATGGCTATCTGGTGGTCATCTTCCTGTTTTTTGCTCCACATTTGAGTGCTGCGGCGACTGGAGAGACAGAAGAGGTGGGATGTGGGATTTTCTCCATTTGGGTCCAGAGTTGACTGACTGACGTATTTTATGGGAATGACCAAAACCTGAGGCAAAATGGCTACAACCTATGGGGCCTACCAAATGACTTTGAAGCAAACCGTAACCGAACACTTCTTTGGCTGCAAGATTTGTTATACAGGATTTTCCAGGATTTGAAACTTAGAGCATCTCCAGTTCTCCTCCACCGGTAGTCCCTAAATAGGCGCCGGCGGAAGCGTCGGCACCTCCATTTGGGGACGCGGGCACTGCGGGCCTGTTTGGATTGTGACCAGCAGCTACCTTACCAAACCTTTGGAAGAGGTGGAAGTATAGGCCACCCTTTGGATTGAAGCCCATCTAGCCGAGCCACACCAAAATATTGGCAACCTAGTTTAGATTTCACGCCACGCGCGGGCGAAACAGGGGCGAGCAAATCCTTGACCAAAATATTGGCACGCCTTAGATTTGGCGTCGCTAGCCTGGGCGTCAACCAAACAGACCATGCATCCTCTATTTGGGGTTGTTCCCACATCGGCACCCCTAAAATGGCGGCCTCCAATTTTTTTTTCCTTTTTACAATATTTTGTAACAACATATCAATCACATTTTATTCATACAATCACACAAATAGAATTAAATTATTCATACAATCAATCAAACAAATATTACTTAAATTATTTATACAACCCAACATACAAATAGTACTTAAATTACTCATACAGGCAAACAAAGAGAATTAAAATCATGCATTGTTGGTTGCTCCACTCCTCGCCCACAAATGTGCAGCTAGATCCGCCTTCAGTTGTGCATGGACACCTGCGACACCTGCATCTCGAAGTTTCATTGTGCATATGAAGAAAAGCAGCAAATTCTTGGGGTACATGCTCTACCTCAGCTAGTGGCCCTTGATAATCAAATGGATGATCATCCTACATAGGTGCGTCGCGCTCGCTCTCAATGATCATGTTGTGGATGATCACACAGGCGTTCATCACCTCCCACATTTGTGCCTCAGACCAAGTGAAAGCAGGGTACCTGACAATGGAGAAACGATGCTGATGAAAGGATCGTATGCCACACCTAGAGGGGTGTGAATAGGTGCTAACCAATTTTTAGTTCCTTTTCAATTTAGGCTTGACACAAAGGTAAATTCTTTAGATATGCAACTATGTGAATTTACCTATATGACAAAGCCAACTACTAAGCAAGATATAGCTACGCAATATATAGAGGAGATATAGGATAGAGGTAACCGAGAGTGGAGCATGCGGAGACATGGAGTTGATTCCCGTAGTTCCCTTCCTTTGCAAGAAGGTACGTCTACGTTCGGAGGAGTGTGGTCGTTACGAAAGCCAGACCAACGCCACGAAGGCTTCACTCAGGTCTCATGTGAGCACCGTCACAAAAGGCCTAGCCCACTTCCACTAAGGGATTTTCTCGGGACGGAAACCGAGTCTTTACAAGGTTCTTGGGGCACACATCCACAACCAAATTGGAGGCTCCCAAATCTGTAACAACAACAACAACAACAACAACAACAACAACAAGAACAATATCAACTACAAACAACTAGGGTTTCTCAAAAGAGGAACACTAGCAAAGGGGCCCTCAAGCATAAAAGGGGGAAATGCAAATCGCTTCGGTGAGGATGTAGATCGGGGTCTTCTCCTTCGGATCTCCAAAGATCAAGAGCTTTGGATGGTTGGAGGAGGAGATCTTGTGAATCTTGTGTTTCTTGAAGTGGCTCTAATGGTGGATGAACTTGGCAAATGATTGAGCAACTTGTCCCAATGGAAAAGAAAGCTATTTGTATGAGTAGGTGCTTCAGATCTGACCGTTGTGGACGTTTTTGTGTAACACCGGAAGTTCCGGCAAGATCCTTTCGCACATGAGCAGCTGATGGACTGAGAGTGCGCGGAACTAGGGCGGAACTTCCGGTGACCGGAAGTTCCAGCCTACTTCCGGAATCGCGCGAAAACCATACTGGAACCATCTGCGAGTAAAAACCCCATTTTCGGAACTTGCCCGGAAGTAGGGCGGAAGTTCCGCTAACCAGAACTTCCGGCCTACTTCCGCCGAGCTTCATCGTGTGAGGCGCTGAGATTCTGCTGAAAGGGGCATCTGGGCGGAACTTCCGCCTGCAGGGGCCGGAACTTCCGCCTGAAGCAAAAAGGCGGCAATGTCTCCAGTTTTGTCAATCCATTCCACCATCCATGTATATATAATGAAACCATGTACCTGTCTACATCAACACACATAAATAGATACCTATTGTTGACATCAAACACACAAAACCGAAAAGGGCGGGAAATGTTCTTTCAATCTCCCCCTTTTTGGTGTTTGATGACAACACAAGTATTTGCAAGGAATAATCAAAGTAAACAACAAGTATGTGAGAGATATAGAAGATCTCCCCCTAGATATGAGCATGTACCAAGAAAATTTCTCTGAAAGCGAAGGTACACATATATGGAACAAAGCTCCCCCTATATCTTGTATCCATCTTCCACGGGTTAACAATAAACAAAGTGATAAGCATATAGATAGATAGAGCATACACATATAGATAACCATAGAAGACTCACATACGGAGTTTACCATACACATAGATAAAGTTCACACACCACATAATGTCTAGAAACAGAGTTCGACACCAAATAGAGAATAAAATGGAATCACAAGCGATGGAAATCAAAGAACACATGAGCTTGTGACTCTCCATGCAAATACCCAACGGAGAGCAACCTAATAAAGGCTCACTCTCCCCCTTTGGCACCAAGGCAATGATACGTCTCCAACGTATCTATAATTTCTTATGTTCCATGCTATTTTTATGATGATACACATATGTTTTATACACACTTTACATCATTTATATGCATTTTCCGGAACTAACCTATTAACGAGATGCCGAAGTGCCGCTTACGTTTTGTGTCTGTTTTTGGTTTCAGTAAATCCTACAAAGGAAATATTCTCGAATTGGACGAAATCAACGCCCAGGGTCTTATATTTCACGGAAGCTTCCAGAGAGCCAGAGAGGGACCAGAGGGGAGCCCTGGGGGGCCCCACCCCACCTGGCGGCGCGGCCAAGGGGGGGCGCCCCCCTATGGTCTGGCTGCCCCAGGACTCCTCCGAGGCTGCCCTTCCGCCTATATATTCTCTCCGTCTCGAAAACCCTAAAACAATAAGCCACGATACGAGAAAAGTTCCAGAGCCGCCGCCATCGCGAAGCCAAGATTCAGGGGACAGAAGTCTCTGTTCCGGCACACCGCCGGGACGGGGAATTGCCCCCGGAAGGCATCTCCATCGACACCACCGCCATCTTCATCGCCATCGCTGTCTCCCATGATGAGGAGGGAGTAGTTCTCCCCCGAGGCTAAAGGCTGTACTGGTAGCTATGTGGTTCATCTCTCTCTCTCCCATGGTGTGATCTTTATGTGATCATGAGCTTTGTATCACTATTAATCTATGTGCTACTCTAGTGATGTTATTAAAGTAGTCTATTCCTCCTCCATGATGTAATGTTGACAGTGTGTGCATCATGAAGTACTTGGCGTAGGTTATGATTGTAATCTCTTGTATATTATGGAGTTAACTATTACTATGATAGTATTGATGTGATCTATTCCCCCTTTCATAGCTTAAAAGTGACAGTGTGTATGCTATGTTAGTACTCGGTCTAAATTGCAACGGTCTATTATGCACTCTAGAGGTTACTTAAATATGAATTCCGAATGTTGTGGAGCTTGTTTACTCCGGCTTGAGGGAACTCTTGTAGCCCTACACAATGAATGGTGTTTGTCATCCAACAAGAGAGTGTAGAGAAAGTAGTATTTGTTTATTCAGTTATGTGATCAATATTGAGAGTGTCCACTAGTGAAAGTATGATCCCTAGGCCTTGTTTCTAAGCATTAAAAGTCTGTTAACTTACTGTTCTGTTGCATGTTTACTTGTTGTCATATTTTATTCAGATTGTTATTACCACTCATATTCATCCATATCACGTGTATTTCACTATCTCTTCGCCGAACTAGTGCACCTATACATCTGACAAGTGTATTAGGTGTGTTGGGGACACAAGAGACTTCTTGTATCGTAATTGCAGGGGTTGCTTGAGAGGGATATCTTTGACCTCTACCTCCCTGAGTTCGATAAACCTTGGGTGATTCACTTAAGGGAAACTTGCTGCTGTTCTACAAACCTCTGCTCTTGGAGGCCCAACACTGTCTACAGGAATAGAAGCGTGCGTAGACATGAGGCACCAAAAAGGGATAGGAGAAACTATGCGTCCCAAGGGTCGGCGTTGGCCCAGCTAGGAGGGAGATCAGATGGAGCGCCGGGGTAAGGTGGAGTATGAGGAGGAGACTCGATCTCGATACCATCTTCTGGGAGATGAATGCCATGCTGAGAAACCCACTCAGCCTCCGGAGTGATGTTCTCCTCAAATCCGGGAGGAGACACGTCCACATTGAGAGCCCTCATGATGCTCTTCTGACGAACCCGAGACTTCTTGGCCTCAAAATGCTGCTGGTACTGACGGTGGTTGACAGCTGAGGTGAGACAAAAGATTTGTTGCATGCGTCAGGCAAGCTTGGAGGCCCAACTTGGTGGCTTCTCATGAACGGGAGGAACATCTTCTATGGGCGAATTGTGACGCTTGACCCGGAGGCTCTTTACTTCATGAGATGTGATGTTGAGAGGAATGGAGTGAGCGAGAGGAGCCTGACGGGTAGATATCAAGTGTCTTCAATGAGCTTCATGATGAAAGGAGCAAAGAGAGGAAGCTTCTTCTCCATCACACATGACCACATCTCATTGTAGATGTAGTCCATCACATCGAGCTTCTCACCGGTGCCCTTCTTAGCATGAGAGTTTGCCATAAGATCCACTTTATAGGTATGCAGTTCATCAAGGTTGCCACCCTTGGGTCCAATTGTTTCCCGGTAGACACGAAGCATGATGTCCCAAGTAGGGAGAAAATCCGCACTCTTTCCCGGAATACCCCATCCCTTAATATAGAGGGGTTCCAACGCATCCTTGGTGAGAGCAAACGAGCTATCATGAGACCGCCATCCATCTGCATTCATAACCGGAGATCGAGGGTATCCAAGAGCTTCACCAAAGCTTGCCAAGTTGGCTTCAAGAAGAGTCTCATGTGTCATCCACCGGAATGTTCTGGCTTCATCTTGTTGAAAGTGAACGGTGGCATAGAACTGTTGGATCAACCCGATGTCGAAGTCCTTGTTGAGCTCCATAATGGGATAGAGCCCAAACTCTCCACACAAAGCATAGGCTTCATCAAAGTACCTTGTGGCACCCATCTTGGCGGTGTCAATGGAGTGTTGAGTGACTATAGCCTTCTTGAAGGTCACATAGATCTCATAGAAGATTTCTTCTTGGGACTGATTGTGAAAGCGCTTATCCGCAACCCTATTGTTCTGAGGGATGAGGTAAGGGTTCCCTTGCCGAAGTTCCTTGTACTCAAGATATGGCATGTTCTTGACTGACACATGAACCATTTTGCCATGAACTTCGGGTGACCTGACATTCTTTTGTGCCGCCAGTTGGCGGGCCGTGAGCTTGGATGGACGAATAAGCTCAAAAACTTCTTCTTCTTCGTCTTCAACATGCCCCTTGCCTCTCTTCTCGGAACCACCTGAGATACATATATGAAGATGGTAGAAGATAAATGAGTGCACACGAACAAGAGGAGGCCAAAACCAGAACCTGGACAGAACTCTGAGTACAGAAAAGCAAACAAGCCAGGCCGGAAGTTCCGGAGGGAACCGGCAGAAGTTCTGGCGCAAGCCGCCGAACTTCCGGGTGCACGAGGACATCACAGTTTCCCTTCGGATTCGCGGTAATGGCGAGGTGATCCGCTCTACACCAACATTCTAGACAAGAACTAGCAGGGGATATGCATCTAGAAAGAATCTACCAAGGCTTGGCCTAGAAGTATATATGCCCTAGATTTCATCTAGTGAGGTCAACCCACACCTAGAGAGGGAAAGAGCACAAACCGGGGGGGAGCCATTGTGGAGGAGAGGGAGAGGATGCAGATCCACGGAGCCGATCCGACGGAGGTCGCCGGAGGAGGGAGATCCGACCGGGGGAGCCGCCGGCGCCACAGGTGGAGAGAGGCCACGGACAGAAGTTGATTTGGGGGAAAAGTGGGGAGACAAAACTGTCTTCCCGTTCCCGACCCAATATATGGGAAACGGTCCGCCGGAACTTCCGGTCTCAGCGGAGCGAGCCCACCGACAGAACAACGTCGCGGGAACCAGATGCTAGCCAGGGGAATCCAGCCGGAAGTACCGGCCGGAACTTCCGGTGAAGCGGAAAACCGGGCCAGAACAGGAAACTTGAAGAGAACCGTGTGCACTCGGAGTAGGAAAGGATAGGGCTTACATGCGATAGGCTTAGGACAGATGATCCAAACTGTAGGATGGTACATGATCACTCATTTTTGCAAGAGATGCAAATAAAGACCAAAAATGAGTGATTTCCCATAAGAACAAGTAGATGTCAAATAAGATCCAATTAAGATCCAAATAACCCCAACTCTTCACAAAGATGAGTGTGGTGGCCTAGGCCACCATGTAGGAGTGTTATGGTTTGGCACCGCGAAGATATATCTTGGGCCCAAAACCAATACTCGTCATTGAAGCTCACATATCAATATGTATGGTATAAAGAGAATGATTTCTTACTATTGGCATTATGGGGGAGGGATAGCTCAATAGTTTAAACCACACTCCCCCTATTTCCATGCCCACATCTAAACCAAATAAAGTTTTGAGACGAAGGTGTGTTTGCAAGATGGTCAAGCTATACTCCTTGAATCAATGATATTTATCTCATTCCTCAAATAGCAAAACCTTGCTTCATCAAGAGGCTTCGTGAATATATCGGCAAGTTGATCTTTGGTAGGAACATAGCATAGCTCAATATCACCAGGGCAACATGGTTCCCTAATAAAATGATTCCGAATCTCAATATGCTTCGTTCTTGAATGTTGCACCGGATTATAAGCAATCTTGATGACACTTTCATTGTCACATAAAAGAGGCACTTTGTCACAAGTGACACCATATTCCTTTAAAGTTTGTCTCATCCATAACAATTGAGTGCAACCGCTTGCGGCGGCAACATATTCGGCTTCAGCGGTGGAGAGAGATATACAATTTTGCTTCTTAGAAGACCAACACGCCAAGGACCTACCAAGGAATTGGCAAGCCCCGGAGGTTGACTTCCTATCATCCTTGTCTCCCGCCCAATCCGCATCGGTGTACCCATTGAGAAAGAAACTTGAGCCTTTAGGATACCAAAGACCATATCTTGGCGTATCAACTAAATATCGAAAGATTCTTTTGAGAGCCATCATGTGACTCTCCTTAGGGGAAGCTTGATACCTTGCACACACATCAACACTCAACACTATGTCCGGTCTAGATGCACAAAGGTAAAGCAAAGATCCAATCATGGAGCGATATACCTTTTGATCCACCTCTTTACCATTGGGATCTAGTGCAAGATGACATTTAATAACCATTGGAGTGGCTACTCCCTTCATCTCCGTCATCTTGAACCTCTTAAGCATGTCTTGGAGATATTTTGCTTGATTGATGAAAGTCCCTTCTCTCAATTGCTTGATCTCAAAACCAAGAAAGAACATCAGCTCTCCCATCATAGACATCTCAAACCTATCGGTCATAAGCTTTGAGAATTCATCATTGAAAGCTTTGTTAGTAGAGCCAAAGATAATATCATCAACATATAATTGGGAAACGAAAAGCTCCCCATTGACCCTCTTAGTAAAAAGAGTGGGATCGATTAGCCCAACATCAAACCCACGGTCTATCAATAATTCTTTAAGGTGCTCGTACCAAGCTCTAGGAGCTTGTTTGAGACCATAAAGTGCTTTATCAAGCTTATAGACATGGTTAGGAAAGTCGGGGTCCTCACCCCGGGGGTTGCTTAACATAAACCTCTTCATGCAAAGGACCATTAAGAAAAGCACTTTTCACATCCATTTGTTGTAACTTAAAGTTATGGTGTGATGCATAAGCAAGAAGGATACGGATGGACTCAAGGCGAGCCATGGGAGCATAAGTTTCTCCAAAGTCAATTCCTTCAATTTGAGAGAAACCTTGAGCCACCAATCTTGCCTTGTTCCTCACAACATTTTCAAACTCATCTTGCTTGTTCTTGAAAATCCATTTTGTGTCTATAACATTGCGGCACTCCTTTGGCTTCTCTAATAAAGTCCATACTTTATTGCGCTTGAAGTTGTTGAGTTCATCGTGCATAGCTTCCAACCAATCCGAATCTTCAAGAGTTTCAAATACTTTCTTGGGTTCCACTAAGGAGATATAAGCATGATGATTGCTAAAGTTAGCCAATTGCCTTCTTGTGGAAACTCTTCCTCTTACATCACTTAGGACCTTATCATGAGTGTGTCCAAGAATTTCCAAGTTCTTATCTCTTCTTGCTAGACGACGGGCCTCGATCTCCTCCTTGGTTCTTCTTGGCCTTGTAGGTATCACTTGACCAACTTGATCATTTGGGTCCCCGTCTTGACCTTCAATTTGAGCTTCCTCAATTTCTTGAGAGTGCACAACATCATGTGCTTGATCTTGGACATTATTCGGTGAGAGTAGAATATTGAATGGATACTCATCGGATCCATCATGAATCCTAGATTGATCTTGTCCTTGATCTTGCACACAAGAGGGAGGGTCTTGTTCTTGTTCTTGGGTTGGTGCATCATTAGCTTCAAGAGATGGAATTTGTTAATGTTGAGAGATGAGGGCTCCACTGTGGTAGAGCATAGTCATTCCCGAGACGCCACATCGTGTCCCTCAATGGGGCGGAAAAATCCCACACCCATTCTTACTATGGCATCTTGAGGTATTTCATCACCTGCACAAACATCAACTTGCCCCACTTGGGAGCCATAATTTTCTTCGAACTTCACACTACAAGATTCGATGATAATCTTGGAAGTTATATCAAAGACTCTATAAGTGTGAGATTCGGCACCGTAACCAACAAATATACCCTCCAAAGCTTTAGGAGCAAATTTAGATAAACGAACTCCTTTGATTTTATTGAAACACTTACACCCGAACACCTTGAATTATGCGATATTAGGCTTGTTGCCGGTGAGTATTTCATATGGAGTCTTGTTCAAGCCCTTACGGAGATAGAGCCGGTTAGAAGAGTGGCAAGCGGTGGAAATGGCTTCGGCCCAAAAATTATAGCGGGATTTGTATTCCGCCATCATAGATCTTGCCATATCCATAAGAGTCCGGTTCTTCCTCTCTGCAACACCATTTTGTTGAGGGGTGTATGCATCGGAATATTGATGTCTTATCCCCTCATCACTAAGAAAATCATTGAGTGTGTAGTTCTTGATCTCGGAGCCGTTGTCACTTCTTATTGCCATTATAAGGAGGTTGCGTTGACGTTGCACCTCGGTAGCAAAGTCAATGAAGATTTGTTGAGTCTCATCTTTCTTCTTGAGAAAGTAGACCCAAGTGTATCTTGAATAGTCATCAACAATTACCAAGCAATATTTCTTCGCACCAAGACTTGCATGAGTGGTAGGACCAAAGAGATCCACATGAAGGAGATCCAAGATCCTCTTGGAAGAAATGATAGTCTTGCTTGGGTGCGGAGAGTCATGCATTTTGCCTTCAACACAAGCCCTACAAACACGATCTTTCGCAAAAGAAACATTTTCCATTAGTCCCACAATATGGTTCCCCTTGTGAAGACTTTGCAAAGTTCTCATGTTGACATGAGCCAAGCGGCGATGCCACAACCAACCCACATCCGCCTTTCCGAATAGGCACATCGCACTTGAGGTGGTGGCCCCCGAGAAGTCCACCACATACAAGGTATGTTCGCGATACCCAACGAATGCGACTTTTAGAGTCTTGCTCCACAAGAGGACCACAATATCATTATCAATAAAGACGGTGGAACCCGTCTTGCCAAGGGCGAAAACGGATAATAAATTGTAACCAAGGGTTTTGACAAGCATGACATCCACAAGAGTAATGTTGTGTGCAACCACAACCTTGCCAAAACCCAATACCTCGGATGTAGAATTATCGCCAAAGGAGACGGTGATATTATTTATGTTGGGCCTCAACTCCTTGATGAGATTCTTGCCGCTGGTCATATGACTTGTGCATCCACTATCAAGCACCCATTTTGAACCTCCGGCGGCATAGTCCTACATGAGATCAATTCTTAGATTTAGTTACCCATTTTTCAATGGGTCCTCTTTTGTTAGCAACAAGGGTCTTTGGGACCCAAATAGACCAAGCAACATAACCATCATATGGGCCAACATATTTTGCATAGACATCACTGTAATAATCTTTAAATAAAACATAATGAGGGTTAGCAATTCCTGCATCATCATCATTAATGGTTTTGACCTTAGGGGCTTCACCATTAGTGATATCTTTCTTCTTTTCTTGTGCGAGCTTGGCCTTCTTCTTGTTTTCCTTCTTTGCCTTGGCATTAAAGCCAATACCCTCCTTCCCATTGTTTTACCTTTGCTTACTCAAAAGTTCATCCAAAGAAAGTTTACTTTGGGGAGAGGAGGCCTTAGCAAGTTCATCTTTCAACCTAGCATTTTCCTCAACAATATTTGCATGATCACAAGAAGAGGTAGAGGAACTAGGTATGTCTTATGAAGCAAGCCTAATTTGAAGTTGCTCATTAGACTTGGAGAGGAGAGAGTATTCACTCTTCAAGGCTTTGTGAGCCTTGTCTAGTTCATCTAGATCCTTCACAAGTTTCTCATGATCAACACCAAATTTGGCCTTTTTCCTTTTTAAGCACTTTTTCTTTAGCCCTAGCAAGATCTCTTTCTTTAGTAAGCTTGTTAATTTCATCTTGATGCTCTTCAAGAATTTCTAACCTCTCTTCAAGAGAAGCTATATTTTGATTGTGTTGTGCAGGTTCCACGTTGGCGCCGGAATCCCTGGTGTTGCGCCGCACTACACTCCTTCACCAACAACCTTCACGTGGCCTTCATCTCCTACTGGTTCGATAACCTTGGTTTCTTACTGAGGGAAAACTCGCTGCTGTACGCATCACACCTTCCTCTTGGGGTTCCCAACGGACGTGTGCTTCACGCGTCATCAGTTCCCTTCCTTTGCAAGAAGGTACGTCTACGTTCGGAGGAGTGTGGTCACTACGAAAGCCAGACCAACGCCACGAAGGCTTCACTCAGGTCTCTTGTGAGCACCGTCACAAAAGGCCTAGCCAACTTCCACTAAGGGATTTCCTCGGGGCGGAAACCGGGTCTTTACAAGGTTCTTGGCACTACAAGAAATCTGCCATAAGTTGACGAAATAAAGGTGTCACTGAAACGTCACTAATGGCTACTTGTGACGTTATTGTGACAACTTTCAAAACGTCGAAAGCTGGGAGTCAGCAATGAGTGCTTAAGACGTTCCACTTGAAAACGTCGTAGACCTTTGTGACGTTTTAAAATGTCACTGACTGCATGACGTTCCCAAAACGTCATGGGCACCTGCCCCCGAGTCCAGCGTGGCAATCCGACGTGGCAAAATTGTGACGAATTAGAAACGTCGTTATTTGAATTCAGCCCGGTCCATTCGGCTCCTTATGTGGGCCGAGCCCATTAGTTCTCGATTATTTTTTCGGCTTTGTTGGGCCTTGGCCCGTAATCGGCCCAATTACCTCGGCCTTTTTAGCTTTTTTTTTTTCAACGGCCTTTTTAGCTGCTCGTACTTACCGGGCCTCGGGCCAATTTCCATTGGGCCGTGGCCTTTTTAGGACCCATTACGCTTTTGGGCCGTGGCCTTTTTAGGACCCATTACAGCTTTGGGCCGTGGCCTTTTAGGACCCATTACAGTTTTGGGCCTTGGCCTTTTTAGGGTCCAATATGGTTTTGGGCCTTGGCCTTTTAGGGTCCATTAAGATTTTGGGCCTAGGCCTTTATAGGGTCCACAAAGGTTTTGGGCCACAGCCTTTTTGGGGTCCATAAAGATATTGGGCCTTGGCCTTTTTGGGTCCATAAAAGTTATGGGCTTTGGCCTTTTTACTGGTCCCGCAAGTTTTTTGGGCTTCGGCCTTTTTGGCCTTTTCAACTCCCATTTTTCGAAAATACAATTAATTATTTGTTGGGCTCTAGCCTTTTAAGAGCCCATATATTTCTAGGCTACTTTGGGCCTTGGCCTTTTAAGAGCCCACAATAGCCCAACAAAGTGCATATATTAAATTAGGAAATTCAACGAAGAAATATAAAAGACAACATTTCAAATCCGCAAATTTCACGACAGAGTGACAACGAAGAAATGACCAGGTTCACGGATTCACCAACATGCCAAGAAAGTTCACAGATTCACAGTAAGAAGTTCACGAGATATGACCAAGTTATTGTCACGCTGCCAGGATATGACCAAGTTCCATGGCGGGACACAAAAAAGGGATACGACCAGCAGCTAGGAGCTAATTCGCAGATGCTCCGAAGATGGACATCATGTGAGCAAGCCTCCTATCACTTTCCTCGACCCGCTTGAGGAGCTCCATGTAGTCCTTGTCACGCCGAGCTTGTGCGGCTTCATTTGCCGCTTGCTTCTCCTTCTCCGGCGCAGCCTTCTTCCATGATGGCAGCAGAACCGTCGCTTCATCCGTTCAGCCTTCCTCCCGGGACCTCTTCACCGTGCTTCCGGGTCATGAACATGCGCCGATACGAGCAGCTCGCGGTGGGCTTGTTGAGCTTGACAAGTGGAACTGGGCTGAAGTCCAAAGATTCTTCGGGAAAGTGCCGTGCTTGGCTTCCTTGCTAAGAACCTTTGCAACAACAGCGACCGCAGACCTTGGCGGTGCACCTTCCGGCACAGAATAGCCATCTCGGCTTCCATATCAGCCTGGAGATCCATTTCCAAAAGATTCATCAATTCAGAAACGCGCAGGTCCAAGAATGGTTCACAAAAGTGAAATGAACAAGTCACTTACTATTGCAACTAGAGCTTCCTCGGAGAAACCATCCTTCTTGCCGTGATGGGTCGCCTTAAAGATGTCGACCGCATCTAGCTCTTCACCTCTCGCGCTCCTCCCTCCGGAAATGATGTTCACCAAGAATCGTAACATAAGCTTGTGGAGACAAGAGTAAGATGCAAAGGAAATTCCGTAAGAGTGTTCTTACAGCTTGCATACAGCATGAGCAAAGATAGCTACGAGAGCCAGCCTTTTGGCCAAATTTGACCGCAACGACGACCGTCCTTGTTCTTGGTACATGTGTTCTCGTGAAGGGCACAATCATGATATTCAAGCAATGTGCACACTATAACGATGAGCATCATGTCTACCATGCAAGCACTAATGACTCGCAACCGAAGCAAAGAACATACCCCGTGTCTTGGGGTTACCCACGGAGCAGTTAGAGCTTCCCATTCTTCATCTGAGACATCCTTAACAGGGGACTTGATGCTGACTTCATTTGCTGGTACTTTGTCGAAGTAGTCCCTTTTCAGGATGTAGCGCCTGTTCTTCGACACTTTCCGAAGTACGTCATAGCAAGCCTTCCGGATGTCTTCCGACTCGTGTCCATGTTGAAATTTGCCTACAAAGCAAACAAGGGCAAGGACGAGGTTAGTTATCATGAACTATGAACAATCAAGCAAGCACTCCTATCATCTAACAAATGAACTGGTGATGAAGAAGATTACCCCCATCTTTCCAACGAAGTCGGCCAACAAATTCTCATCCCTCTTGTACAACTTGAAATGCGGAAGGAGCGGCATCTCGGCCTCTTGCAAGCATTCCACCCTCCGATGCAAACTTGGCAAGCAGAGCAAAGGCTTCTCGAGACGTTTCAGCCCCGGAGGAATCTCAATGGTAAGCTTGACTCCCATCCCCTTGCAAATCCGCTCCAGCCCGGTGCCCTTCCTTTTACGGCCACCTCGCAGCAGTGGTTCCACCCGAATAGCATACATACAAAGATCATGTCGAAAGCAAGACCCACAACCAAAAGAGTTTATAAAGATAAACAAAAAGGCAGTAGATAGTGTGGACAGCTGTCCAACAAAAACTTGCCTTCATCATCCTCAGGATCAAGAAAACCATCGTAATCAAAGTGCCGATGGACCATGACATCGATGCAGAGGACCCGTGTCCCCGCGAACGATGCTTGCTTCATCGATCCTTTCATCAATCTGCGGTGAGCTTCTGCGATTGTTGCGGGGCGGAGTATCTTCATTGTTCGTTGCGGACGCTTCACTTGATGTCCTCCTCGGTGACTCTTTTGGAAGGAACTTCAAAGCAACGAGTTCCGTATGCCTCTTTCCCCCTCCCGGAGCATCGACAAACACTCTAACAGGAGGCATTGAACTTTGTTCCTTTTGCAACCTCTTACTCCTCCTCCCCGGGCTTGTCTTTCTAACGTAAGCCTTTTTCTTTCTACTCTTGGGATCCTTCAATGCCTCGCAAAAATAGCAAAACAAAATGGCATTACATCACGAAGTTATAGCAAAACAGAAATAAGAAAACGAGATACAAATAATGCCGCGCTCCAAAGATGATAAGCAGAATGCACCTTCTCAATGTGTTCCCCTATACTCCCTTCAACCTCCCCATCCTCCTCGGTCAACCAATTGGTCATTGCTCTGATGATAATCCGAGCTCTCGCCTTGTGTTATGGCAGATGACTCATCATTTGAAAGTGTGGAACGACCTCCACCTCGACCACCATGTGACTTCCTAAAAATTGACACTACAAGCGGGAGACCCGTGGATTGTAAGACACGGTTGTTCCGCATCATTGTCCTAGCCCTGTCCTTCTCTATCTCGGTGAGGGGCGCTTCTTTACATGTATGAGAAAAATATGTAACCATTAGATTGATGGTTGAAATGCATAGAAGCAAGCCAACTCGAACAACTAAGGTAAATTGTTTAATCATAGCAATTTTCAACTTTTAGTTTCATTTAATCCTAGGGTACGTAAATATTCAGACAGAGCCAAAAACCCCAACGACCCGATTAAAAGCATCAATTAGACACAATGATGTTAGGATGAAGCCGCATACCAGCCAGTCGCTTCTTCCTGACTTTTGCCATGCCTGATGTTGATGGGTTGGATATGTGCAGGCACGAAAAGAATAACAATTAGTGACAGCAGATACAACATATGGATGCAATTAAAGAACCAAGCAACATAGGTTCATGTGGATCAACAATCACCTGGTTCACCTTGCTCCTTGAAGTAGGTCAGACCTTGATAGTATTACCTAAGAAGATAACAGGTTATAATCATTAGACATATCCCTTAATACAACAATAGACATGTACACGTAAAAGCTGTAGGCATGTACAGATAAACAGGGCTCCCAAACTTTGTTTGGGAGAAGTTTCATCAACACAGGATAAAAGGGCAATATAAATGTTCATCGACGAAATATAAAAGGGCATGCCTTGGTAAAGATCTGTACCAAGCAAGATCCGCAGCAGGTAATCATATTATGTACTAGTTGCAGCAAGAAAGATCTGTAGCAGCTAATCATATATGGACTGCAGGAAACTAGATGTACAATCTACAGAGCCCAAGCCAAGTAAAATCCCCCAACAATCATGGATCAGGTTGCAGCGAGACCCACGCGAGGCAAGATCCGCATCACTAATTGATTGGTTGGATACAGCAAGCAAGATCGGCAGCAGGTAATCATATAGGGACTGCAGTAAACCAGATCTAAATTCTACAGAGCCTGAGCCAAGCAAGATCCGCAGCAATCATCGACTGGTTGCAGCAAGACACATGTCAATCAAGATCCGAAGCAAACATGGACTGCTTGCATATAGCAAGCAAGATCGGCAGCAGGTAATCATATAGGTACTGCAGAAAACCAAATCTAAAATCTACAGAGCTCGAGCTGTGCAAGATCCGCAAGCAATCATCGATCAGGTTGCCGCAAGAACATGCCAAGCAAGATCCGAAGCAACCATGGACCGGTTGCAGCAAGAACCATGACAAGCCGAGCAACCCTAACCCCGGACAAGCCAAGGAAAGAAGCCATGCCACGAAATCCCTAACCCTAACCATGCCATGCCAAGCAAACCGTAACCCTAGCCATGGCCGACGAAACCCTAAGCAGTGCCAAGAAAAGGCCATAGAAGTGGGGGCGAGGGGTCGGGTTGAGGAGGGAACTCGCCCGAAGATCTTGTGGCGAGCGTCTACGCACGCGCGGCCGTCGTCGGAGGGTAGCTCTCCGCTCGTCCGCTCGTCGGAGCGCCGCTCGTCGGTGGCCGCCGGCGGGTGGGGATGAGCGGAGTGGGAGGGGAATTGGGGTTCGCATCGCACCGGAGTGGGAGGGGAATTGGGGAATTGAGGGAGCTCGTACGGGATTTGACCGAAATGTCCCTCCTTTCCAGCCTTAGGTTAGTGGCGTTTCGGACATTTGCCCTCCTTTCCGTGGCGGGTGGATTCAAAACATTTCGCCGGAGTCGGCGGGAGAAGCAGACTGGGCGGGAGAGTTTTGGGGTTTGGGAGGGTTTTGGCTCTATCAATTTATTTAAGTAGGAGGGAATTTTTGGGGCTTTTTTGTGCAAAACAATAATAATTAAATGCGCAATAATGCATATAATTTGGTGTAGGTTAAAATATTTTTAAAAACAGAATATCATGTAATTAAACGTGTGTCACCTTCATTCCTTTAATGATAATAATATAGGGATATATGAAACTCCTAGAATCCTTAATAATTAAATTATATAAAAGAAATCGGAAAATGTTTGGTTAATTAGGTCAAATAATATATGTCTCTTGCACACACTAATTATATGCTTATCATAAGGCATATGCAAGCTTTATCCCATTCTATATACATCAAGATTCCGAACGTGGCGGCTTCGATCGTGAAGGATTCTCCTAGCTAGAATGTCGTCTCCGCTCGATTTTTTGGCTCCGTTTAATTTGCCAACCGCGCAAAACGGGCCGCCGGGACATGCGGTATGGCCGCACCGGGCGCGCGCATGCACCCGTCCGCCAACGCGCGAAACGGAAAACATTTAGCACATAAAATGACGCGTCCTAGACCTAAAAACATGTTTCCCTCCATTTATTGAGCCAAGGAAAGTGTGGCCCCAGCTCAAATCCTCCCGGCCGGTTCCAGCGGATTCGGCGGGACACCGCGAGAAGCGGGAGGGATTCCCGCATGGCTACCGCGCGCATATGGCATGTGATAGGTGGTGCGTAGGAGGTATCCTACCGCCGCGCGGAGGTCCCGCGCGACACCGAAATGCGCGCCATGTAGCCGCTTCACAAAAAAAGCCCTTCCAAGCACTCCCGCAAATGGAAAAACCGTCGCCCGTGGTTCGGATTGGAAATCCGCGACACGGGCCTTGCTTCCCATCCTAAGGTCCACGCACGTGCCAAATATGGCCTCGTTCCGACAAACTATGTGGTGAAACGGGCCGTTTCCTACTCATTTCCCCTAAAAGCCATAGAACGCCGGGCGTGATAGCCCTATTCGTGAAGGGTTTTTCAAGATAATTGCCGTATCCCAATTCCGTCTTTTGAAGTGGTTACCAGGACACATAAAATGACGCCACGCGGCTCCGCTCGATTTTTTGGCTCCGTTTGCTTTGCCAACTGCGCAAAACGGGGCCGTCGGGACATGCGGTATGGCCGTACCGGGAGCGCGCGTGCACCCGTCCGCCAACGCGCGAAACGGAAAACATTTAGCACATAAAATGACGCGTCCTAGACCTAAAAACATTTTTCCCTCCATTTATTGAGCGAAGGAAAGTGTGGCCCCAGTTCAGATCCGGACAGTTTCCAGCGGATTCGGCGGGGCACCGCAGGAAGCGGGTGGGATTCCCAGATGTCTTCCGCGCGCATACGGCATGTGATAGGTGGTGCGTAGAAGGTATCCTACCGCCGCGCGGAGGTCCCGCGCGACACTGAAATGCGCGCCATGTAGCCGCTTCACAAAAAAAGCCCTTCCGAGCACCCCGAAAATGGAAAACCGTCGCCCGTGGTTCGGATTGGAAATCCGCGACCGGGCCTTGCTTCCCATCCTAAGGTCCACGCACGTGCCAAATATGGCCTCGTTCCGACAAACTATGTGGTGAAACGGGCCGTTTCCTACTCATTTCCCCTAAAAGCCATAGAACTCCGGACGAGATAGCCCTGTTCGTGAAGGGTTCTCCAAGATAATTGCCGTATCCCAATTCCGTCTTTTGAAGTGGTTACCAGGACACATAAAATGACGCCACGCGGCTCCGCTCGATTTTTTGGCTCCGTTTGCTTTGCCAACTGCGCAAAACGGGGCCGTCGGGACATGCGGTATGGCCGTACCGGGGGCGCGCGTGCACCCGTCCGCCAACGCGCGAAACGGAAAACATTTAGCATATAAAATGACGCGTCCTAGACCTAAAAACATTTTTCCCTCCATTTATTGAGCGAAGGAAAGTGTGGCCCCGGCTCGGATCCGGACGGCTTCCAACGGATTCGGCGGGACACCGCAGGAAGCGGGAGGGATTCCCGCATGGCTACCGCGCGCATACGGCATGTGATAGGTGGTGCGTAGGAGGTATCCTACCGCCGCGCGGAGGTCCCGCGCGATACCGAAATGCGCGCCATGTAGCCGCTTCACAAAAAAAGCCCTTCCGGCACCCCGAAAATGGAAAAACCGTCGCCCGTGGTTCGGATTGGAAATCCGCGACCGGGGCCTTGCTTCCCATCCTAAGGTCCACGCACGTGCCAAATATGGCCTCGTTCCGACAAACTATGTGGTGAAACGGGCCGTTTCCTACTCATTTCCCCTAAAAGCCATAGAACTCCGGACGAGATAGCCCCGTTCGTGAAGGGTTCTCCAAGATAATTGCCGTATCCCAGCTCCGTCTTTTGCGGTGGTTACCAGGACACATAAAATGATGCCACGCGGCTCCGCTCGATTTTTTGGCTCCGTTTGCTTTGCCAACCGCGCAAAACGGGGCCGTCGGGACATGCGGTATGGCCGTACCGGCGCGCGCGTGCACCCGTCCGCCAACGCGCGAAACGGAAAACATTTAGCACATAAAATGACGCGTCCTAGACCTAAAAACATTTTTCCCTCCATTTATTGAGCGAAGGAAAGTGTGGCCCCGGCTCGGATCCGGTCGGCTTCAGCCGGATTCGGCGGGGCACCGCAGGAAGCGGGTGGGATTCCCAGATGGCTACCGCGCGCATACGGCATGTGATAGGTGGTGCGTAGGAGGTATCCTACCGCCGCGCGGAGGTCCCGCGCGATACTGAAATGCGCGCCATGTAGCTGCTTCACAAAAAAAAGCCCTTCCGGCACCCCGAAAATGGAAAAACCGTCGCCCGTGGTTCGGATTGGAAATCCGCGACCGGGGCCTTGCTTCCCATCCTAAGGTCCACGCACGTGCCAAATATGGCCTCGTTCCGACAAACTATGTGGTGAAACGGGCCGTTTCCTACTCATTTCCCCTAAAAGCCATAGAACTCCGGACGAGATAGCCCCGTTCGTGAAGGGTTCTCCAAGATAATTGCCGTATCCCAGCTCCGTCTTTTGCGAGTGGTTACTAGGACACATAAAATGATGCCACGCGGCTCCGCTCGATTTTTTGGCTCCGTTTGCTTTGCCAACCGCGCAAAACGGGCCGCCGGGACATGCGGTATGGCCGCACCGGCGCGCGCGTGCACCCGTCCGCCAACGCGCGAAACGGAAAACATTTAGCACATAAAATGACGCGTCCTAGACCTAAAAACATTTTTCCCTCCATTTATTGAGCGAAGGAAAGTGTCGCCCCGGCTCGGATCCGGTCGGCTTCCGACGGATTCGGCGGGACACCGCAGGAAGCGGGTGGGATTCCCGGATGGCTTCCGCGCGCATACGGCATGTGATAGGTGGTGCGTAGGAGGTATCCTACCGCCGCGCGGAGGTCCCGCGCGATACCGAAATGCGCGCCATGTAGCCGCTTCACAAAAAAAGCCCTTCCAGCACCCCGAAAATGGAAAAACCGTCGCCCGTGGTTCGGATTGGAAATCCGCGACCGGGCCTTGCTTCCCATCCTAAGGCCCACGCACGTGCCAAATATGGCCTCGTTCCGACAAACTATGTGGTGAAACGGGCCGTTTCCTACTCATTTCCCCTAAAAGCCATAGAACTCCGGACGAGATAGCCCCGTTCGTGAAGGGTTCTCCAAGATAATTGCCGTATCCCGGCTTCCGTCTTTTGCAGTGGTTACTAGGACACATAAAATGACGCCACGCGGCTCCGCTCGATTTTTGGCTCCGTTTGCTTTGCCAACCGCGCAAAACGGGCCGCCGGGACATGCGGTATGGCCGCACCGGCGCGCGCGTGCACCCGTCCGCCAACGCGCGAAACGGAAAACATTTAGCACATAAAATGACGCGTCCTAGACCTAAAAACATTTTTCCCTCCATTTATTGAGCGAAGGAAAGTGTCGCCCCAGCTCGGATCCGGACAGCTTCCAGCGGATTCGGCGGGGCACCGCAGAAGCGGGTGGGATTCCCGCATGGCTTCCGCGCGCATATGGCATGTGATAGGTGGTGCGTAGGAGGTATCCTACCGCCGCGCGGAGGTCCCGCGCGACACTGAAATGCGCGCCATGTAGCTGCTTCACAAAAAAAAAGCCCTTCCAGCACCCCGAAAATGGAAAAACCGTCGCCCGTGGTTCGGATTGGAAATCCGCGACCGGGGCCTTGCTTCCCATCCTAAGGCCCACGCACGTGCCAAATATGGCCTCGTTCCGACAAACTATGTGGTGAAACGGGCCGTTTCCTACTCATTTCCCCTAAAAGCCATAGAACTCCGGACGAGATAGCCCCGTTCGTGAAGGGTTCTCCAAGATAATTGCCGTATCCCAGTTCCGTCTTTTGCAGTGGTTACCAGGACACATAAAATGACGCCACGCGGCTCCGCTCGATTTTTTGGCTCCGTTTGCTTTGCCAACTGCGCAAAACGGGGCCGCCGGGACATGCGGTATGGCCGTACCGAGCGCGCGCGTGCACCCGTCCGCCAACGCGCGAAACGGAAAACATTTAGCACATAAAATGACGCGTCCTAGACCTAAAAACATTTTTCCCTCCATTTATTGAGCGAAGGAAAGTGTCGCCCCGGCTCGGATCCGGACAGCTTCCAGCCGGATTCGGCGGGCACCGCAGAAGCGGGTGGGATTCCCGGATGGCTTCCGCGCGCATATGGCATGTGATAGGTGGTGCGTAGGAGGTATCCTACCGCCGCGCGGAGGTCCCGCGCGATACCGAAATGCGCGCCATGTAGCCGCTTCACAAAAAAAGCCCTTCCGCACCCCGAAAATGGAAAAACCGTCGCCCGTGGTTCGGATTGGAAATCCGCGACCGGGGCCTTGCTTCCCATCCTAAGGCCCACGCACGTGCCAAATATGGCCTCGTTCCGACAAACTATGTGGTGAAACGGGCCGTTTCCTACTCATTTCCCTTAAAAGCCATAGAACTCCGGACGAGATAGCCCCGTTCGTGAAGGGTTCTCCAAGATAATTGCCGTATCCCAGCTCCGTCTTTTGCAAGTGGTTACCAGGACACATAAAATGACGCCACGCGGCTCCGCTCGATTTTTTGGCTCCGTTTGCTTTGCCAACCGCGCAAAACGGGGCCGCCGGACATGCGGTATGGCCGCACCGGCGCGCGCGTGCACCCGTCCGCCAACGCGCGAAACGGAAAACATTTAGCACACAAAATGACGCGTCCTAGACCTAAAAACATTTTTCCCTCCATTTATTGAGCGAAGGAAAGTGTCGCCCCGGCCCGGATCCGGACAGCTTCCGACGGATTCGGCGGGGCACCGCAGAAGCGGGTGGGATTCCCGCATGGCTTCCGCGCGCATATGGCATGTGATAGGTGGTGCGTAGGAGGTATCCTACCGCCGCGCGGAGGTCCCGCGCGATACCGAAATGCGCGCCATGTAGCCGCTTCACAAAAAAGCCCTTCCTAAGCACCCCGAAAATGGAAAAACCGTCGCCCGTGGTTCGGATTGGAAATCCGCGACCGGGCCTTGCTTCCCATCCTAAGGCCCACGCACGTGCCAAATATGGCCTCGTTCCGACAAACTATGTGGTGAAACGGGCCGTTTCCTACTCATTTCCCCTAAAAGCCATAGAACTCCGGACGAGATAGCCCTGGTCGTGAAGGGTTCTCCAAGATAATTGCCGTATCCCAGCTCCGTCTTTGCAGTGGGTTACCAGGACACATAAAATGACGCCACGCGGCTCCGCTCGATTTTTTGGCTCCGTTTGCTTTGCCAACCGCGCAAAACGGGGCCGCCGGGACATGCGGTATGGCCGCACCGGCGCGCGCGTGCACCCGTCCGCCAACGCGCGAAACGGAAAACATTTAGCACACAAAATGACGCGTCCTAGACCTAAAAACATTTTTCCCTCCATTTATTGAGCGAAGGAAAGTGTCGCCCAGCTCGCATCCGGACAGCTTCCAGCCGGATTCGGCGGGCACCGCAGAAGCGGGTGGGATTCCCGCATGGCTTCCGCGCGCATATGGCATGTGATAGGTGGTGCGTAGGAGGTATCCTACCGCCGCGCGGAGGTCCCGCGCGATACTGAAATGCGCGCCATGTAGCTGCTTCACAAAAAAAGCCGCAGCTAGAGCCATTATCACACGATCGAGGGTGTGCCTGATCTACTGGTTAGGGTTTGGTGTAGGGTTAGGGCTAGGGTTTAGGGGCTAGGGTTTAGGTTAAAGGTAAGTATTTATGGTTAGGTATATGTTTAGGGTATAGGGTTAGGGTTAGGGTTTATGATGCATGGTTCTCGTAGCCTCCGTGTCGTGGTTTAGGGTTTTAGAGGGGTTTTAGTGCTCGAAGCCTCCCCAGCTTTAGGGTTTAGGGTTTAGGGGAGCTACTTTTGCACCATTAGACCTTGCACCACACTTTGACACATATCATAGGTCCACATGCAAGGTTTGGTGGGGTTCCGGTGCTCGGCGGTCGTTATCCCCCTCCTCCCCCAAAACAACGGAACGCGTGCCCCGGCGGGTCTACCCCCTAGATTTCTCCGCGCGAGGGTGCACCAATGTAACTTTTCATTCTTTTAGGTTTGTTTAGTACATATACACATGTAGAACCAAGATTGGGACCCTTTGGCACATATACCCGCAGCCTAGAGCCATTATCACACGATCGAGGGTGTGCTCGATCTATCGGTTAGGGTTAGGTGTAGGGTTAGGGCTAGGGTTTAGGGGCTAGGGCTAGGGTTTAGTTTAAAGGTAAGTATTTATGGTTAGGTATAGGATTAGGGTTTAGGGTTAGGGTTAGGGTTTATGATGCATGGTTCCGCAGCTCCGCGTCGTGGTTTAGGGATTTAGAGGGGTTTAGGGCTCGAAGCCTCCCCGAGCTTAGGGTTTAGGGTTTAGGGGAGCTACTTTTGCACCATTAGACCTTGCACCACACTTTAACACATATCATAGGTCCACATGCAAGATTTGGTGGGGTTCCGGTGTTCCGCGGTCGTTCTCCCCTCCTTCCCCCAAAACAAGTAGGCGGGTCTACCCCCTAGATTTCTCGTGAAACTTGAGGCATACACATATATTATGGAGATGTACATGTAACTTCAAATTCAAATTCGACATACACTTAGAGAAACAAAAAAGATAAATCTGGGTGTGAATATTCAACCAGATCTGACAGTACTATTCACATCAGGAAAAGTATGATTTCTCTGATAATCTGAGACGATAGAAGCAAAGTTTCTTGACAAGCAAAAGTATGATTTCTCTGATAATCTAGGCATGGATCTTGGAGAAGTCGTCAGTAATTGCCTGGCTTCGTCCGCCACGGATTATCACTCTTCGGGCTCTGCTGATCACTCATCTCCGTCGTCCACGGATCATCACTCTTCCGATCAGCACCGAGCCCACGACTTCTTCCTCGTGTTCCGCCAATAATCACTACTCTTCGGCGCATCACTACGCTCCAACCACTCGCTCATCATTCATCTTCGTCCGTTTGCCATGAGGGGGACTTGTCTGCCGGGTGTTGTCGCTGCAGGAAGCCGGTGCCTTCAAGATTGCTAGTTCAGCCAGCGCGCTTGCAAGTTCAGCATTTAACCTTGCTATTTCAGTCTGCAAGATTTCTCCGTGCATGTTCAGCTTCGATCTCTCGCTACCCCGCATTTGCAACACGGACGTCCCCTCGCCTCGTCTTCCTTCTTGCAACCGGGGCAAAACACAAGGTAACGCAGAAGAACCATATCTTAACGTAGAGCCGGTAGCTCACGTAAGCATCTTTAGCCGCATACTCCGGGTTTAAATCGGACAACGGCCGCTCTTCCCAAGCAATTGTGCCTCTCTCGAGGGAATTTGCTCTTCATCCGTCTGTACGACTCATCGATGATGCTAGTTGCAAGACTAGCCTTTCCATCCCTCATTAAGTTTCCTCTCTCGTTGAGACCTTTGACGATGACAATTTCCCGGATATCGATCCAGCTTCCGCCTTGGAATTATAATATTCTCGTAATATAACTTTATAAAATCTGCTCTCTTGTCAACGCCGCAGAACACAATTCCTTGATCTTGAAGGAATGAGCGCAGCACCGGACATTCCCCATTGGTCCTGAAAGCAAAAATTTAGTACTTGCGAGATCAACACTTGAATAAAATTTGGGACTACGAAGCTAGTCTATATGCAATCTCATAGCTTGAATATAAAATTTGAAACTACATAAGTTTAGTAAGTTCATGATCAACAGTCTGAAAATTATCTAGTCATAATTCATTTGGTACTAATAGAATGCATGAACAACACTTTTATGAAATGTGTAAGTGCAATTGTTTAGTCATTGAAATTTCATTTTGCATCATATAATTTTGAAACTAACAAAATTCTATTAAATGCAAGATCAAGACTCCGAAATTTGCTTGTCATAATTAATTTGGTATAATGAAATCCAAGTACATGCTAGATGAGCATATGGATAGATTCAATTTGATGCAAAAATTTAGTACTTGCGAGATCAACACTTGAATAAAATTTGGGAATACGAATGTTTAGTCTATGCAATCTCATAACTTGAATAAAATTGACATAAGTTTAGTAAGTGCATGATCAAGAGTCTCGAAAATTATCTAGTCATAATCCATTTGGTACTAAAAGAATGCATGACCAACACTTTTATGAAATGTGCAAGTGCAAATTTTTTAGTCATTGAAATATCATTTTGCATCATATAATTTTGAAACTAACAAAAGTCTATTAAATGCAAGATCAGGACTCCGGAAATTTGCTTTGTGATAATTAATTTGGTATAATGAAATCCAGTACATGCTAGATGAGCATATGGATAGATTCAATCGCAAGATCAGCACACCATGCTTTGTGGCTTTTGTTACACAAAACACGTAAACAAAACTAGTTTTGCAAGCTAGCACGGTTTGTAGTTTAATTTGTTGCACTCGAGATTAACTAAAACAGATCAAGATTAACCAAAACAGAGCACTCGAGGGTGACTTGGTTCATCATGCACTAGCGATTAACTAAAATCTGAGCAAGATTAACAAAATCAGAGCAAGATTAAGTAAATCGGAGCAAGATTAAGGTCTACAAACCAGGAAAAGTGGCGGACGAGGACGTGGTTCCTCATGCACAGCTTGAGCGACGGCGAGGTAGTTGTCTTCTTCGTGGTTGGGGTCCTCCCGAGTGTACTCGAGATCCAATCCTACAAACTTGTTCTCTTCTTCTTCCGCATACCACCGCGCGTACATCTTCAGTGTACTTGCTCATCGTCTCCT